>NW_028227258.1:99560000-100160000 GCF_978045245.1 Mus caroli
TTGGTCAGCTTAGCAAGCCAAGCTTGGGAACCTGGGTTGGATGGCTGCTTAGAGCTAGCAGTGGGGGCTGGGTGAGGCCGCAGATGTCAGCATCTAGTACCAGGCATGGGATTTTTAAAATTTTATGCTACAACAGGGCAGTAGAATTTCAGGTCTCTTTTCTTTGCAGTTTTTAATATGTGTTTGTGAACATTTTATTTTTCCAAATGAATACTCACGGTGCTAGTTCATATCTTAAATTAGATTCTACCCTTTTCCTTCCACTACTCTTGTGTGTTTTCATGTGTCATTGTATCTTGTGTATTTCTTAGATGGGTGAAGAACATTGCAGTCTTTTCTACATGTGGATATTTAAGTTATTTTTTAAGATTTAAAGTCAAAATGTAAACTAGGAAAATACCTAATAAAAAAAATTACAAAAAAAAGATTTAAAGTCAAAATTAAAACAATGGAAAATATATAAATAAAAAAAAAAATCACCTATGAACATATCTGTCATTCCAGCTTTCAATTTGTAGGACACTAAAAATTTAAGAAGACTCTACACATAAATAAAACATGTGAGAAATGTCTGCACAGTTGATTTTATATCTGTGAATTCAAACAAACATGGAAAATATACCACTGTGCAAGACATGTCCTTACCAAAACTGATCAGTCATCCTTATCACCTCAGCAATACTATAGAGTAATAAATACTAACACAGTTTTGTACAATGTTAGATACATTCAGTAGCCTAAACATTTTAAAAGCATACAAGTATGAATGTATAGGTTCTATGTAATACTCTTACAAATTTATGTAAATTATTTAAGCATCTGGGAAAGCCATAGGATTCTAATGGAATCCAGGAACAAATTCCTCACCGATACAAGGAATGTCAATATTTTATATGATTAAAAGAATGGCATTAGCTTACTTGTTCTCTGAGTAGAAGGTCAGATACTTAGATTTCCTATCACAGATGTCCATTGAGTTGCTTTTCTAGCCACTGTGGTCAAGCACTGTGGGAGCAACTTAAGTGAGAAGAAGTCTTTTTGTTTGTTTGTTTTTCTTCCTCTTGGGGGGATGTAATTTGGGGAAGTGTTTTCTATCAAAATGACAAGGGAGGCCTGGATGTGCTAGGGACTTGGTCCCTGGTGGGAACTTGTAGCTGTTGCTTGTTCAGAGAGGAGCATAGACTAGAACCTTCATAAGTCCACTCTCAGTGATCCACCTCTACCAGACAGTCTCCACTTCCCAAGGTTTCAACAGCATCCCAAAACAGTGCCTCTAGTGGGTGACCAAGTGTTCAAAGATATGAGACACATTCAAAGCATGACAATTTTAAAACTGTCTCAGTAGGTATGAACATGTGGGTATGTTTTACAAACATTCCTCTCCCCATTTTCCAGGCATAGTGTGAACACTGAAGAAACCAAAGGTGAATAAGATGCTGTCTGTGATCTCAGAGAACTGAAAGATAATGGCCTAAGGGGAACATTGTGAAACCCTACTTTAGAGTAATTGTGATTGATTTTTGTGCTAGCTCCACTCCAGTTTCTAGAAGAAGGGAAAAATATATTTTCTGTGTTCTTGTGTATCACAGCAGTATCTTGGGCAAAGAATACTTTAACAAACTGTTTTTATTAATTGTATTATCCTGTAGAGCTACTGGGCTAACTATGTTCCAAATTTTACTGCTCAGGATAAGTGACAAATGTTGGGAGTGAAAATTTCTGCAAATACCCCTTGACAGCAGACTAGCTATTTGATTTGCCACCACAAAACATCATTTAGTAGTCAGTTCAGTTAAGGGTTGGCAGGCTGCGCAGGTACAGGGATAATATCAAGTTACTATGGTACTTATGTAACCTTGTCTATTTTTACTACATACAAGTGTAATGATCATTTTCTATTCACTATAGCTTCAAGCTTGGAAAGAATTTTCTTGCATTCTGCAGATTTTCTGTACTTCAGGTCATGACCTCATTACTTCTGATCAAGACAAGACCCCATGTCTTTCTAAATCTGACACTCTCACACTGAACTGTAGTGGCCCTGTACAATGTTCTGGTTTGCCGTAGCAACCTCCTCAAGAACAGATGGAGAACATTTCTCTGTATCACTCTGGTACACGGCAGACTCTAATAATGATAATCAAATTGATTTTTCTATAGAGGTTCCAGGTTGTAAACAGTAAGAGCACCTTCAAACTTTGGAAAAGAGTTCTGGGTTATGCAATAAACTGTAGGGCATTTTTCCTTGTAAGTATCTGTACTGTATTTTATACAGTAGAAATTTAATAAGATAAATTTGGTAACAAACACAATAATAAACAATAGGACACAAGAGTGTGTAGATGGGTATGCATTTAGAATCACTCATATATTTAAGGTTAAGGGTGGTCTCAGCTCAGCTAACCTGATAACATGTGACACTTTAATATCAAAATGTTTAACATAACTCCTTAAGGAACCTAGTGGTTCCCACTCCCAGAAGGTAGCCATATTGATGCTGAACATAATGCAGACTACCAATCAGCATAGCACCTCTGACCCTCCATCTCACTGACAATAAAGACTAGTCTTACTAAAGATCATGAATGCCTATCCTTCACAAACCTTTGCCCCCATTTATTCTGATCTAGAATCTTTGGGCTTGATGGTGCCTGCTTCACTCTTATTTCAGGCCCTTGAATTTTCCACTTTATCCGCCTAGGTTGCTCTTCATTGAAGTTACTGTAGCTTCTTTCTCATCTCCTTTCCAAATTTCCTCAAATACCATCTTTCTATGAAGATCTCCCATGACTGCCAGGCATATGAGTGATATCCCTTCTCAGGACACTGCTCCTTTTCTTTGTATTATTTTTCTCCATAGCACTTGTAAATCAGTGATTCTGTGATATATTTACCTGTCTGCATTTACTATCTGCCTTTTACAACAGAATATAGACTACCTCAAATAATGACCTCTTTCACTGTTATGCCTTCAATACCTTTAACAGTGCCTAGAAATTGAAACTAATGAATATATGTTAGATGGACTAATTCACTGTAATCAATACTTTATTTTTTCCTTTTTTATTGGATATTTTATTTATTTACGTTTTAAATCTTTAGATGCTGATAAATACCCACAAAATTTCAACACACTTCTATAGCATGGTATTTTATTAATTCAAGTTTCTATAAACAATATAAATGTTACATGTTCTTGTCACCAGTGTAACACAATAACGAACACAAAATTGAAGTGATTAATCAGATGTCTAAAAATTTAAGAGTTATTCAACAATCTAAACATTAAAATCTATCTTGCTACTTTGAAAAATATATCATAATGTCAAAATATTGATGCCAAATTTTTAGAAAATTATGTCAAATGTTGCTTAAAATTCTATCTTCCCCTGTTTTGTTGTCGTTTGTTAGCTTTTTTGTTAGTTATGGTATATATGGGCGTATACCTATAGCTGCTTACCGCATTTGTTTGTGCCAAGAAATAACATTCTCTCACTATTTACAAAATTGAGGTGTGACCCTTGAGAGATATTTTTAAAGTCTCAACCACAACATCAGTAGTAGAGTTTCTGAAGAAAGAAAACTAAACAAATATTTGAGTGTTGTTTTTTTCTTTTTCATTTTCATATTGATTCAACAGCAGTAGCTCACATTCACTGTTCAGGGGAATCCTTCAGGTTTGAAAGTAAACTGAGCATTGATGCTGGGAAAGTACTTTATGATAGTCTGGCAGGATTCCATGCTCTTCCACCAAAAGAAAAATCCAAAACAAATGAGAAAAAGAAAAAACAAGAACAAAAATACAAAGAATGGAAAATTAATCTCAATTCATGTGACAGATTCTTTGGGGGGGGGGGGATAACAAAATGTAGACAATGTGACCTAGCCGTCAAAGGACAAGAAAATCCACAACAAACAAGATGGAAAGTTGAACACTGACTCTGCATTACAATCACAGGACACTGTAAAGTGTGTGTTGCAAACTGTAATGACAAGTCTTGAAATACATGTTAAAAAGTAGGACTCCATGTATCTGCTTTAACGAGCAAGATAATATTAATAGAAATAATTATATGCCATCAATTTTATGTCAGGCACTGTTCTAATTACTTTTCATATTTGAGCTCATTTAGTTCTAAAAACAACTACATGAAGAATGTTCTAGCATTATCCTCGGTGCAGAGCTGAGGAAAACAAGCCACTCTAATCCCTTTACTCAGAGTGGTAGAGTGAAAACTCAAATTCGGCTGCACATTAACTACTTCTCTGTACTGCAGATACAGATTGACTGCAGACAATAAACTTAATTAAAAACCACATTAGTGGTTTATCTATGTGGAGTGAATTATAATACATGAAATATCACTCCGGGGCAGCAAGATAGCTTAACAGGTAAAGGTGCCTGCTGCCAAAATTTAGATCAGAGTTCAGTGCTTAGGACCCAAGTGGTGAAAGGAGAGAATTGTCCGTACTTGTCTGCTGACCTCCATACATGCCATACCATTCAGGAGCCCATATTCATACATACACATAATACAGACACACAAAATAAAGAAATAAAATGTAAGAAAAAAATCACTCTTTGTTTATTAGTTTATTATAGACTTAAAATTAATTATATGCTACATGTGACTATGTTATTTCTATATTTTGGAAAACACATTTTAATGGCTTAAAGGATTTAGGTAATCAAAAATGAAGAGAAAGATTCCTTATGTAAGGGGAAAATAGAGAATGTGCATACTATTATAGATGAACGGGGTTTCTGGTTCTTATCCCAATGGATTTATCTTGGACAGAGCAAATGCATGGCTCACAAACACAACTGTCACATTTCGAAGTCAGAACTAGAAATTCACAACTAGAGGATGCATTCCCATGGGTGATTCACATCGATGCACAGATTTTTCTGACTGTGGACAGCACTGTCCTTACTAAAGCAAACACATAAATTTTCAATCTGAGAGAAGACTCGCTGAAGCAGGATGTACAGTTTATTCTTCAATAAATGCAGTGTCTGTTTTCTGAAATAAGCTCAATTTTAGATTTTATATTAGCAAATTGGACTGTGGTTTTACTCTGAGAATTTTCAAAATGTGAAGCTTATATATATTATTCAATGATGTAAACAGCCTCAGTCCCAGACTTTGTACCTGGCTGGATGCTTCTAGGTGTTTTAAATTTGTAATGCCATTCAATACTCAAGACAATATCAGATGACAGATATTGAGGGTTACTGTTTAATAGATGAGGAAGGGAAAAGCTATCTACAGTTGGCATGTCACTTCCAAACCACTGGTTGACTTGCTACTGTGATAGTAAAAGGTAAACATTCAAAAAGTTATCATGTCATAAGTGTACACATAAATGACTAAATGCTATCATCATTACTGGACCAATTATTGTAAGAGCGAGTTTGTTGTACATTCTTCCCTCTTAGCCTATCTGTGGTAACAGATCTTCTGCCTTGGGATAAAATGGTATTCAGCATCAACAAATCCCAGCAGCAGTCTCCAGAGTCTCTAGAATATGAGACAAATAAACGCCTACTGCTTGTAATTATGCATGCTATGGGAATCCATTATAAGACACACACACAAACAAATATTTCAATATCAAGACTTAGGCAAGTTATGGAATTTCTCTCACAACACATAGTCAGTATATATTATGGGCACATAGAAGTAATCTATGTAATCCAGAAGCCTTTTATATCATTTTATCTCACTTGGGATGTTCACAGCAAGGTAGAAAGCATAAATGCAAAAGGTACAAATTCAAGAATAAAATAAGATTAACTTTAAGAGCCTCTTATAGCAAATAGAAGAAAGAAAGTACAACTAAACTATGTGGTAAATGTCTTTTGTCCTTATGCAGTAATATTAAGTCATGTGAAATGATCATTTTTAAGTTGCAGACAAAACTTATATATAAATATATATGTGTGTGTGTGTGCATAATTAAAAATTAATAGTGTTGCTAATAAAGGAAGCTGCACTATAGGTGAACTATTGCAATATTGAATTTATCTGAAGCCTGTAAAAATGTGTTAAGCTTAGTAGTCTGGGTCTAGAATAAACAAAGTATTTATGTGAGCAATTTTGCTGCCTGTAGCCTCAGTATTAATTTGCCTGTTTTATGAAAAGCAACCTCAATCTGTTTGTTGTTGTCTCCAATAGATGTAGACTGGATAGACAGTCCATTAAAATGCCTGCTGACTGGATGGACCTGGAGGGCATCATCTTGAGTGAGGTAACACAATCACAAAGGAACTCACACAATATGTATTCACTGATAAGTGGATATTAGCCCAAAACTTAGGATACCCAAGATATAAGATACAATTTGCTAAACGCATGAAACTCAAGAAGAATGAAGACCAAAATGTGGACACTGTGCCCCTTCTTAGAATTGGGAACAAAACACCCAGGGAAGGAGTTACAGAGACAAAGTTCGGAGCTGTGATGAAAGGATGGACCATCTAGAGACTGCCGTATCCAGGGATCCATCCCATAATCAGCTTCTAAACGCTGACACCATTGCATACACTAGCAAGATTTTGCTGAAAGGACCCAAAGATAGCTGTCTCTTGTGAGACTATGCAGGGGCCTAGCAAACACAGGAGTGGATGCTCACAGTCAGCTATTGGATGGATCACAGGGCTCCCAATGGAGAAGCTAGAGAAAGTACCCAAGGAGCTAAAGGGATCTGCAACCCTATAGTTGGAACAACATGATGAACTAACCAGTACCCCGGAGCTCTTGTCTCTAGCTGCATATGTATCGAAAGATGGCCTAGTCGGCCATCACTGGAAAGAGAGGCCCATTGGACTTGCAAACTTTATATGCCCCAATATAGGGGAATGCCAGGGCCAAAAGAATGGGAATGGGAGGGTAGGGAAGTGGGGGGCGGTATGGGGGACTTTTGGGATAGCATTGGAAATGTAATTGAGGAAAATATGTAATAAAAAAAAAACAGTGAAAAAAAAATGCCTGCTGACTCCAAAAACTACAAGTATATCATGGTTCCGGCCAGGTCATGCATGCATTCACCAGATCAGTGGAACCATATTCTGCTTTGCTTTGCTCTCAACAACAGGAGCATCAACCTGTTGTGTTTTGACTCTGATATAGTTTTTTCCTGTTTTGGTCCTATGAACCTGCCTCTTACCCTCTTTTCTGATTTTTGTAATCATAACAATGTACTTTATGCTGGTTGATTCGAATCAACACAATATGATTGGTTCTGCTTAAATTCTATTAAATTGGCTTGGCTTTAGTTAATTTTCATTGACTCTAAGGAATCACAGCCAATCATTCACTTTGTAATACTGGGTGAAATAGATGATGCTGAGGGCTATGATAAAGATGAAAATCAGATAATAGAGGTGACAACTGACCAACATGAAACATGTAAGTTTGAGATTGTTTAGCAGAGTCTTGATAGAAGGCAGTAAAGCTACAGTCTAGTCTCTGTGTTAGGTGATAAAAGGTAAAGTGTTTCAAGTCTAGTCTCTGTTAGATGATAGGTTCTTGAATGCTACTTTTAGACTGAATAAATGAAGTCTATCCAGAAAACAGTAATGCAAATGTGTAATCAAACAAAAATTATCATTACTTTAGTTTTGCAAAACTAAACTAAAATCTATTCTTGCAGATTCAGAAACCAGAAAAAGAAAATTTCAGCTAATAAATTACTGGAAATAGAAACACAATTTCTCTTTATATATGCCTCTTCAAGAACTTCTTTTAGACAAATAATTTTAGCACCTACAAGAGAAAATGTTAAAAGGCATTCACTCCAAAGCCTGTCTGATAACACATTAAACTCTACAGTAACAGGAGAGGAAATTTGAAAAGTAAATATTGAAATAAATAATTTTGTCAAGTGCCCCCTTTTTGGTTTTTGTCTTCTTCTAGGGCATGGCCCTGTAAATTCAATACTGAAATGCTTTTTTGCAATTATTTCAGTAAGATTAAGTGTTCTTAAAAGATCCCATGTTCCTTACTTTATTCAATTATTTCTAAGCAGGACATTATTCTAACAAAAGACTCTCCTTCTGATATGTACTTTTATGAAGATTGCTTACATGATAACTGTGATTGAAAGAATGAGCAAGAAGAGGACGAGGGCTCCCTTAATAGACTCCAAGTAACAATATATATGAAATGGAAAAGGACAGCACAAAGATGGCTGTCTTTAAGACGAATGTGTTTGAGTATTCATCATAATTCCAGCCAAGGTCTGGACTTAAATTGAAAGAGTAAATATTTTCAGAAGTCCAATACAGTACAGCTGCAAACAGTCTCCAGGGCTACCAAATATAAAGCTCAGAATATTGAGATTATAAACAGTATAAATATAAAATATCAGAAAACATAATAATCATTCCAAATTCCAATGTGATTTTTCCATGTGTCTACACAGTAACACATAGACCAATATCATGAAAGCTTTCCACCAGAGACTTCAGCAAAGTGGAATACTGAAAGAGATCTGTGCTTTTAGTTTCTGTCTTGTTTTCTTCTTTCAGAACTATTGCGTACATGCCAAAATATTATCTCTTAGAATTTAGTTTTGTTATTGTTTTAAAAGAGGATTGAATGGAACTTGAAAATATCATCCTGAATGAGGTAACCCAGTCACAAAAGAACACATACGGTATTCACTCATGTATAAGTGGATACTAGCCCAAAAGTTTGGAATACCCAAGATACAATTTATAGACCATATGAAGCTCAAGAAGAAGGAAGACCAAAGTGTGGATGCTTCAGTGCTTCTTAGAAGGGGAAACAAAATACTCACAAGAGGAAATTTGGAGACCAAGTGTGGAGCAGAGAATGAAGGAAAGGCCATCCAGAGACTGTCCTACTTGGGGATCCATCCCATATACAGTCACCAAACCAAACTAGAATACTATTGCAGATGCTGGGAAGTGTTTGCTGACAGGAGCCTGATATGGCTGTCTCCTGAAAGTCTCTGCCAGAGCTTGACAAATACAGGGATGGATGCTGGCAGCCAATCATTGGACTGAGCGTGGAATCCCCGATGGAGGAGTTGGAGAAGTAACTGAAGGACCTGAGCGACTTTGCAGTCCCATGGAGGGCAACAGTATCAACCAGCCAGACCCCTCAGAAATCCCAGGGACTGGACCACCAACCAAAGATTACACATGTAGGGATCCATGCCTCTGGCCGAATATGTGGCAGAGGATGGCTTTGTTGGATATCAGTGGGAGGAGAGGCCCTTGGGCCTGAGGGGGTGTTCAATGCCCCATTGTAGGGGAATACCATGGCTGGAAGGCAGGAGTGGGTGGATGGGTAGCGAATACCCTCATAGAGGCGGGGGGGGGGAAGAATGGGATGGGGGGGCTCTGGAGGGGAGACTTGGAAAGAGGATAACATTTGAAATTTAATAAAGAAACTATCCAATAAAAGGAAAAAAAAAGGAAATCTTTGAGGTCCAGAGGATTTCAATAATTATATTTTTATATCATATAATTTATTAGAGCGAAAGTCAGGGTACAACTGATATCTTCAAAGCACATATGCATATGTAGTCAAGAAAAAGATCACAATGCCCGAAGACAGCAAGCCGTAAAATAATAAAACCGAGAGACGTAAACATGAACTTTCATTAACTGTTGGTAGCCATCTTGGAAAGACTAAGGCATACAAGTGAATTTTCTGCACGTGGCCTTGTGCATTCTGCATCATCCTGCATGGCTTTGATGGATGAGCTCTGAGACTGCAGGGTACTTCAAGACTTCATCTCTGGAATGATTCTTGTTGCTGATATGCCTTTCCTGTTACCATCCCATAACCTAATGATTCCTTGGCATCAGCCCACCACCCACCCAACTGAACAAATTTCTTGCAGATCAGCATGAAGATGAACGTTCATGAATTAATGCTCTTTAGATGAATTAATGACTTTATATAATTCCTAATTTGATTCAAACAATTTTAAGAAAAAAGTTTAAGGATAGTGGTTTTAGTTGTTTTTTTTTTTTCAAAAAGACATAATAATGTTAAAAGCAAGCATAGAATGTGCCTCTTCGTACAATAGTAAGTAAGGTCTGCATAATAAAAAAAAATACAATGAGTTTTTACAACTACACTAAAAAGAAAACTAGGCTTGGAACAAACTTGTAATCAAGGAAAAACATTGTTCTAGGTCAGGTCCAAGGATGAAGCCACAGGCGTGCAGTATGAAACATCAAGGCTATGTGAAATCTTGCTTTGAACTTACAATGAGCTTAGAGAATGGGGTACTGCTTGAACTTGCTATCAACATTCTTCTCTAACTCCCTTTTTATATAACATTTTATCCATGAAGTAATTCTTTTTTACATAGAGAACTTTTTGTCTAAAGGCTATAAAAAGCTGGAAAGCAATAATAAAACAGGGTTGTATATATTTCTGCTACATCCAGAGCGTGTATGCATTTTTCTGCATGCATGACTCTTTGTTTCTCTCCTTTTTTTTTTCTTTTTCTTTTCTCTCTGGTTCATGAGTTAATGAACTCCAAGTGAGGGAATCTCTGAGCAGGGAAAAAAAGAACCCTAACAATTGAGCCTTCTTTCTTAATCCTCTGTGTTGAACAGCAGGAGTTAATTGCCAGAATTTAAATGCCAGAACATTAGGCTTTAGAATAACAAAGAGATAAAGAAAAAAATAGCAAAAAGGAAGCCCCATCAATCATAACTTTTGCCACCACAATTACAACTTTCCCCATGGCAGCTGCCAGTCCATCTAAATACCAGGAAGGTCTCTGACAATTAAAATGTTGTAATTGAGAGAGTTGAGGAGTGGCTTAGTTAGAGTAGGTGGATTTTCAGGGAGAGGTCTCTTTGAACTTAGACTGAATTTGATTCACAAGGAGGATTTATCTATAATCACATTGTAAATGCGGGAAACACCAAACTACAAACCATGTTTTTCTTTGTACTGTGACAGAGTCCAGAGTTTTACTTTTAACCTTCCCTGGATAAGAAAACCATCTTCTTCTCATTGTAGTACTTTGTTTGCCTGACATACTTTCTCTGAGTCTTCCCCAACAAGTAGGTCTAAAGGGTCTAGAGTTAATACATCTGTGAAGATTCTATAATATATACATTTTCCACTACTTACAGTAATGCTGTACATGAGGCTAAATAGTTGTTAGCACAAATCTTTGGCAGAACAAAATTAATATCAATCTGAAATTTAGGGTCCTAACCTTGGTCCATTCACTTGTCTTCCTTAATGTAATTTAAACTCTTAAAACATTAAAATACATTTTTTCTTGCCTGCAAGATACACTGGGGTGATGATGGCACAGAACTTGTGGGCATGGCCAATCAATGACTGGTTCAACTTGAGGATCACATCACAAGAGGAATCAAAAGCTTGACACTGCCTGGAGGGCCAGGAACCAGAGGCTTGTGGTTAAAATTAATAGGAGTTTCTACCCAACCTTTGGTCATTCAGTTCCCAAATAAAAGACACAAAACTTTTATATTTATAATAAGCCTTTGCCATGGACTGGACTCAGTGGGTCCCTCAACCTGCAGGGAACCAGGATTTCGGTAATCAGGTGGACAAGGAGTCAGCGGGATGACAGACAAGGACACCAGAGAGTGTGCTGTATCTGAATGTAATTTCTCAAAGTGAGCATCAGATTTATATTACAGAAGAAAACAAAGAAGTTAGGTGACACATCAGCCAAGATATATTGAAGTTCTCTGACTCAAAACAGAGAAATGCATACATAAAGACTGGCAGGAACTAGGCGGGGGTTATAACTGAAATAAAAGGAGGCCCTTCCTAAAGTCAGCCATTAGGGAGCCAGGTGAGAATTTCACACCCTAGTCACAATTTATGTTATTCCTCTGAGCCTTGTGAAAGCTTGCACCAGGGGGTTCTGCTCTTGCTCATGAATAATGTAATACTGTAGTTCCTCCTTAAACCACAACCCTCCTTCTTCCTAGGCCATTGAAAATTCTTGCATATGGGAGTAACTTGGCTGTTCTTTTAAGTGTCTGTAGGGGATCTCCATTTGTCAGAAGAACTCACTAACTTTCTTCTAATATGTAATGTAGTCTGCCATACCTGACTGTAATGAGGATTCTAAGTTTACTATTTTGAACTAACCCTGAGAATACTAGCTCCTATCCAGCAAACTGTGAGATGCCTGATTACTGTCAACACTGGGGCATTTTTTCTGAATGAGTAACTTTCTTACAAAATTCCAAGCCCAGGGTCAGCTCAAGGACTGCCTAGGACATTGGTAAAGGCCAGGAAGTAAAGTTCTATCTGATTTAGGTATTTGTAAAATCATTTCTTGGAGGTACCTCTAATAAAACAATACTGAAAGAAAGCACACTGATCCATTCACCAATTAACATAAGAACAAGTTTGGAGCTTTCATGCTACAGGATGTCAAGGCTCCAGGACACTAAGTTTCTATGAAACTTTTTGACTTGGGACTGCATCTAAGCTTTTGGGTCTTCACTGGAGTGGGTGTGGCAAGCCTTAATAGCACTAGAGCTAGGCAGAAGCTCTTTTGTCTATTTCTTTGTTGATAATCCCGAGTTATAACTTGCCATGCTCCACCAGGACTCCTCATAATCCCACTGGCCAGCTCTCATGGATATATTTTAATGATTCACCTACTCCATGGCATCTTCTTCTCTCTCCTTCTCTCTCCTTCTCCCTTGTGGTCTGTGCCACAGACCCTAAACCTGAAAACCAAAGTCCCACCTACCTCTCTTCAGCTCAGCTACAGACTGTAGGCATCTTTATTGACCAATCAGGGATAACTTGGGGCAAAGTTACATAGCATCATTTGGTATATGTGAGGATTTCTTCATGTCTGGGGGCAACCAGACCCCCAGGGTCTGTATTTAGCATTACAATACATAGCAACAGACCATACCTCAATGGGGCTGCATAGCTTAGAGACCTAGCATAGAACCAAACATGACAGTCTAAAAAAAAAGTCAATGGAATGATTTCTGATGATATTCTGCTATACTTGTAGACTGAAGCCTAGCCCAATTATCATCAGAGAGGCTTCATCAGGCAACTGATGGGAACAGTTGCAGAGACCAACAGTCAAACATTAAGTGGAGCTCAAGAATCCAATGGAAGAGAAATCAAGATTTTATTAGCCAAGGGGTCAAGGACACCACATGAACATGGCCCATAGTATCAACTGAACAGGGCTTATAGGGCTCACAGACATTGAACCAACAATTAGTAAGAATCTGAGATAGGTCCTCTGCACATATGCAATGGTTGTGTAGTTTGGTGTTGTTGTGGGACTCCTAACAGTGGGAGTGGAGAGCAGTCTCTGACTTTTTGTCTGCACTTGGAACCCTTTTCCTCCTACTAAGTTGTCTCACCCAGGCTTGATATAAGGGATTGTGCCTAAGGTTGTTGCAACTTATTATGCTGTGTTCAGTTAATATTCCTGGGAGGACAGCCCTATTCTGAAGGGAAAGAAGGAGAAGTGGATTTGGGGCAGAGGGGAAGTAGAGAAAGGGACTGGGAAGAGTAGGAGTGAAAGCAAGGAAACTGTAGTCAGGATGTAATAAATGAGAGAATAAATTTTTAAAAAGAAAGAAAGTGGTTTTTTTTATCAGAAAACATCTTTTTTACTAGTTTGTTTCTATAGTAATAATACATTTTATTAAATTATTATTAAAAATAATAATTTTCTTTTTACAATGATAGCTAACTAGAATCACACCAATGGATATGCCAAAATGGACACTGGACAGCCCATGAGATATTAATCCTATGCTAAAAAACTCCAGGCAACTAAGGTATTTGAGTCTGAGAAATAGTCTTCCCTGTGGAAAAATATACCAGTTGGTTATCCAATACAAAAATGTTCCACTTGAAGCAAAAATATACAAGTAACATTATACAGAAAGATTAGGTTATATATATATATATATATATATATATATATATATATATACATATATATATGTATATATATAATCAGTTAATAAGGAAAAAGGCAACAAATTTGAAAAAAAAGAGTAAAAAGGATATATGGAAGAGTTCGGAGTGAGAAAGGGAAGTGAGAAATGATAATAGATTATAATCTCAAATATAAAATAAATAACAACAATAAAATGATAGCTGACTTATTTTGTGTACTTTAAAAGGAAAATAAGTTTATGAGTCAAATCAACTTTCATTTAGAGAATAATTGTCTCTCTTGATGTTCCTATAGTACATTAGACATGCAGAAGTTTCCTGGAAATTTGAACCATTATCCCACCCTTCTTCACATAATCATCTCTCGACTCCATGTGAGCCAATGTCTTTCTGCTACTGCAATGGTAACATTCATGATCTCTATCATGTGCAATGTGCCTGAGTTAGACTTTTGTACTAGTTGAATATGATGGTATTGACACTTGATTAGGTACATTGGGTGCTATTGTTGTTGATTGTTTTGTTGGTCTTTGCTTTCTATGTCCTATGAAAGAACTTTGAACACATAAGAATGATGGGAAAAGGTTGGCATACATGGAGTGATGGGTTGTTTGGATTTAATGTCAACTCAGTTAAGAGGCATATTCTTTATGAGACAAGAAAAGCTAACATTTTTTAACTAAAATACCTTACTTTCATGTAAACCATATAAGACAGACAGACATATATATAGATACACACACACATATATGTGTGTGTGTGTATGTGAGTATTGTATATGTATATATAATGTATAATGCATGTAATTCTACATTGTATAATAATACATATACATAAAATACATATATGTATTATATACACAATAATACAATTAACATTATACAAGTATAATACAATTATATGTATTATTGATGTGTTTTATGTAAGTTTTTTTTATGTTAACCATAGCAATGCAAGTAAATGATACTGATAAATAAGAAAAGGTAGTTATTCTATTTCTACAATTTAGTCAGAGTTTTAAATATCTTTAACACAGAAGCATTCCACGTATTCCTTGAAAAATTTCTTCCACTGAACCCATATTTATACAGGAGGAATTACACACAGGCAAATGCAGCAGCACTTTCAAAAACAAAACCAGCAAATATAACCACATAAATTGCACATTTTATGATGTTTACTACACCTGTCTTATTTTCTACACATGGTAGTTATACTGGAAAGTAAGCATTATCTATCCTTCGTGTCTGGATCAAAACGTCTCCGTCAGTACTTTGGAGACCAGAGCAAATGTACAAGAAAAGAGCAAGATGAATATCTATGGAACCTACAAAATCTTCTCCAGGATGCCCAAAATCCACCTCTAATGAGTTTTTCCTATGCCTGTACTATGATAAAGAAACTGAGAAAAGATAAGATTTGGTTATAGAAGATGAAATGGACACACATTCTGAAATGATCACGACTTGATCTCCTCTCTCTTTAGATTAGATATTGATAGTATACAGGGATTATTCATCTTGTGGCACCTCTGAAGACTTCATAGCAATGTTGTATATGTTAATCACATCCAACACATTCTGAGTTCATTTAATTAACAATGATGGAAGCAGGTGGCCAAAGGCTCAAGTGAATTAAGTCAAGCTGAATGCACATTCATCATTTGCAGCTTTTGCTGCAGCTGCTCTCCAAGCCTCAAATTTCAGAACACAAACTCATTTGTTAGGGGTAAAGGAAAGATTGGGAAATGTCTATAAGCACTGTCTTTGTTTTGTCTCGTTTTGTTCTTCAAATATGAGGCTGTGAAAGGCAAATGGCTTGCTTGCTTCCTGATTATGTTAGTTAAATGCTTATCACTTCACACACATGTCAAACACTAATTGATGAAACTTTGAAAGATGATAGGAAAAATAGCAGCTCAGTTTGAAATATCTTTTAGAACTTAAATTTAAAATGGCTCCTCATTTCAAGCCAAAGACTCACAAAAACACCCTTTCAAACTCTTCGCTGGCTGGGAGCTTAAGAAGAAAGGCCAACACACTGACATGGTCATTTGGTTACTCTAACAAATCTGATAAGTGAGAATTTGTTTACTTGTGTAAATTCAGTAGTCTTGTGTTTATATAACTTTCACATAACAAATCTATCCCTCAAAGTCTGATGTGCATTTTTAATGGAACTAATTAAACAGAAGAACTTTAGAAAGCTTCTCTCCACAGCTCATTAACAGTTAGATAATTTCTGCATAGGGGTGGGAGGAGCCTTTGGTCTTTAAAATTATACATACATCTTTAATGTCACTATGTCTTCTTCCTAAACAATATAAATTTTTCAAGTGCACTGGGGCAAAGCTAAACAAATGCTGAGTCATGAAAGTGAACTGTGATCAAAAGACCAAGACCAGATTCATTGCTGTTCCATTCATAATAACCAGAAATTGGAAACAGTCTAGATGTCCACTGATGAACAAATGTAAAATAAAACTACAGCACATTTACACAATAGAATATATTTAGCTGTTTTCTTTTAAACAAACAAACAAACAAGAAACCATGAAGTTAGCATGTGAAAGAATGGAACTTTATTACCCAAACATGCATGGGTAATAAAGAACATGAGTTCAGGGGAAGCCCAAACGCTGTTGTTCAGCTACCAGAGTATAACAATAAAAAGACCTCTAACAACCGTCTGCTATACATAGATCAGTGCCTCATTCAACCATCATCTGAGAACCATCCACCCGCTCTAGATGGGAACTAATACAGGGACTTACAATTGAACAGGACATATGGAATTGAAGATGTTGGAGAATTCAGTCTTAAATAAAATGTCTTCATCAAATCCTTCCTCTCAGGACTTAGGGAACTATATAGAAGGCAAGGCAGAAAAATTGCAAGAGCCAGGGGTGATAGAGAACACCAAAGAAAGAAGCCTTCTAAGTGCAACCGAACTGATGCACATATGATGTTACAGAGACTGTGGCAGCATTCACAGGGCTTACGCTGGTCCAAATCAGACAAGGTCCTAGCGCTTAGACGAGGAAGAAGACACAAGCATGAATGTCCAATGAAGAACTGATAGACTTAGTGGGGAAACCCCCACTCAATCCCGATTAGGCGTGCAACCAAAAAATCATGAAGGACCATTATCTTGATGTAAATACATGAGGACATTTAATTATGGAACTCCGGACCGACATGCATCACACACAGGAGATAACCGATGTCGGCCCGAGGCTCGAAAGCTAGGGGTTTTTATGGGGTAAGGGGCTTAGGGGTGTGGAATTCAGCATAGCGACACACTATTGGCTTATTCAAACATTAACAGAAAGATTACATGTCAGCAAAAGGGCATTAGGACTTTGTTCCTGTGGGCTGGGGGCTTATCTTTGTTCACATAGCAACCAGTTGATGTATGACTTTACCTGGCGTCAAGGGGCAGTAGACAGAGGGGAGGTTCCGGCCAGGTGGTGTTGACCCAGACAAGATAGCCCTGTTTGTACAGTCAAGCTGTTCTTAGGAATGTCTTAATGTTCTGCTTTGTTCTCAGCCCCAGGCCGTGGGCTCATAGACAACTCTTTTACATGAATCACAAGTTACAAAATCTCATTTTCTTTCAAAACTATCTCTAATTCACTACCACTCACAAAACAAAAACAATGGTTTCTCATATTGAGTCTCACTGGAGATACAAATCTCACTTAAAGGTAGACACCTTGTCCAGTTTATCAATCAGTATTCTATTGCTATGAAGAGATATTATGACCATGGTAACTCTTTTATGGTTTGTTGTTGTTGTTGTTTTGTTTTGTTTTGTTGTTTTGTTTTTCAAGACAGGGTTTCTCTGTATAGTCCTGGCTGTCCTGGAACTCACTCTGTAGACCAGGCTGTCCTCAAACTCAGAAATCCACCTGCCTCTGCCTCCCAAGTGCTGGGATTAAAGGCATGTGCCACCATGCCTGGCTCATGGTAACTCTTTTAAAGAAAAACCTTTAATTAGAACTGGCTTAATTTCAGAGGTTTAGTTTATTGTCATCATAGTGGGAAGCGCTGTAGCATGCAGGCAGACATGATGCTAGCTTGGTAGCTGAGAGTTCTACATCTGAATCACCAGGCATCAGGGAGAGAGACAGTGAGTCACATGGCCTGCCTTGTTCATCTAAAAGTCCAAAGCCCACCCTCAGTGCTAAATTTCCTCCAATAAGAATGTGCCAATCCAAGTAATATCACTTCTTATGAGCCTGTGGATGCCATTTTCACTTAAACCACATTAGATGGCTAACACAAAATGAACTCAAAAGAATTTTGTGGGATTTTAAAAAATATGTTACTTTGTCTCAGCATTTTTTATTACTTGCTTTTGTTTTGTATGCTATCATTTCCAATTTTATGGTTTTATGGGTTTTGTTTATATATGTTTATGAATGGTGTGTGTGTATGTGTGTGAAAGTATATGTATTCCTTGTATTCTTTGTTTCCTTTTGGTTTGTTTGTTTTGTTTCATTCTTGTTTGTCTTTTTGATCTGCCTGTTTTCTATTTTTTAATTAGATATTTTCTGCATTTACATTTCAAATGCTATCCCAAAAGTCCCCTATACCCTCCCCTCACACTGCTCCCCAACCCACCCACTCCTGCTTCCTGGCCCTGGCATTCCCCTGTACTTATGCATATAATCTCTGCAAGACCAAGGGCCTCTCCTCCCACTGATGGCCTACTAGGCCATCCTCTGCTATATATGCCACCAGAGACATGAGCTCTGAGGGATACTGGTTAGTTCATATCATTGTTCCTCCTATAGAGTTGCAGACTCCTTTAGCTACTTGGGTACTTTCTCTCACTACTTTATTAGGGGTCCTGTGTTCCATCCAATAAATGACTGTGAGTATCCACTTATATATTTGCCAGGCACTGGCATAGCCTCACAAAAGATAGCTATATCAGGGTCCTGTCAGCAAAATCTTGCTGGCATATTCAATAGTGTCTGGGTTTGGTGGCTGATTACAGGATGGATCCCCTGGTGGGGTAGTCTCTGGATAGTCCATCCTTTCATCTTAGCTTGTCTCTGTAACTCTTTTCATGGATATTTTGTTCCCTATTCTAAGAAGGAACGAAGTATTCACACTTTGGTCTTCCTTCTTCTTGAGTTTCATGAGTTTTGCAAATTGTATCTTGGGTTTTCTAAGTTTTTGGGCTAATATCCCTTTATCAGTGAGTGCATATGACTTGTGTTCTTTTGTGACTAGGTTACCTAACTCAGGTTGATATCCAGATACATCCATTTGCCTAAGAATTTCATAAATTCATTGTTTTTAACAGCTGAGTAGTACTCCATTGTGTAAATGTACCACACTTTCTGCATCTATTCCTCTGTTGAGGGGCATCTGGGTTCTTTCCATTTTCTGGCTATTATAAATAAGGCTGCTATGAACATGGTGGAACATGTGTCCTTATAACAAGTTGAAACATCTTCTGGGTATATGCCCAGGAGAGGTATTGCTGGATCTTCCACTATTACTATGTCCAATTTTCTGATGAAAAACCAGACTGATTTCCAGAGTGGTTGTACCAGCTTACAATACCACCAGTAACAGAGGAGTATTCCTCTTTCTCTACATCTGTGCCAGTATCTGCTGTCACCTGAATTTCTGATCTTAGCCATTCTGACTGGTGTGAGGTGGAATCTCAGGGTTGTTTTGATTTGCATTTCCTTGATGATTAAGGATGTTGAACATTTTTTCAGGTGTTTCTCAGCCATTTGGTATTCCTCAGTTGAGAATTCTTTGTTTAACTCTGTACCCCATTTTTAATGGGGTTATTTGATTTTCTGGAGTCCAGATTCTTGAGTTCTTTGTATAAATTGGATATTAGTCCCCTATAAGATTTAGGATTAGTAAAGATCCTTTCCCAATCTGTTGGTGGCCTTTTTGTCTTATTGACAGTATCTTTTGCCTTACAGAAGCTTTGCAATTTTGAGGTCCCATTTATCAATTCTCAATCTGACAGCACAAGCCATTGCTGTTTTCTTAAAAGGAAGAGAAAGGACATGGAGTTAGAGGGAGGTGTAGAGGATCTGGATGGAGATGAGTGAGGGAAAACAATGATCAGAATATATCATATAAATAAACTTTATATTTCATTTTTTTTAAAAAAAAGTCTATGACCAAAGACTAAACTGAATATCTTCCCAACAACTTAACAAATCCATTGTCATATGTAACAGTGACTTGCTTAAGGTGTAGAGTTCAAATAAACTATCACAGTACAGAACATACTTCAACTTTATCTACAGTTCCCACACATTTGGTTGCCCAATGAAGGCATCACATAGACTTAATTGGAGAAAATAAGAAATTTGTATGCCTACTGAATAGCTGTAACATTTTCTGAGTCTTAAACCTCTTCTGAGGTTTAGCAGAAATTATTTCATAAGTTTTGTAGCTTACTATGTTTCTAGCTCCTGTTTTTAAAGTCACTGAAATGCTTAGGGAAATAATGAGTACTCTAGTTCCTTTTAATAATTCATATGCCTTTCCAACAGAACAATTTTAGCCATTAGGGAGACTAAAAGCTCTTATTAGTGCCTTCCACCAGACACTGAGGACTCTTAGAATATCAGATTTTATAAAGCTGGAGAATACATCCTTGGTATACTCATTTTATAACCACATATGAGTTTTTAAATGATATTTAAATTGGTCTTTAATGTAAAATAATTAGTCATAAAGTCCCACCCAAAACGAATTCAAGTTGGAAAAATACACCAATTTAAAATAAATGCAATTTTCTAACATCTAACTACACCAAAAAATAACTGCCAAAACCACAAAGAGGCATTTTAATCTGAAATTAAGCATTTTATTTATGTACTACATGCAAATTCAGTTTTTTAAAAGCACTATTGAAAGCTTCTCTAAAGAGTCTGGTCTTCCTTTTCTCTGATAACTTTTTAAAAGTTTTATGGTTATAAATAAATTCCAATTTCAATTAGAAAATACTGAGATACATTTTAAGTGAATTGAGAAAAGATTATTTCAAATTCTGAATTAATAAAAACTAATGTGTCACTATGACAATAAGATTTATTTTCTTTGTTAAATATTCTTATACATTTAATATGTGCAAGACCTTTGGATAAGTGGATTCAGTATTTTAATAGAATGATCATATATCTTAGGAACAGAAAGGTAAATAATTTGATATAATTTTATACAGACAATGCTGTATAATGCAGATAAGAAAACTAAAGGCAAAATATCATAATGATATTGTTCGAATGTAGAAGTTGCAATTTTGGGTGGTCAACTTATGAAGGTAGTCTTCATATAAAAGGTTACTCATTGTCAAGATTTAAGGAAGTGAGGAAAATGCTCTCTAGGGTCAAGACAGATGACATATCCCCCAGTATGGAAGTATAATAGTTGAAGAACAGCATAATGGTTAATGTGACTTCACAGACTGAGTGAAAGGAAGTGTATTAGTTACTTTTCTGTTCCTGAAAAAATATCATGACCAAAAGAGAGATAGTTAATTTTGCCTATGTTGCCAAAGGGAGAGTCCAGGATGATGAAAGTTCATGGATCTCAGCAAGGATAGGAAGCTGAATAGTCACATTTTATTCACAAACAGGAAAGAAGACTAGAAGTGGAAGAAAGCAATAAGCCTCAAAACCTGTGTCCAGTGTGTAATTTTCCAGCAAGCCTTCCTCTTCAAAATGGTTCCATAACCTCCCTAAACAGTGCCACCAACACAGACTCCATGTTTTAATGTGTGAAGGAGGCATCTCTCATTCAAACAACCATAGGGGGAATGAACAAAAGTGAAAATGCATTTGGGGAGGGGTGTGGCAATCAGGAAAAACTCGGAGAGACTTTGATCTTTAGTCCTAGTAAAGAAGGGAGCTACTGGAAGACTTTTACAGGCAAGGATATGGCTGGAACAGTATCTGGCTGGCTGCCATGTTGAAAACTGTTTTTGGAGCATGAGAGCAAACAGCATGACAAAGTAAGGGCGATTTTATTGACCCAGGTAACAGATGATGGTAACTTGCACCCATGAAGAACCAAAAGGGAAAGACTTCCATGGCACCTTCATCAGTCTCTTCTGAGCTGTTGGTGCCTGTTTTTTTCTTAGAGAGCAGAATGTGGTTTTCTTTGTCAACATCCATCATCTTAAGAGTCTCTCTTGGCATGCTATGAGCACCTAAAAGACGGGTTTTATCTTATCCACTTTATGTTCTTGGAATTTTTGTTCTGCTAAATATATAAAGATCATCTACCAATGTTTTTGAGTAAAGAAGTCAAAACTAATTGTTAATACCAGTAAGGTTAAAAAAAAAAGGAATTTTAAGTGTACATTCATGTCTCCAAGTCAAAGAGAAGCTCTATTAAACTAAGATTACCAGACTTCATTTGAAAAGCATCTTATGTTTCTCAAAGTACAACCAGAAAATATAAAATATTTTATCCAAAATAATTCTTGTAATGAATTAGAAAGCAGTATTTTTAATTTTTGTGATTCATTAGAATATTAAAAAATTCATTTCTTTCTTAGAATAATTTTTGATTTAAGAGTTAATATGTGTTTATTCTGAAAAGTTGACAAGGATATACCTGAATCAAATTATATGATTGCCAACAAAATATATGTTGTATTAATATTCAGTATATTTTTAGTTATTTCAATATAAGAGCATCCATTTTACTCATACATCTTACTTTGCAAAGTCAAAATTATATAATTTAATCTTATCACATATAATTTTTCCTTATATCAGCATTTCCCTTGTCATCAAATATTCTTTAAGAGTATGTTTTAACATATTTTGTTGTAATTTTTCTATTATCTTCAGATGGATAATTCTATGCTAAGTGACTATTACCTATTTGATGAGAACTTAAGCACAGGAAATGGATTGGTGAAGTACTTGCTTTTTAGAGAGCTTATATGCAACAAGAAGTCTAGTTAAGTGGTGAGTGTTTCATGTTGCTGCCAGTGGACTACAGTTGGAGAATCTGCCCCAGACTAAGGCTGCATTTAAGCTCAGAATGGAGAGCTCTGAAGAAGAGTAAATAATATGTAACAGAAGCATTTGGATTCTATCTAAGCAAAGGGACCTGCATGTGTAAAATTATGGTGTTAAGAGAAGCCAAGACTCATACAAGGTATGGAAGAGTATTTCTGTGGTAAAAGAAAAAGAGAATTTAGAATAAAAATCTATTTTCTACTAATAATTGACTATGTAATAGGATATTGAATGGTGTCACTGGTGCAATACAAAGAATTGAACTGTAAGTCTTTAGGATAAGAAGAGGGATTAGACACTAATTAATTCAAAAGCTCAGAATTCCGAAGATATAATTCACAGACCATATGAAGCTCAAGAAGAAGGAAGACCAAGTATAGATGCTTCAGTCCATCTTAGAAAGGGGAACAAAATACTCATGGGAGTTAGAGGGTGAGAGGGACTTGGGATGGAGAGAGGTGGGGGAAGGGGAAAAGGGGGGGCAGGATCAGGTATGGGAGGAGACCGGGATGCTATACAGAGGATCAGGAATTTGAACAGAGGTATGTAGCAATGGGGAACGGGGGGTAGCCACCAGCAAGGTGAGGGTATGGAGAAAGAGGAACACTCCTCTATAGTTGTGGGATTGCAAACTGGTACAACCACTCTGGAAGTCAGTCTAGTGGTTCCTCAGAAAATTGGACATAGTATTACCTGAGGATCCAGCAATACCTCTTCTGGGCATATCCAACTTGTAATAAGGACACATGCTCCACTATGTTCATAGAAGCCTTATTTATAACAGCCAGAAGCTGGAAAGAACCCAGATGTCCTTCAACAGAGGAATGCATGCAGAAAATGTGGTACATTTACACAATGGAGTACAACTCAGCTGTTAAAAACAATGACTTCATGAAATTCTTAGGCAAATTAGAAAATATCATCCTGTGTGAGGTAACCTAGTCACAAAAGAACACTCATGGTGTGTACTCAGTGATAAATGGATATTAGCCCAAAAGTTTGGAATACCCAAGATTCAATTTACAAACCATATGAAGCCCAAGAAGGAAGACCCTAGTGTAGATGCTACAACTCTTCTTAGAAGGGGGAACAAAATACTCACAGAAGAAATATGGAGACAAAGTGTGGAGCAGAGACTGAAGGAAAGGCCTTATACAGAGGCAGATGATCTCAGCTAACCATTGAGCTGATCACAGGGTTCCCAGTGGAGGAGTTAGGGAAAAGTCTGAAGGAGCTAAAGGGGTTTGCATCTGCCTCTGTATAAGTCAGGCTCTGGCAGAGCTTTTCAGGAGATAACTATATCAGGCTCCTGTCAGAATGTACTTCTTGGCATCCACAATAGTGTCTGGGTTTGGTGGCTGTATATGGGATGGATCTCCAGATGGGACAGTCTCTGGATGGCCCTTGGTCACTGTGAAGGCTTGATGCCCCAGTGTAGGGAAATGCCAGTGCGGGGAGGCAGAAATGGGTAGGTGGGTGGGTGGGTGGGTGTGGGAGCACCCTCATAGAAACCCCTCATGGGATAGGGGGTTTCTGGAGGGTAAACCAAGAAAGGAGGTAACATTTGAAATGTAAATGAATAAAATATCCAATTTTTAAAAAAATCCAGAAATAATGGAGAAATTAGATACAAGTTTTTAAAACCACACTGCTGATTCAGAGGCTCTAAGAAATCTGGAAGGCAATGATATGATTCTGAACCAAAGATAGACCTTATCCAGGATGGCGAAAAGAGGACTGAGAGGATAGGTCTAGGAACTGGTGTTTGATTGGATGGATGCTGACATCAGGAGTTAACCAGAGAGAAATTAAGTTTGAACAGCGAGTGGTCAGTTGACAGCTATTCAGTAGGAGAGATGAATGCATGTGTTATAGAAGGTGGTAGACATATTTAAGAATGTGTAGAAGCAGATATACCTGTGACATTTTCAAATGACACTGTCAAATAAATATCTTGCTGTAAGGATTAGAGCTGCTTGGAGCTCACTTACAGGTCTTGAGATACAGATTTGGGAATCTCCAGGCAATAAATAAGGTGATTATTCAATTCACCAATCTAAAATTTCATATTTTAGGAAGGTAAACTGTAAGTTATTTGTCATAATATAATGTTTTAATGAGTAAATACAAATGTTAGTTTTGGACAGTGTTTACTAGGGATGAGTCTACTTTTCTTTGTAGTTAATTTGAAAAGGGATTAATTATTGAATTTCATAATAGTTTTTTGTTGTTAAAGCTAAAGCAAGTGAATGTTAAAGGGTCTAATTTTTGCCAGAACAATAAAAACTAAAGAAATACTGAAACATAAAAGTTCAAGAAATGGTTATTTTTATTTAGTAAATATACGTTTCAGATTTTAGCTAGAGTTATGAGTCATAAGTAAAAAGTTGAAAATGTTACAGGGAAAAATAAGCAGAATGGGCATCAGAACAGGCAGTGGGAATAGTGAGTAGGCAGGTATAAAGTGACAAGGCTGGGCTGACTTCATGACGGGCTTCAAATTGACAGTTCAGAAAAAGAGGCCTAAATCTATGTTTCCAAGAACTGGGAAAGTCCAGGCAAGTCCAGGCTTCAAAAGCTGCCCCACTACCTGGCCTGAAGCAAGGACAATGAGTCAGCAGCAGTTTCTAGACCTCCCTAGCAACAGTTTCCAACCCCCATGCCCAGTAATGGAATGTCAATAGAGATGGAGCAAGATAAAGTCACCTACCCCAGAATCCACAGATTGGGTTTTAAATCAGACCTGTGAGCTCACTAGGTTGTCTCTCCATCTTGGTAATGGGAGACCCCAGCATGCTGGGCTTCTGCAGAATAAAACACTCTTTGCCTTTACATACTTATTGGAGTCCAGGGTATCAGTCTCTGGTGAATCATGGACTCTTACAAAAAAAGCTCTGAGCCATGTGATATAGGTATGTAAGAGAGATGTGCCATTTAGTACTAAGGACTCTCCACAGTCTTATATTTGCAGCAACTTGACCAGTTTGAGTTAATTGCTAGCTATTGCAAAAAAAAAAAAATCTCTAATTAAATTTAAGAGTTGAACTAATCTACTAGAACAGAAAATATTAGAAATTACTTTAATCTGTGTTTATGTAGCAGAATAATAGTAGTAGGTTCTACCTGAGATGGGTAACCAGACCAGCTACTGATACTAGGTCTTTAGCCAGGATTTGTATTCCTGCACAAACATCATGACCAAGAAGCAAGTTGGGGAGGAAAAGGTTTAATCAGCTTACACTTCCACATTGTTGTTCAACACCAGAGGAAGTCAGGACTGAAACTCAAGCAGGTCAGGAAGCAGGAGTTGATGCTGAGGCAGTGGAGGGATGTCACTTACTGGCTTGCTTCCCCTGTCTTGCTCAGCTTGCTTTCTTATAGAACCCAAGACTACCAGTTCAGAGATAGTAGCACCCACAAGGGGCCCTTCCGCCTTGATCATTAATTGAGAAAATGCCACACAGCCGGATCTCATGGAGGTACTTCCCCAACTGAAGCTCCTTTCTCTGTAATAACTCCAGCCTGTGTCAAGTTGATACACAAAATCAGCCAGTACAGCCTCTGTTGTCATGTCAGGTACTAATTCCTCTTTTAGGCTTTGAGATGGTGATTCTTTCCAATATCAACTCTTGTTTTCAAGTTTTCAGGATATATTTTCTGTTACCCTGGGTCTTTTATGTTTCCATATGAAATATAAGAGTGTTTCTTATATTTCTGTTAAGAGTTGTTTTGAAATTTTGTTGGGAATTGTATTGAAATCCATAAATAAAATATCTTAGAATTTTAAAAAATGAAATGAAACACAAATAAGCCACACACATAATTCAAAATTTAAAAATCTTAATATTCTAGTTAAAACTTTGCTATCATCTATGTTTCTATTAGGAATAATAATCTCTTTGGAAAGGTTCAATACTATATGGTGGAAACCAGTAGAATTGTGAATATGTAATATTTTTTGTTGTTGTTGTTGTTGGTTTTCGAGCCAGGGTTTCTCTGTATAGCCCTGGGTGTCCTGGAACTCACTTTGTAGACCAGGCTGGCCTCGAACTCAGAAATCCGCCTACCTTTGCCTCCCAAGTGCTGGGATTAAATGCGTGCGCCACCACTGCCTGGCTTGTAATACTTTTAATATTTTGATAATGATACCTTTCTGATTGCCCTATCTCAGTTATTATAAAGTGTCTTGACCACTGTTTTATTTCTCTGACAAGGCACTATGACAAAGCCAACTCTAAGAACTTAGTTCATTATCATCATAGCAGGGAGCATGGTGGTAGGCAGGTGTGGTGCTGAAGAAGCAGCTGAGAGCTACATCCTGATCTGTAAGCAGAGAAGGAGAGCCCATGCCTCGCATGAGCTTAGGACTTCTCAAAGCCCACCCCCAGTGCCACACTTTCTCCGACTAAGGCACACCTCCTAATCCTTCTAATTTTTTCAAACAGTTCTACTCCCTGGTGGATAAGCACTTAAATGCATGTGCCTAGAACAGCCATTCTTAGTCAAGCCAGCACATAAGGTATAATAAATGTTAGCAGCAACCATTTGAAATATACAGAGTGTGGACAGTATGTAAACATGTTAAGTAATTTGCACTCCAAAGTGTGGTACAAATGTCTACCAGTATTGACATCATTTGGGAACCTGTGAGAAGGGCAAAAACCTCAGTTTCTACCTCAAAACACGGTCTCAGGTCCTGCATTTTAGTGAGATTCTCAGATTTGTAAATGTGTAGAAATTGAAAAACAATGGTTTCTATAATTTTCTTAAAGGATCAGTCTACATTTAATAATATGAAGTTATCTTTTCTTAGTCATGAAATTCTTTTAGTTGTTTTTAATGCTAATAGTCATCTTTTTTTATGTTTTCATTTTTTAATTTTTTATTTTGAGACAAGGTCCTACCAAGTATCCAGACTGGCCAGGAATTTACTATGTAGACTAGGCTGGCCTCAAACTCACAGGTACTGGTGATGTAATAGGGGAAATAAGAAAGACACTGCTTCTAAGGGAAGGGACAGGGAGGGAAATAAAGGAGAAAGAAAGAAGATGATAAATAACAATAGAGACAACAATATCAATAGCAAATTAGCTTTTTTGGTACCAGAAAGCAACATGCAAGCTTCTAAAGATCCTACCAACAGTCCTACCCTGCTATGACAACCATGAACTACAACAACAATCAGCATGATGCAATAACTTTAATCGTACAGTAGTGGCATGCATAACTTTATGGAAACCAACAACTTTCTAATTTGACTTTAAGACTTGTTTAACAAGAGGGATACTATGTCTGGTACTTGAAGCTTAGCTAACCTCTCAGTGCTAATTAAATCAGTTACTGGAGGAAATTCTATTAAACCAACCTAATCTCTAACAACAATCTATAATTGTGTGTCCTTTACCCAGAGATAAATGTAATCTTCACCACTCATAAAGGAAACATCTCTTTGCAACAGACTGAAATGTACAGAAAACCACAACCAATCAAAATGTAGAGTTGTAGAGTTCAGGCCTAATGTTTACATCTATAATACACTCCATGACTAAGACCAGGAAACACTGTGAAAGAAGGATCAAAAAGATTTTAATAGCCAGAGTTTCAAATAGATTACTGTGAGACTGAGTCTCCTACTAACATCAGGAGCTGCACTTGTAAAGTCTTACCAATATGCCAAGCCAAAGGTACTTTGAACAAGGGTGACATCAATCAAGATGCCTATTTTTGAAGAAATTACTATCAGTTTATGAATTTTAGTCTCTGACTTCATATACAATGATACATTAAAATTTAGTTACATATATACATATATATATATATCATTTTGACATTTATACTTCAGCTCTTAATAGTTTTCAATCTCACAAGGTTCTAAAGATATCAACTAAAACACCTCCGTAATAATTTTCATTAATTGTCAATATGCACTTAAAACCTTTGAAAAGGTTATAGGCCACTGTACACCATTAACCACACTCACATTACGCTTAATTAGTTTTGTATTAAAAAACAAACAAATAAGATTTTAGCTGGGCCATCATGCATACCTTTAGCCTCTACACTTGGAAGGCAGGGGCAGCAGATCTCTATGAGTTCAAGGCCAGCCTGAACTACAAAGTGAGTTTCAGGACAACCAGGATTATTACACAGACAAACACTGTCTTGAAAGTCAACCAACAAATAAATAATAAATTAAAATTTTAGGGGACCAAGGAGATGGCTCAGTTGGTAAAGTGCTAGACACATAAAGATGAAAACAGGGGTTAAGTTCCTCAGCAGACATTAAAAAAGCCAAGCCTAGTGGTTCATCCTTATACTTCCAGTGGCAGAGAGGTGCGGATAGTTACTCAGAGTTTCAGGTTCAGTAAGAGACTCTGTCTCAAAAAACTAAGGTGAAGAGCAATCAAAGAAGACAGCCAATGACAAGCTCTGGACATCACACAAGTACATTCACATACAGGTACATTTGTTTATACTTGTGCACACACGTATATATCCATAGACATTAACATAAAAATAAAACAAAATTCTGAATAGAAATATATCCTAAACAAATCAACAACAAATCCTTCTTTTGCATAATCTCTTCCCATCCCTTTCCCTTCCATTTTTTTCCTCAGTTTAGTCATGGCTAAGATAGCTAAAGGCAGAGAAATAAGCATTATTTTTCCTTTTTTTCTGATTTTTGTATTATGTTCAACACTGTATTTAAAAAAGCACCATGACCCCCTTGGAACACAAATACATTATAGTTAAAATATCAAACAGTACTCCTTTATTATCACAAAAATTTTTCAGTAAAAAATATTGCCTTGCCCACAAATTCACTTTTGTAATGGAATAGATGAAAAAAAGGTCCTTATAAATTCAAAAGGTGACCTTTGAGGACACCCATTCCAGTCTCATTTCTTTTCAAATGAAGAATCCTGATGGTGAAGTGCCAGACCTCCAAAACCCTATAGGATCTGGAAACCTAGCAACACGATCTCTCTGTGTTGAATATGATTTGAAAAAGAAAATCAAACCACAAGACTGTATGCATGGTAAAGAGAGGCACTTCCACAGGGACAGTGTGTGATTGCTGCTGTCTCACCTGTCTTTTTATCAAAAATTGACACTTCTTTTCTTACCTAGGTCATCTCTGCATGGACGCCATATATCCCAGCATCTCATGGAAAGGCTAAATCCATACTTTAAAGATGAGAAAATACGAATGAGTAAGATAAAACACAGGTCTTTATTTTCTCCCCAACATATGCAAATGCGAGGCAAGAGGCACCAAATGAAACAAATAAAATGGTTCTAGCACTCCATGAGGTGAAAATCAGCATTTCTATTTCTTTTGAGTGGAGGATCCCGAAAGCATTGCCTACCACCACGCATGGTAGGAGGACCTTTTCCTCTGCAGATTTACCCAGGCTCAGTGACCATCATTACTTCATCTCACTATGTGCCATGACCTCTGCAGCTCAGTTCTTTGTCATATTTTATTCTGTCATGTCTGGTTGCCTTTATTTACAGTACTACATCCCACCAGGTCTGAGTTCTTGCAGAGTATTTATCCTTTCCTCCCTCATCTAGCTGGGAATTTCTGTAGGTTTTTAAAGAACTCTTAGTGAACTGTGTCGTGGCTAGTATGATAATTAAAGCATGTGTTAGAAAAGAAAGTGACCACTGCTGAAATACTGTGTGTCTCTAAAGCCATTGAAGTGTATGTCATTTCATTAGAGTAGTTTTAAACAATCACTTAACTGGGAAACCGATGAAAGAAAAACATTGCATTGATACCGTGAGAAAAACTCTTACTTGAGTAATGTCACCTCTTATTCGGTGACATTAACCATTAATGGGTGGAAAAAGGTTAATAGAAGCTTATGAGCCATCACATTTGCCACCTTCAACAACCTCTTGAACTCTAATTAACAAAATATCTACTCCCTCTCAAAGCAATCACCTTGATTTATTAGTTTATGTTTCTATCTCTTTTTTACTGACTTATTTTTATTATTTTAGATATCTATAAACACAGAGTGAGTTCTGTTAACACCTGGAAATATTCCTGGGGCCCTCAATTACCGATTGCTTAAGGAGCAGGGCTGCTCTATAAATATTTAGTATGTGTTTACATGGGGTTTATCTACATGTTTTTCTGACTGTGTTTTTCTGAACTCAACCTTCTTTGGATCATTGTTTACTTTGTTACATTCATATCTAAAAGGACACTGAAAGTGAAATAAGGTTGTGTACAGTATTAGACTCTAGTCCATCCCACTCTTTCAGGTCCTCAGATCCCAGGTCCAGCAGACAAGGTCTCCACAGGTCAGTAAAATCAACAGGGAAGCCTTCCTGAAGGAAGTTAGTCACTGGAGACAGACTTTGGGATCAATGATTTTCTCCCTGTGTACTGACTGCCCTTACACCTTCTTGACTACACTGGCACCACCCTGAATTGTGAGCACAAAATAAGACTTTACCCCTCTGGTTACTTCTGTTGATTTTTTGTTGTTGTTGTTTTTGCTTTTTGTTTGTTTGTTTCTGTTTTTTCTTTTTCCACAAGAATAAAAAGGGAATTAATACAATGATATTTAGGGTTCTTTCCAGTTTTGTTATTTTTTTTAATTTAGTATAAATGTTTTTAGATTGGCATCTAAATTGAGTAAATACAAAACGTAAAACTAAGAAAAGAAATTTACTTAAGTATGAAATATTTCATTGTGGTTTTGACTCACATTTCATTCATAAATTATAAAATTGAAAAGATTGTGTAGCCGGGCGTGGTGGCGCACGCCTTTAATCCCAGCACTCGGGAGGCAGAGGCAGGCGGATTTCTGAGTTCAAGGCCAGCCTGGTCTACAAAGTGAGCTCCAGGCCAGCCAGAGCTATAAAGAGAAACCCTGTCTTGAAAAACAAAAAAACAAACAAACAAAAAAAAACAAAAAAAACAAAAAAAGAAAAGATTGTGTAAATTTTAAGCTCATTAATATTCTAAATAAGATCTGGTGTTGTTAAACACGTGGAGGTTTGGAGAGTGGCCTTTAATTTTTTTAATCACAAAATATGTTGAATAGTGTCAGTGTGTGTGTGTGTGTAAATGAGATGGTCCTTTTTAGTTTGTTTTTATTTAGCCTAGTTTTATTTAGCCTAGTTTTATTTAGCCTAGATTTTCTGTTTCAACACTTTACTTTTCAAATGTCTTTACGTTTCTCTTTCTTCCACTCTCATTCTTATTCTCATTTCATAGAAATTGGTTCAGAAAGTGACCCACTTATCACAATGAATCCCACTGTCAATTCACTTGCCAAAGAAGTCCTGCAGAATGACTTTGTTAAACCACTCAAAATTTATCATCTTTACTAACCTAATAATGAGAATATTGATTTGTATCAAGCTATGAAAGTTTGGGGCTAAAACCAAACAAAACTACTTACGTGCAAGTTTGTCCTTATATGTAGAAATAATACAGATACAAACAGAGATGAGAGAAAGTGTCTTCTGCTTATGTCAGAATGTATTCTTTTGTCCCACAATATAATAAGGCCCATTCTCAACTTCAGGTGAATTTTCTATCAGAGACCTCTTTGAATTCTGGCAACACTTGACCATGGTCTGAGGCCACCTGTTTCATGGTGATTTATTTTTCTGGGAAAGGAGCTGTTGAATGAGAAGATGAAACGTTTAATGCAACAGACATAAAAATAATAGTGTATGAAGATTGGAAACCAGAGAGATTTTAGCACCTCTTCTCTGCTCCATTGGAAACTTCAGCACATTCTTCCATCTCTTGTATAGTTTGGGAAAGTAGACACGTTGTGAAACACAAGTATAGAAATTCAGAAGCAGACCATGCTGACTGCAGTCTGGTGTATGGGTGCTTCCAGGATCTTCCCAGTTTCCTGAACCTTCTTTTCCTTTAATATTTATTCAATTTATTGTATGCATGTGAGTGTTTTGCTTGCGTGTATGTCTGTGTACTATGACATGTGTACACAGTGCCTAGGGCAGTCAGAAGAGTCATCGGAACACCTGGAACTGAAGTTATTGTGAGTCACCATGTTGGTACTGGAAATTGAACCCAGGTCCTCTGCAAGAACAAGTGATCTTAAGTACTGAGCCATCTCTCCATCCCTATCCTGGACTGTCTTGTTTACTTCATCATCAAAGTGGGGAAATACTTCCAGATACAGCAGGTGGATATAGCATGTGACAGATAAAGTGTCAGATAGGCAACATTTCATTCCTGTAAACTTTCTTTCTTTTTAATCTTTGGGCATCTTTATTGAAACTTGATGGTTTTCTCCTCAGCATTGTTTGCTCTTTGAGAACAGAGAAGGACCCAGAAAATTAAGCCAGTGTTGTTATTACAAGTACCACTGAGAAGCGCAGGGAGTCTGGAAAAGAGGTTCACTTGAGCACAGGGTCAGAGTGAAGAGGGACAAGATGCAAGGCAGAGGAGTAGTGAGCTATATGCAGATACTTTCACATAGCCAACGCCATCGAACACTGCCTCAGAGACAGTGATAAGAAAATGGAAGCCCTTTCTCCCCCTGTATGTCCTTCATCTCAAAATTTCTAACCATTATATTTGTAAGAATGTTGTGAATAAGAAATACAGGTATGTCAATTAAAAAGAAACAGCAGCAAGTCTGTTTATGGCAGTGCCCATTACTATCAGCAACAGCCTGAGCAAATGAACAAGAAAGAAGAGTACTTTTAATCTGTCACCTGGAGTAGATGCTGAGGGTCTTTCCTCCATAGAGTAATAAGGACAATTGTACTTATTGCTCACCAATCTCAAAAACAATAATGTTAACTTCCATAATGAACTGAAGACATAGTTTTCTTCTCTATTTTTTTTGAGTTATGTAGCCCTTTATTAGCAACTAAAATAGAAGGTATCTGTTGTACAACATGGGTAGTAATTGTCTATAACTGGAGATTTCTTATATTTTAATACAGATCATTTATAAATGCAATTTCTTTTATTAAAAAGCTTCCACCCTTTGTCTGTGTACAATTTGCAGAACTATTCTGAAAGCGTAATATATGTGTATGAATCTGCAAAGGGTGCAAATTTCAGATATGCTAAATGCTTTACAAGTCACTGTGTAGCAGTTGGGCAAATATTTTGATTCCAGCCTTCCTTCTACTGCCCCAAATTTGAAAGTGTTTTTAAAATGAGTTGAAATTAAGGAGGACTATACCAATTAGAAAAGAAGAAGAGAGTTCTATTAGTCTGAGGTTTCAGAATCCCACCATACCAGAACCAACATCTTGGTAAAGGCTAGGCTGGAACCTGGACACAGTACAAGTCTGTGCAGGTGACATCCCTGCGGATCCAAGTTTCAGTGGTCTGTAAGTGTTCCAGCTGTGTAACTGACTAAACTGTCTTGTCAGCTTCTATACTGGCTTGACTGGGCATAATTCAAAAGGGAAAAGCTCATATTCATTCCATTCTTCTGAAGCTCTGTGATAACATTTAATAACACCCTGATGGGGTAGTTTTCCACATATAGTATTATGATACTTCTTCAAATAATTGCTAAAAGATACAGGATATAATTGTTCTATAATACTCCTACCCCCCAATGGCAGAAATCAGAAGAAACCACAAAGAGATTACTAGGGTCCACTAGATATTTACTGAAGAGTTTTCCGAATTCCTGTTCTTCAGACTCACTCAGAGCTCCAACCAGTACAGGAATAGTGGTAAACTCATCTTTATGGGTAGTAGATGGATCTACTTCTTTGTAAGCATGGGCAGCACAAGCCCCACAGTACGTGTATCCTACATGGGGTTCAATAATGGCTCTAGCAGGACTTTCGTAGACTGTACTTGTGAAAGTCAACCTTCTAGCTGGGCATTCAGCTGAAGTGTACTGTGTCACCTGACACAGTGTACCAGCTCCCAGCATGGTTGGCTTAGACCATGTAAGACCACTCAGTTGGATATCTTGGTGCCTGTGGAGGCAGCGGTGGTGACTCTACCAGGTGATGAGACAGCACAGGTCTCTCTATTCTTTAATATGATAAATTTAATAACTTTCCAAATAAGTACATACCAGATGCTCTAATAATTAAAATTCAATTTTAAGCAAAACTTTTTACATTTTCTCCATGTGCTCAATGATTAAATATTTATCAACTGAATCTAAGAACTATCTGCTATATCAGTGCCCAGAATACTTACTCCGTGCCTCCTAGGACATTTGCATTAGTAACAAGCTGCAGGAATATGGTGGGATTTGAGGTCTGCTAGCTAGCAGCATATACTGAGGAGGCCATTCAGTCTTGCTCTTTGAAATATGAAAGGACATAAGAAATGTATCATGGGCTCCTTGTGTGTCCTTGGCCCAGTATGCACCGTCAATCACTTATTTCTAAAAGCATCAATGCAGGCAGCAAGGCTTTCATTGGGGCCACAAGAGCAAGCATCTCTGAGGCTCATTAAAAAACAAGTGGAAGCAACACACAGCATCCACTTTAAATGTAAATACAGCAAACTCACAGCGGGTATAAAGTACAATCAGATACATTGCTACTCTGGGATTTTTTACTGCTGTCATCCATAAATCCTCATTATTAACTGCTGCTTTTATATTCATGTCATTGTAATTTGAAAAACGTTGTGTGTGCAAATACAGATTGGCCTTCATCTAAATAAAATTGTCAAGTTATAACAATTAGTGAAAAGAATGAAAACTGCTACATCAAGGCAGGTCATAAGCCAAGCCACTCATCATAAAGAATATTAAAATAGTTATTTACAATAAGTGCCAGGTCCCCACTTCCAACACAGTGTTAATTCTTTCATTAAGAGTGAATCTTTACAAAGGAGAGAGAGCTTTACCTCACAATTTTTAATTTTTGAAAACCTTTCCTTGAAAAAAAATTCTTTCCAAAGTAGATCTTCTTGTGTACTATGATCATCTCTCTTTGTGATCTGATAATATCCTACAAACCCTCTCTGTGCTATGCTGACAGCTCCCAGATATGGGGAAGCTGAGCCCTACTCTGTCTGCCTATATTTTAAAATAACACAAAAGTCACTGAATGCCTTTGACCTCAGACCTGCAACGGCCTTTTGCAGAAAATTATTTAGTAAATGGAAGCCACAGTTCATTCTCCAAATGGAAATCTAACCCTCTAAAACTTCCTCTCTCTCTTCTGTTGTTCTCAATGACTGTCACAACAGACTTATAATCTATATTGCATATGGTTAGCAAATGTTAACTAAACCTTGGAAATCATTGGCGGACATTACTGGGTCTGTTTGGCTTTTGTTTTTTGCTTGCTTGTTTGTTGAGGAGGAAAGGACTGAAACCATTGCCATCACACAACCCAAATAGGCCTCGAACTTGCAACTCTCCCCTCTATTTCCTGAGTACTGAGATTGCACTTATGTGTCAGATGCTGGCCCTTGTGTATCCTTCAAATTCACTAACAGGTTTGAATTTCCACTGACAGCACCATTTCCGTTTGCAGAGGAGGTTAACTTGATTTATTCCTCTAGAGATGTATGGCAGACAGGATAATGAACTATCCCTATAATGTTGTCTACAGTGTAACAATCCCCAGACTTCATTGATGTATTGCTACCCCACATGGTAAGAACAATTTAACAGAAGCGATTCATTTAAACATTTCTTTCTTTTTCTACAAAATAAATTTTTACTAGATTTTTTTTATTTACATTTCAAATGTTATCCCCTTTCCTGGTCTCCCTCTGGAAGCCCCTTCTCTTTAATCCCTCCCACCTCCCCCTGTTCACCAACCCACCCACTCCCACTTCCTGACCCTGGCATTCCTCTACACTGGGGCATTGAGCCTTCATGGGACCAAAGGCCTCTCCTCCCATTGATGACTGACTAGGCCATCCTCTGCTGCCCATGTAGCTGGAGCCTTGAGTCCCACCATATGTAGTCTTTGGTTGGTGGTTTAATCCCGGGGAGCTCTGGGGTTACTGGTTAGTTCATATTGTTATTCCTCCTATGGAGCTGTAAACCCCTTCAACTCCTTGGGTAATTTCTCTATTTAGCTCCTTCTTTGGGGACCCTATGCTCATTCCAATGGATGGCTGTGAGTACCTCCTTCTGTATTTGTCAGGCACTGGCAGAGCCTCTCATGGGACAGCTATATCAGGCTCCTGTCAGCAAGCACTTGCTGGCATCCACAATAATGTCTGGGTTTGGTGATTATATATAGGATGGATCTCTGGGTGGGGCAGTCTCTGGATGGTCACTCCTTCAGTCTCTGCTCCACACTTGGCCTCTGTAACTCCTTCCATGGGTGTTTTGTTCCCCCTTCTAAGAAGGATCAAAGTATCTACACTTTGGTCCTCCTCCTTCTTGAGTTTCATGTGCTTTGTGAATTCTCATTATCCAGGTGGACCCTTTTAAATGCAGAGTCCATGACTACAGGTGTTGGCCCTCTGAAAGTTACACAGATTGTTAGTTTCAACAAAACCTTGGGATGTAAGATGAACACATCTTATGTTCCATCATGCACTAAAAGCCTATGCAGAATATATTTCAAACACTCCAATTTTAAAACTCCAAGTTTTGAATAAACATTTTAATGTTTCACATTTTGAATTTAGGTTCACAGTATACATCCAGTACTCCAAAGTGTTTGAGAGCTGGACTGTGTTTGGTAGGAATTGAAGCAAAAGAAATGATAGTTATATAACATTTTTTTTTTTTGCAAATGAAAAGATATGTGACTTACTTAACCTTAGCATAGAACATTCAAATCACTCGTAGGTGTCTTTCTGTTTGTTCCTACATCTCCCTCAGTTTTCTCATAAGCCAAGGATCCTTTGCAAGGACCCCACTTGCTTCATTTGTAAGTAAAACATTGAAAAACAGCTCCTCAGGTCACTTTCTAGCTGTAAATCAACACATCCCCTTTATTCTATCCTTCCAACAAAATGTACTGAGTGCTGTGCTCCCCTTACGTTATTCAACACTCACCTCGCGGTGATGGTCGTGTGCCAGACATTGTTCTACGCTCAGAAATATAGTGCTCAGGAGCAGACTCTCATGTCTCTGCTTTGAAGTGCTAGAAGAATGTGAAGGCATTAAACAAAATGGAATTAAGACCACGCTGATATCAACTTATCTAATTACCACAAAAATAATTTTTATCAGAATAAAAAGGAAGAATCCATACCAAAATAGCAAGACTTTCAAAATGGCTCTCTCAAAATTTACTATTCTTTGTTCATAAGCTTTTTCTGGTCTTTAATATTTTTCACATAATATGTTCTTATACATTAATTTTCTCAATTGTAGTAGCTCTTTGTCCTGAATCTGCTTCTAAGTGAAGTTCCCTCCTGTATTATTTTGAAATGTAACTAGTTGTATGTATACTCTGTGACATGCTGTCAATTCTAGTATGATTTCTATGGTTTATACGTTCATAGCAAGAAGCTAATATTATAACTAATGATGTTTAAAACAGTAATCTAGCCATATAAACACTATATTTATAGTCATATTTCCTATTGCTGTTGTCCTATTGGGCATCACTGATCCCAGTGGTACCTGCTTATCAGAAGAGGCCAGATGTTTTACCAGGACCTTCAGAACCTTTGTCCCCTTATGATGACTAAACAGTTTAGTAGCAAACTCCTGATATAATCCAGGATGACCATATTCCCCCCTGTTTATCTAAGGACTCAGACATTTAAAATAAAGTGTCTCTGAAATAGAACATTGTTATACCTATGTCTTTTCAAATGACAAATTTGTCCATATAAAATTTGTAACACCCACATTAGGGTGTAGAAAAATGGGCTTCTTGGTTCTCCATCAAGTGCATTCATCTTGATTCTGAAAGAAGACCTAATTTTGCTTAAACACAAATAAAGCAGAAAGCTGATGAGGACCCCTGTACTCTTTCTGTGTCTTGCTTTTGTTATGGTGCTTCATACCAATGTAGCTGGGATTCCATAGCTTAGGTGTTATTTGTTGTTGAAACTCTGACATGGCTTCATTATACAAATACATGACTTAGATCATTAACATTGTTATTGTGCAACTATTTAGAGACCTGAATTGCTTATGCCATTTATCAGACAAAATCTAAGGATGTGGGGAGAAAGGAATAGCAGAGGTTGCTTGTTTTCAAGTGTTTCGTGGTCGTAATGCATCTGCAGTGGGTGCTTGTTTCTTAAAATGTTAACGCTATCCAAGACATTAAACAGATCTGGGGGAAGGATCAAGTAAAATGAAGAAATTTGAAATCTGTGCTGGCCATTAGCTGTATGTGTCTTTTGAGCTTTTAAAAATGTGGCTAAAGTTGAAAGATACTCTTAGCTTAAAGTAGTCAACAGCCTTCAAATTTGAGAATAAAATAAAACAGTAATTTCATGCTGAAATTGTATTTTAAATATTTGATAAATCTATAATTAAAATTACATTTACTTTTTTCTTTTTACTTTTGACTGGAGGTATTAGAAAATTTGAGGTTGCACCCAAGATCCACAGTATCTTCTGAATAGTGAATGTAGTTTTGTTTCTAGACATTCCAGAACGATATAGGCCATTCGTTAAAGGGAAACTCAGCCCTTACTGAGTCCTAACAGACTTGCTAGTGTGACTATTAAATTCATGTAAACCTAAAGTCCCACAAAATTCATCCACTCTGAATTAAGACTCTGCTTAGCCTCCCTTTATTCTAAAGCAGCTAATGTGAAAGTGTCTTTCATACTTTGGACATTCACCTCCCCAGGAAGTACATTAGCATTTTAATTCTAGGGCATCGGTCTATCCTGCTCAGAAGATAAATGGATGTCAAAATGCCATGCAGTCATTTAGATCGATATCATGAACTCTTGTAAGGGCTTTATGAAGATGACAAAATTAGGGTCATTCAATTTTTGGCTTATTTTAGGTCAAAGATATAAAATGTAAGGTCTTGAGAAAATCTGGAAATAGTCCCCAAATAAACATTGTGTGTCATGTTACATAGTTTGTGATATGTAGTGTTATACTCAGAATGATATCCCTAACATATGTAACTGTACAATAGCATTAGATACGTGGAATCACCATGCCGGACCTAAAGCTCTACTACAGAGCAATTGTGATAAAAACTGCATGGTACTGGTATAGTGACAGACAAATAGACCAATGGAATAGAATTGAAGACTCAGAAATGAACCCACACACCTACGGTCACTTGATCTTCGACAAGGGAGCTAAAAACATCCAGTGGAAGAAAGACAGCATTTTCAACAAATGGTGCTGGCACAACTGGTTGTTAACATGTAGAAGAATGCGAATCGATCCATTCCTATCTCCTTGTACTAAGGTCAAGTCTAAGTGGATCAAGGAACTTCACATAAAACCAGAGACACTGAAACTTATAGAGGAGAAAGTGGGGAAAAGCCTTGAAGATATGGGCACAGGGGAAAAATTCCTGAATAGAACAGTAATGGCTTGTGCTGTAAGATCGAGAATTGACAAGTGGGACCTCATGAAACTACAAAGCTTCTGCAAGGCTAAAGACACCATCAATAAGACAAAAAAACCACCAACAGATTGGGAAAGGATCTTCACCTATCCTAAATCAGATAAGGGACTAATATCCAATATATATAAAGAACTCAAGAAGGTGGACTCCAGAAAGTCAAATAACCCCATTAAAAAATGGGGCTCAGAACTGAACAAAGAATTCTCGCCTGAGGAATACCGAATGGCAGAGAAACACCTGAAAAAATGTTCAACATCCTTAATCATCAGGGAAATGCAAATCAAAACAACCCTGAGATTCCACCTCACACCAGTCAGAATGGCTAAGATCAAAAATTCAGGTGACAGCAGTTGCTGGCGAGGATGTGGAGAAAGAGGAACACTCCTCCATTGTTGGTGGGATTGCAAGCTTGTACAACCACTCTGGAAATCAGTCTGGCGGTTCCTCAGAAAATTGGACATAGTACTACCGGAGGATCCAGCAATACCTCTCCTGGGCATATATCCAGAAGATGTCCCAACCGGTAAAAAGGACACATGTTCCACTATGTTCATAGCAGCCCTATTTATAATAGCCAGAAGCTGGAAAGAACCCAGATGTCCCTCAACAGAGGAATGGATACAGAAATTATGGTACATTTACACAATGGAGTACTACTCAGCTATTAAAAAGAATGAATTTATGAAATTCCTAGCCAAATGGATGGACCTGGAGGGCATCATCTTGAGTGAAGTAACACAATTACAAAAGAACTCACACAATATGTATTCACTGATAAGTGGATATTAGCCCAAAACTTAGGATACCCAAGATTTAAGATACAATTTGCTAAACGCATGAAACTCAAGAAGAATGAAGACCAAAGTGTGGACACTGAGCACCTTCTTAGAATTGGGAACAAAACACCCAGGGAAGGAGTTACAGAGACAAAGTTCGTAGCGGTGATGAAAGGATGGACCATTTAGAGACTGCCGTATCCAGGGATCCATCCCATAATCAACTTCTAAACGCTGACACCATTGCATACACTAGCAAGATTTTGCTGAAAGGACCCAAATATAGCTCTCTCTTGTGAGACGATGCTGGGGCCTAGCAAACACAGGAGTGGATGTTCACAGTCAGCTATTGGATGTATCACAGGGCTCCCAATGGAGAAGCTAGAGTAAGTACCCAAGGAGCTAAAGGGATCTGCAACCCTATTGTTGGAACAACATGATGTACAAACTAGAACCCCGGAGCTCTTGTCTCTAGCTGCATATGTATCGAAAGATGGCCTAGTCAGCCATCAATGGAAAGAGAGGCCCATTGGACTTGCAAACTTTATATGCCCCAATATAGGGGAATGCCAGGGCCAAAAGAATGGGAATGGGTGGGTAGGGAAGTGGGGGGCGCTATGGGGGACTTTTGGGATAGTATTGGAAATGTAATTGAGGAAAATATGTAATAAAAATATAAAAAAAAAAAAGATACCTATTGGGAATATGTCTACTCTTTTACAAAAGAACTTAATTTGATGAACACTGGCCCTTAGCTCACTTTCTCTTTTTACACAATATGGTATTTGGTCTCAGGGAATATTCACCATAGCTAGGTGCGTGTCCTCATGTCAATTAACTTAAAGTCGAGGATCCTTCAGACATACCCAAAGATTTGTCTTCTAGGTAATATTATTATTCCTGCTCATGCTTATTGAAGTAAATCATTACAAAATTTCATATCAACTGTCCAATTAGATCAAGCTTCACCATAGCCATCGCTGATTCCCCCAGACATAAACAGCTTTTAAAATGCCTTAAATGGGAGTAATTGCTACTTTATTTGATCAACAAAACATATCTTTGTAACAGGAAAACCATTTTCCACTTGGCAAAGTTCTAATTAGCATTATTCTGGTATTAGCCAGAATGTCTATAGTCCAACACTTAAATTTCTTAACTATAATTAGGAAAGTACATGAAATTATCTTTAAATCTGAAGTGGCCCCACTGATAATTTTTACATACAAAATGTATTTACTTCTTAATTGTAGTTTTTATTATTTAAAACAATTTTTAAATGTACATATATTTTGATAGTTTTTCCTTCTACCAAGTCCTTCCAGATCCTCTCCCTGTCCCTAACACACCCTACCTTGAGTTCTTTTTTCAATAACCAAAAACTCAACACAACAGTAAAAACACACAAACCAAGAAAATGAAACAAAGCCATACCCAAAAGGAAAGAAAAAGAAATCTATCAAACTGTAACCAAATAACAAAATAACACCCTATGTGCACACACACATACACACACGCCCCAAATAAACAAAAAACAATGACAACAAGAAAAACCTGTGGAGTCCATTATATGTTGGTCAAGTATTCCTGAACATGAAGCCTGTCCTGGAATGGCTGATGTACCTATTGCCACTCAATCAGAGAGAAAACTGATTTTCCCTTTCCCAGAAGGGATGGGTGTTAGTTTAGATATTAACCTCCCAAAGTGGCTAGATTTATATTCATTCATTCATTCATTCATTCATTCATTCATTCATTCATTCATTGAAGTTGGACAAAAAACAATATAAGAAAAAGAGCCCAAGAAAAGACTCAAGAATCAGACTCGGTTGCTCCATATTTAGGAATCCCATAAAAACACTAAGCTAGAAGCCATGTGTATGTGGGTATGTGGTGTGTGTGTGTGTGTGTGTGTGTGTGTGTGTGTACAGAGGACCTGGTGCAGACCCATGCAGGCCACCCCATGCATACTGCTTCTATGTCTGTGAAGTCAAAGAGCTTTGTTTTTTCTGATTTAGTCAGCCCCTCTGGCTCTTACACTTTTTTGACTCCTCTTTTGTAGATTGCCCTGAGCCCTTAGGGGCTGCATTTGATGAAAATATACCTTTTAGGGCTGAGTGTTCTAAGCTCCCTCATGCTCTTCCCAGTGTCTGACCATGCATCTCTATTTTTGTTTTCATCTGCTGCAAGAGGAAGCTTCCCTGATGATAGCTGAACATGACACTGATTTATGAGTATAGCAGAATATTATTAGGAGTCATTTTATCACTACAGATTTGTTTGTTTTTTCTTATTTTCAGACTAGCATTATTTGGGTTTGCCCTATGTTGCTGGGCAATTTACTATCAGATTCTTGATCACCCAAACAATATTTGTGGAGTGGGCCTAATGTCAAATCAGTTGTTGGTTGTTCACTCCCACCAACTTTGTGTCACCTTTACACTAGCATATCTTGCAGACAGTATATCATTGTAAAGTGTTTGTGACTGCCTTGGTGTTTATGTTTCTCTTTTGATAGTGTGTAAAGTACCATTTTGTACCAAAGATGCGAAAATGTATGAAGGTGTGAAGGCTCTATGTAGGCATTGGCTTAACATCTCCATCTTCAATGAATTGTGTAGGTGTTGACATCAGCCGGGATATGTGTTTGTGGAGAGTGAACTGTTGTCTTGGAAACAGCCCAGGGTTGCTGGCGATTCTGATTGGCCCCTCTTTAGCCAACAACTAAATTAGATATATAACCAAATCCCAGTACTGGGAAGCTTAATGTGGGGATAAGAGATCACCAGTTGGGTTTATATCTCTGCACAATTTGGCAATTTTATTTAGATCATCTTCACATATGTATATATTTTAGGAAATGTCTTTTATATTGACTATATTAGGTTCCTCAAGTGCACCTTAATTTTAGCTTTCTCTCCCTGTATTACCTTCCACAATAACTTCTCTTCCCCTTCCCACTTGACCCTCTCATTCCAGCACCCCACCCCAGTCATCCATATCAATTTATTTATTTCCCTTACCTAAAGATATCTGTATGTCCCATCTACACTACTCAACATCTACCCTCTGGGGCCCTATGAATTATAGCTTGATTATCATTGACTTAACATCTAATATCCACATATAAATGACTGCATACCATACTCACCTTTATAGATGTGGGATGCCTCCTTCAGGATAAGTTTTTTTTCTAGTTCCATCCATTTGCTTACAAATATCATGGAGTCATGTTTTTAATGGCTGAGTGATACATCAAATGTCTAAATGTACAATTTCTTTATCCAGTCTTCTGTTGAGGGACGATTGTTGTTTCCAACTTCTGGTTATTATGATTAGAACAGCAACAAACTTGAGCAAGTGTCTATACAATAGGAGGAAGTATTCTTTGTGTATATGACTAAGAGTGCTATAGCTGAATGTTGAGGTAGATCGATTGGCATCTTCCTGAACAACAACATCACTGTTTTCCACAAAAACTATAGAAATTTGCACTCCAAAGGATCTAAAGGGAACTGCAACCCTATAGGTGGAACAACAATATGAACTAACCAGTACCCCGGAGCTCTTGTCTCTAGCTGCATATGTATCAAAAGATGGCCTAGTCGGCCATCACTGGAAAGAGAGGCCCATTGGACTTGCAAACTTTATATGCCCCAGTGCAGGGGAATGCCAAGGCCAAAAAGGGGGAGTGGGTGGGTAGGGGAGTGGGGAATGGGTATGGTGGACTTTTGGGATAGCATTGGAAATGTAAATGAGGAAAATACCTAATAAAAAATTTAAAAAAAATTTGCACTCCCACCAACAATGGATGAATGTTTCCTCACTCTTCTTTCTCCCTAGCATGAGCCATTACTTGTTTGATTAATCTTAGCCACTCTAATAGATGAAAGATGAGATTTCAAAGCAGTTTGATTTGCATTTTCCTGATAGTAAAGGATGCTGAACAGTTCCATAAGTGTTCCTAGGCCACTTGAAATTCCTCTATTGAGAATTCTCTGTAGCCCATTTTAAAATGTGATTATTTATTTTCTTGATATCTACTTTCTTGTGTTCTTTTTATATTTTGTATTTAGCCTTCTATCAGATGTGTAGTTCGTAAAAATCTTTTTCTATCCTTTCAAGATGACAAAGTTTGTCACCGCAAACAATATCTAAACTAAAGTATCTCCCTGCTACTTTTCTGAGTGTCTCTTAATGGTATGAAGAGAAAATTTCCATTTTCATAAAAAGACATTATCATATATAATATAGCAAAAGGAAAAATATTTATTCAACCGTATAAACATTTTTATTCACAATAGTAATTTAAAATAAAAATTAGCTCATGTATTTTCTGTGTTCTTTACTATTTTCTTGGCTTGCTCTTCAGCAATCTCAGAAGGCTTGTTATGCTACTCTAAAGCTTAGCTTTTCTTCCTTGGAATCTCTACACATACTGCTAAGCACCTAATCTTGTTGCATTAATTGCTTAATCTATTCTCTAAACCAGTCAGCCCTTTTCACCTTCATCAAAGAATGGTTCCATATGTTACCACAGATTCTGGGCTAAATTGTCACTCTCTGGGTAGTATCACCAACAAAGTCCTCTAACATCTAGTTCCCTGTAGCTTGATAAGAACTAAAAGATATTCATGCATGTGGCAATGAGAGCCTTATATCAAACAATTTTAAATAAGGAATAGATTCATAAAATAAACCCCAGTGGTTTCAGACTGAGAGAACAAAGAGGCCACTCATCAAGGGAAGGAAGAACTGACTAAACTGATCATGTACAAAACACACAGCAAGCCTGGTGGCTGCAGGGCACCAAACAGATTCTAGAACACTAAGGAATATTCAGCTAAAAGGATCAAGAGGGTTCACATCTGCATCTGGCCCAGTGCTATAGAAAATCAAAGGACTGAAAGAAAAAAGGCATTAATAATTGTGGGGATAATATTAAGCAGTGTTATAATACTAAAACAAAAAAATCAGAGAGAAATTAAAAACAAAATTGATAGAGAGGTAAGATTCCAATTATAGGGGGAGTCTATTTTTCTATGCTTTTAAACCTTATTTTTCATTGGAGACAGAAATCATTAGAAAGTTTGAGAAAGAGAAATACAACTCAATTTTCCTTTTTAATTGATTGCTCTAGATGTAGTATGGAGGAGGTTAATAGAATAACAATAGAAGCATAGAAGTCTGTGTATAAAAGAGTTCAAGAAGCTGGACTCCAGAAATTCAAATAACCTCATTAAAAAATGGGGTACAGAGCTAAACAAAGAATTCTCAACTGAGGAATACCGAAGGGCTAAGAAGCACCTGAAAAATGTTCAACATCCTTAATCATCAAGGAAATTCAAATCAAAACAACCCTGAGATTCCACCTCACATCAGTCAGAATGGCTAAGATCAAAAATTCAGGTGACAGCAGATGCTGGTGAGGATGTGGAGAAAGAGGAACACCCCTTCATTGCTGGTGGGATTGCAAGCTTGTACAGCTACTCTGGAAATCAGTATGGTGGTTCCTCAGAAAATTGGACATAGTGCTACCGGAAGCTCCAGCAATACCTCTCCTGGGCATATACCCAGAAGATACTCCAAATGGTAATAAGGACACATGCTCCACTATGTTCATTGCAGCCTTATTTATAATAGCCAGAAGCTGGAAAGAACCCAGATGTCCCTCAACAGAGGAATGGATACAGAAAATGTGGTACATTTACACAATGGAGTACTACTCAGCTATTAAAAAGAACGAATTTATGAAATTCTTAGGCAAGTGGATGTATCTGGAGGATATCATCCTTAGTGAGGTAACCCAATCACAAAAGAAATCACTTGATATGTACTCACTGATAAGTGGATATTAGCCTAGAAACTTAGAATACCCAAGATACAATTTGCAAATCACAAGAAAATCAAGAAGAAAGACCAATGTGTGGATACTTCATTCCTCCTTAGAATAGGGAACAAAATACCTATGGAAGGAGTTACAGAGACAAAGTTTGGAGCTGAGATGAAAGGATGGACCATTCAGAGACTGCCCCACCTGGGGATCCATCCCATAATCCCATAATCCATCCCACCAAACGCAGAAACTGTTGCATATGCCAGCAAGATTATACTGAAAGGACCCTGATATAGCTGTCTCTGGGGAAGCTATGACAGTACCTGGAAAATATAGAAGTAGATGCTCATTGTCATCCATTGGATGGAACACAAGGCCCCCAATGGAGGAGGTAGAGAAAGTACCCAAGGAGCGAAAGGGGTCTGCAACCCTATAGATAGAACAACAATATGAACTAATCAGTACCCCCAGAGCTTGTATCTCTAGCTGCATATATATCAGAAGATGGCCTAGCAGGCCATCACTGGGGAGAGAGGTCCCTTGGTCTTGCAAACTTTATATGCCCCAGTACAGGGGAACACCAGGGCCAAGAAGTAGGAGTGGGTGGGTAGGGTAGCAGGATGGGATGAGGGTATAAGGGACTTTCAGGATAGCATTTGAAATGTAAATGATGAAAGTATCTAATAAAAATTGAATAAAAAAGAAGTCTGTGTATAAAGGAAAGTAGAAGATCATGCGTAAAAATGGAACAAATGTAAAGATATTTTCATAGCAGTGCACAACTACTAGAATGACTATATTGCTATCATACATTTCTTTTTTTTGATTTTTAATATTTTTATTACATATTTTCCTCAATTACATTTCCAATGCTATCCCAAAAGTCCCCCATAGCGCCCCCCACTTCCCTACCCACCCATTCCCATTCTTTTGGTCCTGGCATTCCCCTATATTGGGGCATATAAAGTTTGCAAGTCCAATGGGCCTCTCTTTCCATTGATGGCCGACTAGGCCATCTTTCGATACATATGCAGCTAGAGACAAGAGCTCCGGGGTTCTGGTTAGTACATCATGTTGTTCCAACAATAGGGTTGCAGATCCCCTTAGCTCCTTGGGTACTTTCTCTAGCTTCTCCATTGGGAGCCCTGTGATACATCCAATAGCTGACTGTGAACATCCACTCCTGTGTTTGCTAGGCCCCGGCATCGTCTCACAAGAGACAGCTATATTTGGGTCCTTTCAGCAAAATCTTGCTAGTGTATGCAATGGTGTCAGCGTTTAGAAGCTGATTATGGGATGGATCCCTGGATACGGCAGTCTCTAAATGGTCCATCCTTTCATCACAGCTACGAACTTTGTCTCTGTAACTCCTTCCCTGGGTGTTTTGTTCCCAATTCTAAGAAGGGGCACAGTGTCCACACTTTGGTCTTCATTCTTCTTGAGTTTCATGCGTTTAGCAAATTGTATCTTATATCTTGGGTATCCTAAGTTTTGGGCTAATATCCACTTATCAGTGAATACATATTGTGTGAGTTCTTTTGTGATTGTGTTACTTCACTCAAGATGATGCCCTCCAGGTCCATCCATTTGGCTAGGAATTTCATAAATTCATTCTTTTTAATAGCTGAGTAGTACTCCATTGTGTAAATGTACCATAATTTCTGTATCCATTCCTCTGTTGAGGGACATCTGGGTTCTTTCCAGCTTCTGGCTATTATAAATAGGGCTGCTATGAACATAGTGGAGCATGTGTCCTTTTTACCGGTTGGGACATCTTCTGGATATATGCCCAGGAGAGGTATTGCTGGATCCTCCGGTAGTACTATGTCCAATTTTCTGAGGAACCGCCAGACTGATTTCCAGAGTGGTTGTACAAGCTTGCAATCCCACCAACAATGGAGGAGTGTTCCTCTTTCTCCACATCCTCGCCAACATCTGCTGTCACCTGAATTTTTGATCTTAGCCATTCTGACTGGTGTGAGGTGGAATCTCAGGGTTGTTTTGATTTGCATTTCCCTGATGATTAAGGATGTTGAACATTTTTTCAGGTGTTTCTCTGCCATTCGGTATTCCTCAGGTGAGAATTCTTTGTTCCGTTCTGAGCCCCATTTTTTAATGGGGTTATTTGAATTTCTGGAGTCCACCTTCTTGAGTTCTTTATATATATTGGATATTAGTCCCTTATCTGATTTAGGATAGGTGAAGATCCTTTCCCAATCTGTTGGTGGTTTTTTTGTCTTATTGATGGTGTCTTTAGCCTTGCAGAAGCTTTGTAGTTTCATGAGGTCCCACTTGTCAATTCTCGATCTTACAGCACAAGCCCTTACTGTTCTATTCAGGAATTTTTCCCCTGTGCCCATATCTTCAAGGCTTTTCCCCACTTTCTCCTCTATAAGTTTCAGTGTCTCTGGTTTTATGTGAAGTTCCTTGATCCACTTAGACTTGACCTTAGTACAAGGAGATAGGAATGGATCGATTCGCATTCTTCTACATGTTAACAACCAGTTGTGCCAGCACCATTTGTTGAAAATGCTGTCTTTCTTCCACTGGATGTTTTTAGCTCCCTTGTCGAAGATCAAGTGACCGTAGGTGTGTGGGTTCATTTCTGGGTCTTCAATTCTATTCCATTGGTCTATTTGTCTGTCACTATACCAGTACCATGCAGTTTTTATCACAATTGCTCTGTAGTAGAGCTTTAGGTCCGGCATGGTGATTCCACCAGAGGTTCTTTTATCCTTGAGAAGAGTTTTTGCTATCCTAGGTTTTTTGTTATTCCAGATGAATTTGCAGATTGCACTTTCTAATTCGTTGAAGAATTGATTTGGAATTTTGATGGGGATTGCATTGAATCTGTAGATTGCTTTTGGCAAGATAGCCATTTTTACAATGTTGATCCTGCCAATCCATGAGCATGGGAGATCTTTCCATCTTCTGAGATCTTCTATAATTTCTTTCTTCAGAGACTTGAAGTTTTTATTATACAGATCTTTCACTTCCTTAGTTAGAGTCACGCCAAGATATTTTATATTATTTGTGACTATTGAGAAGGGTGTTGTTTCCCTAATTTCTTTCTCAGCCTGTTTATTCTTTGTGTAGAGAAAGGCCATTGATTTGTTTGAGTTAATTTTATATCCAGCTACTTCACCGAAGCTGTTTATCAGGCTTAGGAGTTCTCTGGTGGAATTTTTAGGGTCACTGATATATACTATCATATCATCTGCAAAAAGTGATATTTTGACTTCATCTTTTCCAATTTGTATCCCTTTGATCTCCTTTTGTTGTCGAATTGCTCTGGCTAGGACTTCAAGTACAATGTTGAATAGGTATGGAGAAAGTGGACAGCCTTGTCTAGTCCCTGATTTTAGAGGGATTGCTTCAAGCTTCTCACCATTTACTTTGATGTTGGCTACTGGTTTGTTGTAGATTGCTTTTATCATGTTTAGGTATGGGCCTTGAATTCCTGATCTTTCCAAGACTTTTATCATGAATGGGTGTTGGATCTTGTCAAATGCTTTTTCCGCATCTAACGAGATGACCATGTGGTTTTTGTCTTTGAGTTTGTTTATATACTGGATTACGTTGATGGATTTCCGTATATTGAACCATCCCTGCATCCCTGGGATGAAACCTACTTGGTCAGGATGGATGATTGTTTTGATGTGTTCTTGGATTCGGTTAGCAAGAACTTTATTGAGGATTTTTGCATCAATATTCATAAGGGATATTGGTCTGAAGTTTTCTATCTTTGTTGGGTCTTTTTGTGGTTTAGGTATCAGAGTAATTGTGGCTTCATAGAATGAGTTGGGTAGAGTACCTTCTGTTTCTATTTTGTGGAATAGTTTGTGAAGAACTGGGATTAGATCTTCTTTGAAGGTCTGATAGAACTCTGCACTAAACCCATTTGGTCCTGGGCTTTTTTTAGTTGGGAGACTATTAATGACTGCTTCTATTTCTTTGGGGGATATAGGGCTGTTTAGATCATTAACCTGATCTTGATTCAACTTTGGTACCTGGTATCTGTCTAGGAACTTCTCCATTTCATCCAGGTTCTCCAGTTTTGTTGAGTATAGCCTTTGGTAGAAGGATCTGATGGTGTTTTGGATGTCTTCAGGATCTGTTGTTATGTCTCCTTTTTCATTTCTGATTTTGTTAATTAGGATGCTTTCCCTGTGCCCTCTAGTGAGTCTGGCTAAGGGTTTATCTATCTTGTTGATTTTCTCAAAGAACCAGCTCCTTGATTGGTTGATTCTTTGAATAGTTTTTCTTGTTTCCACTTGGTTGATTTCGCCCCTGAGTTTGATTATTTCCTGCCGTCTACTCCTCTTGGGTGAATTTGCTTCCTTTTGTTCTAGTGCTTTTAGTTGTGTTGTCAAGCTGCTAATGTGTGCTCTCTCTAGTTTCCTTTTGGAGGCACTCAGAGCTATGAGTTTTCCTCTTAGAAATGCTTTCATTGCATCCCATAAGTTTGGGTATGTTGTGGCTTCATTTTCATTGAACTCTAAAAAGTCCTTAATTTCTTTCTTTATTCCTTCCTTGACCAAGGTATCATTGAGAAGAGTGTTGTTCAGTTTCCACGTGAAGGTTGGCTTTCTATTATTTATTTTGTTATTGAAGATCAGCCTTAGTCCATCGTGATCTGATAGGATGCATGGGACAATTTCAATATTTTTGTATCTGTTGAGGCCTGTTTTGTGACCAATTATGTGGTCAATTTTGGAGAAGGTACCATGAGGTGCTGAGAAGAAGGTATATCCTTTTGTTTTAGGATAGAATGTTCTGTAGATATCTGCCAGATCCATTTGATTCATAATTTCTCTTAGTTTCTCTGTGTCCCTGTTTAGTTTCTGTTTCCATGATCTGTCCATTGGTGAAAGTGGTGTGTTGAAGTCTCCCACTATTATTGTATGAGGTGCAATGTGTGCTTTGAGATTTACTAAAGTTTCTTTAATGAATGTGGCTGCCTTTGTAGTTGGAGCATAGATATTCAGGATTGATAGTTCCTCTTGGAGGATTTTACCTTTGATGAGTATGAAGTGTCCCTCCCTGTCTTTTTTAATGACTTTGGGTTGGAAGTCAATCTTATCAGATATTAGAATGGCTACTCCAGCTTGTTTCTTCATGCCATTTGCTTGGAAAATTGTTTTCCAGCCTTTCATTCTGAGGTAGTGTCTATCCTTTTCTCTGAGATGAGTTTCCTGTAAGCAGCAAAATGTTGGGTCTTGTTTGTGTAGCCAGTTTGTTAGTCTATGTCTTTTTATCGGGGAGTTGAGTCCATTGATATTAAGAGATATTAAGGAAAAGTAATTGTTGTTTCCTGTTATTTTTGTTGTTAAAGTTGGCATTTTGTTCTTGTGGCTGTCTTCTTTTAGGTTTGTTGAGGGATTACCTTCTTGTTGTTTCTAGGGCGTGGTTCCTGTCCTTGTATTGGTTTTTTTCTGTTATTATCCTTTGAAGGGCTGGATTCGTGGAGAGATAGTGTGTGAATTTGGTTTTGTCATGGAATACTTTGGTTTCTCCATCTATGTTAATTGAGAGTTTGGCTGGGTATAGTAGCCTGGGCTGGAATTTGTGTTCTTTTAGTGTCTGTATAACATCCGTCCAGGATCTTCTGGCTTTCATAGTCTCTGGTGAAAAATCTGGTGTAATTCTGATAGGCTTGCCTTTATATGTTACTTGGCCTTTTTCTCTTACTGCTTTTAGTATTCTATCTTTATTTAGAGCATTTGTTGTTCTGATTATTATGTGTCGGGAGGTATTTCTTTTCTGGTCCAGTCTATTTGGAGTTCTGTAGGCTTCTTGTATGTTCATGGGCATCTCTTTCTTTAGATTTGGGAAGTTTTCTTCTATAATTTTGTTGAAGATGTTTGCTGGTCCTTTGAGTTGAAAATCTTCATTCTCATCCACTTCTATTATCCGTAGGTTTGGTCTTCTCATTGTGTCCTGTATTTCTTGGATGTTTTGAGTTAGGATCTTTTTGCATTTTACATTTTCCTTGATTGTTGTGCCGATGTTCTCTATGGAATCTTCTGCACCTGAGATTCTCTCTTCCATCTTTTGTATTCTGTTGCTGATGCTCGTATCTATGGTTCCAGATTTCTTTCCTAGGGTTTCTATCTCCAGTGTTGCCTCATTTTGGGTTTTCTTTATTGTGTCTACTTCCCTTTTTAGGTCTAGTATGGTTTTGTTCATTTCCATCATCTGTTTGGATGTGCTTTCCTGTTTTTCTGTAAGGCCTTCTACCTGTTTGATTATGTTATCCTGTTTTTCTTTAAGGATTTGTAACTCTTTAGCAGTGTTCTCCTGCAATTCTTTAAGGGATTTTTGTGCTTCCTCTTTAGTGTCTTCTGCCTGTTTAGCATTGTTCTCCTGTATTTCTTTAAGTGTGTTATTAAAGTCCTTCTTGAAGTCCTCTACCATCATCAGGAGATATGCTTTTAGATCCGTGTCTAGCTTTTCCGGTGTGTTGGGGTGCCCTGGACTGGGCGAAGTGGGGGTGCTGGGTTCTGATGATGGTGAGTGGTCTTGGTTTCTGTTAGTAAGATTATTACATTTACCTTTCGCCATCTGGTAATCTCTGGGGTTAGTTGTTATCGTTGTCACTGTTTAAAGATTGGAGCAGAAGCTGTGTTCCACTCACCAGCAGTCTCAAAATCCTGTGGCGGGGGTCGTGGGTAGCTGATGGTACCCTGGTGCTGGTCCAGCCAGAAGAGGCCTGTGGTCCTACTCAGGCCGGTTTTCTGCTTCCCTAACTAATGCAGTCTCTGGTCCCGCATGCAATTGGATTGGAGCAGAAGCTGTGTTCTGTAGGCTTTTAAAATCCTGCGGCGGGGGTTGTGGGTAGCTGGCGGGTGTCAGGCAACCCTGCGCTCCAGCTACCCCGGAGCTGATCCAGCCGGATGAGGCCTGTGGCCCTACTCAGGCCGGTTTCTGCTTCCCTAACTAATGCAGTCTCAGGTCCCGCGCGCAATTGGATTGGAGCAGAAGTTGTGTTCCACTCTCCAGAAGTCTTAAGATCCTGTGGCGGGTGTTGTGGGTAGCTGGTGAGTGTCAGCCGACCCTGCGCCCCAGCTGCCCTGGTGCTTTTCTCGCTATCCTACATTTCCATATCAGATGGCAGCAAAGAAGAGAGATTTACGACATGTTTGGAAGCAAAACAGATTCTTCACTTCAGCTTAGTGGAATTGTCTACTGAAGAGTTTAAAATGTTTTATTTTCAAATGATGCCAGTTAGAGCCCCTTACATGAGGAGTTCAGCTATAGACAAAAGTCTGAGGCACCACTGCACATTTGTATTTGTTTACTATTTGGGTATAGAAGGAAAATAACACAGATAATATGACTAGGTGATCTTATAGCTATATGCTTACAATGGTAGGATGCATCCATATAGGTCCAAAACTTGGACACAGATCTACAACCAATTACAGGTCCCCTACACGGAGATTTTTGTTTCCAAGTGTCCTGAAAGAAAAAGATGCAATCATCTTTATAAACATTGCTGAATTCCAGAAGTGAACCAGGGAACATGCTATTGCATATATTCTCCATTGGTTTAATGATATAAAAGTACTTTTAAAGCATATAAGAAGGACATCCAAAGGTTAGAGGAGCTAATCTGAAAAAGTTCCTCATGAGCTTATTATTTAAAAGATGAATAGCAATGGCTTGCATTATAACAGAATTCAAGGAGCATCCCTGAGTCCACACTGATAAATATCAATCACTTAATTTATCACCTGGTAAGAGGCCACATGTTCCGCACAGAATTTTAATAGTAGAGACAGAGAAATGAGGGGAATCCAAAAATCACCATGAGATCAAAACTACAGCGGATAAAACTTTTTCCAGTAACTTTTAACAATGGGGGTTAAAATGAATGAATGAACATTTTCAAGAGAAACATGTTATATGCTTCTTGAGTTCATTTCTTCTAAGCTATTTCTAAAGTAAAAAAAAGTAAAAACATAGTGGCTCTGTAGTGGGAAAGACCTGGCAGACATTACCTGAACTTAAAAATAAAGGCCAAGATAACAAGTAATAGGACAGCAACGGCTTCAGCCCGTGTATGTGGGTTACCAAAAAGGGAATAATAATCTTTTGTGGTGTTATTGCCAAGGACATATGACATCAGCATAATCATAGGAAAAGAAACAAATTGAGGAATATTTTATAAAAATCATTCACAAGTGTTATACTCTTTTACAATGCCACACTGAGGGAAGAATATGGAAGTGATACAGATTAGAGGACACTGAGGAGACCCAGGGCCTGCACTGGGTTTTGGAGCAGATAAAGTATGTTTGTGAAAGAGACATGAAAAGGTTAAAGGAGTATAATTCAATTTGTGTAATACAGCAACATCAATTTTCTAGGTTGGATATGTGTGCTATACAAGTACATACCAAGATTATATACTTAACCTTGTTATGTAAAATGTTAACACTATGGAAACCTGAATGAAGGGAACTCAGGAACTTTATGGTTTATTTTTGCAAGGTCCCTGATACCTTAAAAATATTTCTATGGTAGAAGTGGTAGTATAAATACATTTTAAATTTTTCAGACAACTTTGAACCATGTCCAGTAAATATGAATCATTTAAAAATATTTACTGATATAGCAAGTTAATTTTTCTTGTATCTTCTTCATAGGAGACTCAATTCATCTAAGTAGAAGACATTAGCCTATGACTTAAAATAAGCTTTGTGGAGTCATAAGAATTCTGAGAAGTCACTTTAAAGCCTCGGAAAGGGATAAGAGCCATCCCATTTATGTATTTGTTGATAGGATTCTTGGCTGAAAAGACAGACAGGCACTCTTTGAAACCACTGGAAAAGCTCAATGATGAATCACTAGAGGACTCAAAGGCCCATGCTTGTGACCACTTTTGCTTTAATAGAAAAACTTTAGGGGTTTTGGACTCTTATTGGCTAACTAAAGACATTGAAAATACTGACTTGGTTGGATTTTGGTTAAGATATTTCTGGCATGGTGAACATTGTGTCTGTCCTTCCAAACCATCATCCAATGGGGTGGTATTAGGAGGTGGGGTCGGTGTGAGATTATTAGGTTTAGGTAATGCTATAATGAGGGAATCATTATGAAGAGCTCAGTGTCCTTACAGAAGGAAGGCACATAAGCTTTTATCCCTGCTATTTGATGACACATAAGAGATCTCTTGCAAACGGGAATGACAATCATCGCCAAGAATCTGACATGCCGAGACCCTTATTTCAGACATGTTTAGGTTACCCAGGCTATGGTGTTCTGTTATAGCAGATGATCAAAAAAAGTAGCATTTTTTTTACACTGATAGGATGCTGTGAACAAAAATATGATTTTTTTAAATTTTTAATATTTTTATTACGTATTTTCCTCAATTACATTTCCAATGCTATTCCAAAAGTCCCCCATACCCTCTCCCCCACTTCCCTACCCACCCATTCCCATTTTTAAATGTTATTTGAAATACAGGGTTGCACGAGACAGCCCTTTCTGTATTCTGTCACTGTACTTTTGAGTAACCATTTGGGAAGGCAGAAGTATGCCTTGTTCTTCTGAGTTGCATAAAATGCACAACTACTTCTTTTTGGCACCTGCTAAGAACAACTGCAAGGATTTAGTGGCCCCCAACTTAAGCAGACTGTGCTAGACTGTTAAAGCTGAGACTCGCTCTTGTTAATAAACCTCACTACTCAGAGTCAGAAAATCTGTAAGGAGTGTAAGAAGTACTAGCGAATGTACTTTGCTGCTACAGACACAGCTATGTCAAGGACCACAATGTCTCAGCCCCACGAGAGTAACAGCAAAGTCTTCCCTAGGTCAGTGTGGTGGTTTGGATAAGAATGGCCCCGTAGGCTTATAGATGTGAATGCTCGGTCATTAGGGAGAGACACTAGGAAGTCTAACCTTCTTGGAGTCAGTGGTGTGACCCTGTTGGAGGAAGTGCATTGCTGGTGGTGACTTTTGGAGTTTCAGAAGCCCAAACCAGTCCCAGTTCTTCTCTCTGTTCCTTCTGCCTCTGAATACAGATATAAAACTCTCAGCTACTTCTCCAGTATCATGGCGGCCTATGAGCAACCATGCTTCCAGTTATGATGATAATTGACTAAACTTCTGAATGTAATCAAGCCCCAAGTAAATGGTTTCTTTTGTAAGAGTTGCCATGGTCATGGTGTCCCTTCACAGCAGTAGAACGGTGACTAAGACAGTATGTTTCAGAAAGAGGGCAAAAAAGTCTTGTGGTCCAAGGGAAAATGTTGACAGTGTATATATAAGATATGTCCTCTGGCTTTCTCCCCTCAGATGTTTATGGCCTGAAGATGTTCCCCAACAGAGAGTGCTAAACTTGCCTCCTGCCCCACTGTATATAATTATCCTACTGTCTTAGTTATGGTTTCTATTGCTGTGATGAGAGATCACGACCAATAACCAAATTGAGAGGGGTTTATTTGCCTTATGCTACCAGATCACCATTCATCATCAAAGAAAGTCAGGACAGGAATTCAAACAGCAGGAACCTGGAGGCAATGGCTGCTGCAGAAGCCATGGAGGGGTGGCTGCTTACTGGCTTACTCCCTATGACTTGCTCAGCCTGCTTTCTTGTAGAATTCAGGACCACCAGCCCAGGGATGGCCAAAATTGTCCGATTAATCTCTAATTAAGAAAATGCCCTGCAGCCAGATTTAATGTAGGCATTTTCTCAATCGAGGTTACAGATTGTAACCTTGTGTTAAGTTGACATAAACCTGTAGAGTACACTTGTCTTTGTGTTTACCTGTATGTTCTGAACCTGTAAACCTGTATATAATGAACACACTGGGCTTCTGGGAGTGCTGAGGCTTCTCCAAGAAAGAGCCCATACTATCTAATCAGAGCTTTTCTGTGTGTCTGCGTCTGTATGCCTATCTTTTCTTCTTTCTTTCACAGCCCCAGTATATTAACCCCTGAAGTTAGGCAGAATAGGGAACAAACTAACAAAATCTATGTTAGTCTCAAATGAAGATTTCCTCCAATATCCTTTCCAAAATTAACTGTCAAACTATTCATATTCAACAAAGTAATAGTGATAGCATGTTAAGCTCTCTTGCTACTAGAAATCTGAGTCTGTAAATTTGTTAAATTATTAGTATTTGGAGTCCGTTGGAGGGGACTAGTCTCATTAATCACAGAATTTAAGAACTAGCTCATAAGAAATCTTGAGGAAATTTTTATTGACTTAAAAAAAACCCTCAGGGTATGTAGGTTATAAATCTTGACAATTACCCAGAGGTGGAAGATGGAGAAGAAAAAGAAAAACCACAATGTGGAGAGGCAGCCATGTGGTAGGGAGGGGAGTTCTAGAGAAAAAGTGGAAGAGCTCAAGGAACTAGATGAGGCAGACTTGAAAACAAGTCAAAGGAGAACAGAGATATGTAGTGCTTTGTGGTGTCAGGACTCAGATAGGAGGACAAAACCAAAAGAGTCTCATAGCAACTCTAGAGAGACTGCAGTAGGATCAGGAATTATGGGAAGTTCAAGCCTGTCACCTCGTTAAGAGGATAATTATCCTTCAATCCCTTCATGGTCCAGCTTCCAGCGTATGCATGGACATCCAGAGTTCTCAGTCAGTTGACTGACTTGCCCAACTGGAGTATTTAGTCTCCAATACTAAATTGGAGCCAGACATTCCATTCTATTGATCTGAAGGAAATAACTTTTCCTTAATAGGGCTTTACTGCTACTGTAATACTGTACTGTTTCTTTCCTTTTCTTTCTTTTTTATTGGATATTTTATTTATTTACATTTCAAATGTTATCACCTTTCCCAGTTTCCCCTCTGGAAACCCCCTATCCCACCCCCTCCCCTGCTTCTATGAGGGTGTTCTCTCACCCAGCCACTCATGCACTCCCCACCTTACCACTCGGGCATTCCCCTACACTGGGTCATGGAGCCTTCACTGGACCAAGGGCTTTTCCTCCCACTGATGCCAGATAAGGCCATTCTCTGCTACATATGCAGCTGAAGCCATGAGTCCCTCCATGTGTACTCTTTGTATATGGTTTCTTTTGAAAGTGAGACATTTTATGAGACATAAACATCAAAGCATTTTTCCTCCCAGATTCTAAAGTAAAATAAACCCATTCTGTTTTGTCTCCTTTCCCAGGAGCCCTCTTGAGATATGGCTTCTATCTTTTTGGCAGCCTCTTCTCAACTTTTTGGGGTTCTTATTCCTCATTCTGTCTATATAATGTTATTTTTCTAAGAATTTTAGCTTCTTTTCTCCCTCCTCTCATGGGAAGTGTCTGTACTCAGTAGCCTTCCTCTACCATCAACATCATCCTATTGGCTTGAACCTACAACAGCTTCCTAACGACTCTCACATTTCCAACTTCCTGGATTTCATTTTTTCCTATGGTAGTCAAAAGTAATCTTTCTAAAATCCCAATCTAATCATGAAAGTTCCTGCTTTCTTTAATAGTCCCTCACCATAATAAGCATGATACATTAAGTCCAAGTTTCTCATCTTGACACTGTGGCATGAATTTAGCTCTGCAGCCCAAATCTTTTTTTTTTCTTCCAAGAATTTATTTTTTTTCACTTTACATCCCAGTCACATCACCTCACTCCTCTCTTCCCAGTTCTACCATTACAAATCCCTTTCCAGTTTGTTGACTCCTCCCTCCCTCCTCTGAGAACGGGAGCCCCTCTTAGGTACCACCCTACCCAAGGTCATCCACTCCCAGCAGGATTAGGCATAGCCTCTCTCACTGAGGCCCAACCATGTAGTCCAGGAAGGGGATCCAATGGCAGGGAACAGAGACTGAGACAGCCCCTGCTTCACCTGTTAGAGGTCCCACATGAAGAGTAATCTGCACATTTGCTACAAATGTGTAGGAGTTCTAGGTCCAGATCTTAACCGCTCTTTTTGCTGCCCTAACATTCCATATGCTTATATATCTGTATTTCTGTCCCGCCCGATATATTTTTAATTTGAGTTTTCTATTGCATCCATGGTGTCTGTAATTGTGTTTTGTGTGTAATTTCTCAATGACTAATTGTTACCTGAATTTACACATGAGTTAAAGTCCCTATCTTTTATAAGAATAAAAAAGATATCAGTAATTGACCACTATCATGTTCCTGCAAGAACACAGAGAAATGAATCTTGGCGTGATCAACCTAGAATCATAGTTTAGGTTTAGAAATGTGTTAAAAAAATTATTATGAGTTCTTCATGAATATTATTTGCCACAAAAGAAACTTAAATGGTTTCAGAATGAGCCAACCTGCTTTGACACTTGCAACATAAAGTATAAAGCACAGTGGTGCACAACTTATTGGAACAAGCCCTTTGCACTTTCAGGCTTATAGGGGAAAAACTGACCTGCTTCATAAGAAATTGAATGAAGTTTGTGGTTCAAGAAATGAAAACTGTCCCTTGGAAGACGACTAAACAGGAATCTCTCTATTTTACAGCTCTACCATAGAAATGGAAGCAGATCACACAAATCTGTGTGCATGCTGGGAAGTGTGAGACCTTCCCTTTATTTCCCAGGAAGTTTCTAATTACAAATGGCTACAGACTCCATCAAAGAACTGCCAATTACACTTAACTGCTCTCTTTTTCCTTCTTCCCAGACAGCAGGCCTCTAAAATTCTCATCCAAGGGCCCTCTCATCTTGATTCATTCTAACCGAATGACTTGCAAATTTTGCTCTGGATACTCTAAGTAGGAAAAGAGAATGCAGGGTAAGCTGAGCAAGTCCATGTGTAATTGCAGCCCTGGTAGGAATACAAAGCGGCAAATTGCATTCCTAGCATAACTAGACTGCTAATTATCTGCACATCACTAAAGACGTGAATCATGTTTCATAATTTCTCAGTTGCTTTCACTTTAATTTTTAGTAGCTAAATATGTACTCCCATGCTCTACCCGGTGCTGTGTAAACAAACAGAGAAAACCAATTATAAAGTAAGATGACATCCAGGTCCTGTAATTGATAAATCTCCCAAAGACTCGCCCTAATGTCTATAAAATTACTTAAAAGATTTAGAGGCTAATTATGTTACATATTAGCTTACTAAATTGTAATCTACACATTTGGCAATCTGGTGACATCTTTGGAATTATGAATTCTGGTCTCAAACTCTTGTCTTAAGCAAACTTCTAATACCATCTGAAGTGTAATTAGGCAGTCCTTTTTGTTATGACATTAGAAGTGGATGTACTTGGTAAAATATGCTTATTTTGATGGGAAATACTTTTAGGTGACTAACCATGGTGCCTGTCTCTAGTTAAACTGGGAACATGTATGCTTATCATATTATTTTAAGGCAGAAAATCACTATTGTAAATGATTTTTTAAATGTTGATAAAATGAAGTAAGAGCTATGTCTGTTATATGTGGAAACTAACTTAACTACTTGAATGCAAGCTCCATTCTGGTCCTTGATTCTCATTATAACTTACAAAGCACCGACTATATGCCAAGCAGAATCTCCATGATAAATACATGAACAAAGAAGATGAATGGAGAACTGAGGAAGAGAGAATTAGATGACAGCAGAAATGTGTTCAAAGATGTAAAAGCTATAGAAAAAATATTTCAGGAGATAACAGACATTTCTGTTAAGACTTCAGGAAATGAAACAGTAGAAATATATTTTTTTAAAAAAAATAGATAGTTGTTCAAGCAATCACATGTAGAGTTCAACTCATGTTACTCCCCTAACACAACACCTTGCCATTTTGTAGATCAGCAAAAGCAGGGCGGATTCCCTGGCCTTCTACTGCCCTTCTCCTCTTAAGGTGTCATAAAAGTATGATCAGGCTTTGTGCTAGTGGGTCAGATGTCCCTCATTCAAGAACTAACCTCTCTTTACAGGGAAGAGAAACACCAGTCCCTCTGAACACACAGCAGGGTGACAGAGAAGGATCTGAACAAACAGGCTCAGAGCAGGACAGCTGAAGCTCTGGTAAATTAGGTCAAAAGCACCCAGTCCATCACACTCCTCCAGGATACTCACTTACCCATCAATTTAGCATCAAAACATACAGGGTTCCTGGTTAAATGACTCCACAGTTGCTGAGAAGTCATTCATATTGAAAGAGGAAAATTACTGGACACCTGAACTCTTCAACTCTTACCCCTCCCATCTGGAGATTGTTCCCAGAACACTCCTGAACTTTTTACCCCAGAGTACATTCCTGAACTCTTCACCCCAGAGTCCGACCCCCTCCCAAATGAAAACTGTTCCAGGAACATTTTTTAGATAAGGGTCTCCTGGAACAAACCTAGTCCTACCCCTCCTAACTGAGGACTGTTCCAAGAACATTTTTGAGATAGGGGCCTCCTGGTACTACCCCAGAATGTTCCAATAGATCGGGTACATTGCCAAAATATAGGACACGACCCCTTGGTGACGTAAAACTTGTACTTTTCCCCTGGCTTTTTCCTATAAAAGTCTGTGAAAAATTTGGGCCAGGCGTCGATTCTCATCTACACCATGCTGGGTGTATGAGTTTCGACCCCAGAGCTCTGGTATATGTGCTTTTTATGTGCTTTCTTGTCGTTGCTGTATTAAATCTTACTCTCTACATCTTAAGTTCGGTCTCAGTGTCTTCTTGGGTGCGCGGCTGTCCCGAGGCTTGAATGAGTGTCTGCCCTCCGGGGGTCTTTCAATATCACATGAAATTCCATTGAATAAATCATGCTTTTCTTAGTTTCTCATTTACTATGAGTGTGTTAGCTATGTCCTATAGGGGTAAATTTCATTTTCTGAGTTGAAAATTTAGAGTGTGTTATCTTTAATACCCTTCTTAAACTTTATTCCACAAAATATACTGATAGAATTTTCTCTCAGGTTTATTTTCCTGAGTATTGATGAACCTAAGACTTGTGTTGGTTTTAACCTGAGTTACAGAGCTGTGTATAGCCATTGTGGTAGAAATCCATCTCAGGATATGTACTAATAAAAATATGTATCCATTCTATCCAAATAAAACCAGTTCCTACTACAAGACATATTTCAAAGACTTGGTGATACATTTTATTTGAAGAAAAATATTTAATGTCTTCCTAGTCTTTAAATGGAAAAAGAGCAACATATAGTTTGAACTAAATTAGAATTTGACAGGTTTAACAGCAAAGAATTTAAATTCTAACAAAAACAAAATTAAAGAAAACAACACATGTGATACATACAAACTGTGAAATTCTTAATTATAATTCAGAAAGTTCATTATAATAATGTTTTAATTAAACCTTTATAAAGTGGACTGAAAATGAAAATATACATATAAATGTAACCATTATAAATGAAGTTTATATTTCAGAAAAAATGAAAATTTAAACATTTATGATTACTATTTTAAAACATAAATGCCACATATTATTCATCAAATGTATTACCAATGGTATTTATTTTTCAACAAAATTTTACTGATTTTAAATTACTTTAAAACTAAATTAAATTGGAAAATAAGTAAATATTAGTTTTCAGATGTATTTTATAAACACATAACCTAAGAACAAATATTTACATTTCACATGGATGTAGTGCAAACAAATACACTAAAAAGACCTGCTGCCTGACTCAGTGCACAAATATTCATAGTGGTGCTCATCTTTTATTCATTTTTTGCACACACTAAGCACATACTTCCCCACTGCCTGTGGCATCAGGGACAGGCAAGGGACAAAACATAACAGCAAGTGAAGGACAGGGAAGAAGCTGTGTCTTTGAGCACTTCAGTATGTATGTGCCCAAACTTAAGAGCCCTTATCTGTCTTTTTTTCTTTTTTCAACAAAACTTTAAAAATTTCCTTTCATGCAGTCATCTGAAATGTGGTCATTGTTTTCAACTCCTGTAAATCATGTTTGTCTTTCTTATAATCTCCTCAACTCTTTAAAATAGCTTTGATGTTGTTGTTGTTTATATGAGACAGGGTCTACCTCTGCAGCCTAGACTGACATCAAACTCAGAGTGACCTTTCTGCCTCTGCCTCCTGAATGCCATGGATGTAAGCATAAGCTACCTTGTCTACTTAGAACACAGAATTTTATTAAACAAAGATGTCACTAATAATCACTGATAACTGGTACTAACAAGATAAGGCTGCCAAGTAAACTGACATAAAGATATTTAGAAGGTTTTTGTAGACATTAAGGCATACATTTCTGCCAAATAATTCTAATGTGTATGTGTGTTTTAAGTACAAAGTAAATGTAAAGCAAGCAGCCTAGTTACTTTTGCAGATGTGTGTCTAGTCACCCAATCACCATAATTTTTGGTCATTTTTAAGTAAGTCTGTGAAGTCCCCTTTCCCTTACTGCTTTCTTTGCCTCTAGAGCCAAGGATGATTCAGTATTTTACAGAAGTGTGTTCTTCCCTTTCTCTCAAGGCTATTTTTGTTGTTGTTTTTCAAGTCCTGATATTTTGCAAGTTGCAATGTGAGGGCACTTGGATCTACCAGAAGACACCAAGGAAAGGCCTCTGACAACAACTGTAGCTTACATTTTTTCCCCTTAGGTGGTCCTTATGCAATTTACTTGACTGAATCATGGTAGGCTTTATTTGTTCAGCCTTACAGAAAGAATCATACTCATACCCAGGCATGGAATAAGATAATGTCATAAAAGATGTCTATTTGGCTTATTGTAATAGTAAAACATCAGCCCCTGTAAGACATATCACTATTAAATGCTGACACTAAGTTGACATAATGTGTGAAACTGCAAGACAGGCTTCTGGTAAACAACCATCACAAACGAACATTCTCCTTGGAATCTAGAAAATGCACCATTAGAATTACATTTCTGCAAACAGTAAATCTGGGTACATAAATATCCTATTAATCATGAAATTAAATTGTCAGTAAGTGACCAAGCCATGGATCAAATCCAGGTTTCACAAAATCCTCTTGTAGATCCTACATCGGGTGCTTCATTTTGGTTTTGATTCTATTTTAAATCTTCAGAAAATTTATTGAGTAGGTTTCTGTGAAACATTCATTATCTACTCACACCTTGATTCTATTTTCTACTGAAGTATATGTTTCGTCAAAGTAGATTTTAACTTCATGTTTGCTACTGATTTTCTGTTGGGTGGGGTAAACATACATGATCATGGATGAGTAAAGTGGTACTAGCACCAATATGAGAGCTTCAAGTCACTGAATCCCATTTCTACTTTGGCTCTTTAGGAGGTTTTCCTCCAACATTTTTGAAGATGGCTGCAGTTGCCAAATGTACATCCTACATATAGCTATGGTGGCCAAAACTGTATTTCTCTCTTTGTTTTAGTTTCATCTGCTTATTGGAATTCTCTCTCTCTCTCTCTCTCTCTCTCTCTCTCTCTCTCTCTCTCTCTCTCTCTCTCTCTCTCTCCCTCTCCCGCTCCCTCTCCCTCTCCCTCTCCCTCTCTCTCTCTTTCTCTCTCTCTCTCTCTCTCACACACACACACACACACTCACATTTAAGCTATGCTTTCGATCTTTTGAGTCATACACAATTAATTGGAAACAGTCCTACTGTTATATTGTGTAGTCATTTTTATTCTTGCCTTGATTTTAACATTGAAATGTGCGAGTAAATTGTCCCTAATTAATAGCATTTAAAAAGCAGAGTTATACATATTTGATCACTTTTATGATTGCCCATGTAACTAAATCAGGGGAAAATCATATGATTATAATAGTTTTGTAGTTTTGTGACTTTCAGTCTACTATGCACTTTGCTCTTAGGTTTGCATAGTCAGTAATATATGTAATTGATTTTATATAATATAATTTTTAAGACTAATGAATGTTCTCTTTACCTTGAAGTTCCATTAACAAGCTATAATAAAGCTTATAATAAAGAACCCAAAATTGTAAAAGACGTGGTTTTTATTCATGCTGAAAAACAACCACCAAGAAAAATGCTAACTCCAAAGTCAGATGTGACAACATCTAGTTTATTTATTAGGAAAATAGTCATAGCCATTCATTTCAGTCCTGGTGAAGTTTCCATGACTATGTTCCTTCTCCAGCCCCTTGCAGTTATTTATATGACCCACCCAAAGTAGTTTATTGTGCACTGTTCTTGTTTCTATCAGTATTTACATCCATTTGGGGATATAATTTGATTAATTGTGTATTTCATGAGGATTTTCTTCTTCATTTCATAATGTAATAACAAGAAGGTAAAAACCATACCTTGCTGCATCTTGGAGTCATATAACAAAGCCCCAATTTATAGATGGGAGCTCTTTTTTTTGCACACTGCACGTTTGACATGCTTGCAGTGACATTTGCATTTTAACAGATGGGGCCTCCTTTTAAACAGTAAAACAGAAACCTCTTAAGTCAGTCATATTCTGAGTGGTTCTGCTTCTCTGGATAAAATACAGAACATAGAGAGAGTGGAGAAGGGAATATGCTTTAATCATTCATCAAGAACACCACAGATCTTTTATGCTGTCGACTGTAACGTTGTCCTTGACATACGAAGCGCACTTACTCATTATCTTCTGGGACTCTGTGCATTTAATGATGGCTTTTTATATGCAATTAAAGAGCAGATTCGCTTTCTAAAGAGCTAGGTCTGCAACTGAAGTAGGGTGATTTCATCCTCTCATACTGTAACTCAGAAGGTCTTTTCTCCCTACCATTAAGTTACCGCTTTCTGTTTATTTAGCACCTACACCTTCAATGTCTTCAAGTTTCTTGTAGTCAGTCATCTACTGGGAAATACTTGTGCCAAACTCTCTTACTTTGGAAAACAGTCAATCCTGCTCCATTTTTTCTAAGTGACATGATAAAGACTATATATGTATATGATAAAGGCTATTGGTTTGTTTGCTCACACCAAGTCTCAGTATGTACCATTTGCTGGCCTAGAACTCACTATGTAGACCAGGCTGGCCTTGACCATACAGAGAGTCACTTATGCCAGAGCCTCCTAATTCCCGATATAAAAGGCATATGGCACCATGACTAGACTGGGGACTAGTTTTTAAAAACCTTTTGAACTTGTAATTGCTAACATTAAAAACCCATAGTCTTTAACCTGCATATAATCCTCAAACCCACAAAGACATCCAAATGATAAGCCAATACCTTCATTTTTTCTACACCACCCCAGTCTAGTCTATGCAGTGTGTTCAGCCTCACTAGTAGACTGAAATCATCTTCTCTCAGGTAGCTAGGACAGTACATCTCTCTCCTAACCACTCAAGCATCTCTCTCACCAATCCCTGATACTTGATTTTATATCTTCAAAGATATAAAATCTTTCAAAGATTAAAGTAGATTAGAATGTATCTTGGTTTGAATGAGAGTAGCCTCCATAGGCTAGTATTCAAATACTTGGTCTCTAGTTGTGGGGACTATATGGGAAGGATTAGAAAGTGTGGCCTTCAAAAGACTCATGCCATTTCCAGTGCTTTGTCTGCCTCAAGGTCATAGAAGAAGATCTAAGCGATCAGCAACTGCAGCAGCATGCCTTCCTGCCTGCAGCCATGATCCTCAGTGAAATGGTCATGGGTTCACCCTCTTCAACAGTAAACTCCTGAATTAAAAACATTCTTTCATAAGTTGCTTCGGTCATGATATCTCTTCACAATAAAAAGTAACTAAGACAATATGGGTTTTCAGAATATTAACAAAAGAGTCACCAGTTGCTTGGCAATGACCTAGCCTAACAAAAGGGGAAGATAATGCAACATGTCTCATTTCAGTTCACATACGTCAACATTTCACCTTCCACATGCATCAACAAATGGAACTGAAGCAGTGATTCTCAGCTACCTCATGCATTTGTCATTTCAGTTAAAGCAATCTCAAGAAATAAAGTCTGAAATAAAAAATACATATCAGGACATGAGAAGGATTTAACAATTTCATTTCACTTTAAATTTTTAATTGCTGATCTTGGTTCCGGGACTCCGCTGAAAAGTAGTCTCCACAGGTGAGAGTGGGCACACAGAAGCTGACAGCTTCTGGGACAGGCAGGAGCAACAGAGGTTCTGAGGCAGCGCAATTTTCAGGCTCCAGACATCTGATTACCTCCCCAGCCAGAGGACAGGTGTCCACCCCGCCCGGGAGGCTTTTGCCTCAGGAACAGCGGGAGCCATGTCAGTTCCTGGACTCCACCAAAAAGTAGTGTGCACAGATGAGAGTGTGTAAACAGAAGCTAACAGCTTCTGTGACAGGCCAAAGCAACACAGCTTCTGTGAAAGGTCCGGTTTGGGCCTTCATCTTCGGCCAGAAGGGAGGCCTGAATGCCAAATATCTGTGCACCTTCCGTGTAAAAGGAGAGCCTGCCTGCAGATAGTGCTCTGACCACTAAAATTCAGAGGAGAGAGCTAGTCTCCCATGTCTGCTGATAGAGGGTAACAGAATCACCAGAGGAACAATCTCTAAACAGAGACAACTATAAGAACTATCTCCAGAGATTACCAGATGGCGAAAGGCAAACAAAAGAATCTTACTAACAGGAACCAAAACCACTCACCATCATCAGAACCTAGCACTTCCACTTCGCCCAGTGAAGGGCACCCCAACACACCCAAAAAGCTAGACCTGGATTTAAAGGTATATCTCATGATGATGGTAGAGGATATCAAGAAGAACTTTAATAACTCGCTTAAAGAAATACAGGAGAACACTGCTAAACAGGTGATGGAATTGAATAAAACCATCCAAGACCTAAAAAGGGAAGTAGACACAATAAAGAAAACCCAAAGTGAAGCAATGCTGGAGATAGAAACCCTAGGAAAGAAATCTGGAACCATAGATGTGAGCATCAGCAACAGAATACAAGAGATGGAAGAGAGAATCTCAGGTGCAGAAGATTACATAGAGAACATCGGTACAACAATCAAAGAAAATGGAAAATGCAAAAAGATCCTAACTCAAAACATCCAGGAAATCCAGGACACAATGAGAAGACCAAACCTACAGATAATAGGAGTAGATGAGAATAAAGATTTTCAACTCAAAAGACCGGCAAATATCTTCAACAAAATTGTACAAGAAAACTTCCCAAACCTAAAGAAAGAGATGCCCATGAACATACAAGAAGCCTACAGAACTCCAAATAGACTGGACCAGAAAAGAAATTCCTCCCGACACATAATAATCAGAACAACAAATGCACTAAATAAAGATAGAATATTAAAAGCAGTAAAGGAAAAAGGCCAAGTAACATATAAAGGCAAGCCTAATAGAATTACACCAGATTTTTCACCAGAGATTATGAAAGCCAGAAGAGCCTGGACAGATGTTATACAGACACTAAGTGAACACAAATTCCAGCCCAGGCTACTATACCCAGCCAAACTCTCAATTACCATAGATGGAGAAACCAAAGTATTCCATGACAAAACCAAATTCACACATTATCTTTCCATGAATCCAGCCCTTCAAAGGATAATAACAGAAAAAAAAACAATACAAGGACAGAAACTGCATCCTAGAAAAAGCAAGAAGATAATCCCTCAACAAACCTAAAAGAACACAGCCACAAGGACAAAACGCCAACTTTAACAACAAAAATAAAAGGAAGCAACAATTACTTTTCCTTAATATCTCTTAATATCAATGGTCTCAACTCCCAATAAAAAGACATAGACTAACACACTGGCTATACAAACAGGACCCAACATTTTGCTGCTTACAGTAAACTCATCTCAGAGAAAAAGATAGACACTACCTCAGAATGAAAGGCTGGAAAACAGTTTTTCAAGCAAATGGTATGAAGAAACAAGCTGGAGTAGCCATTCTAACATCTAATAAAATCGACTTCCAACCCAAAGTCATCAAAAAAGACAAGGAGGGGCACTTCATACTCATCAAAGGTAAAATCCTCCAAGATGAACTATCAATTCTGAATATCTATGCCCCAAATAAAAGGGGAGCCACATTCATAAAAGAAACTTTAGTAAAGCTCAAAGCACACATTGCACCTCACACAATAATAGTGGGAGACTTCAACACACCACTTTTACCAATGGACAGATCATGGAAACAGAAACTAAACAGGGACACAGTGAAACTAATAGAAGTTATGAAACAAATGGATCTGACAGATATCTACAGAACATTTTATCCTAAAACAAGATATACCTTTTTCTCAGAACCTCACGGTACCTTCTCCAAAATTGACCACATAATTGGTCACAAAACAAGCCTCAACATATACAAAAATATTGAAATTGTCCCATGCATCCTATTAGATCACCAAGGACTAAGGCTGATCTTCAATAACATTCACATGGAAACTGAACAACACTCTTCTCAATGATAACTTGGTCAAGGAAGGAATAAAGAAAGAAATTAAGGACTTTTTGGGGTTTAATGAAAATGAAGCCAAAACATACCCAAACATATGGGACACAATGAAAACATTTCTAAAAGGAAAACTCATAGCTCTGAGTACCTCCAAAAAGAAACTAGAGAGAGCACACATTAGCAGCTTGACAACACACCTAAAAGATGTAGAACAAAAGGAAGCAAATTCACCCAAGAGGAGTAGACAGCATGGCATTACCATGAGGAAAACCACAGAAGGATTTCCAAGGTCAAGGCTGCACCTTTATAACAGCCTTCTCATAAAAACCGAGGATCCCACTGGAATCACCTTGATTTCTTCCCAAGGCAGCCTCCTTAATACTCTCCACTTGTGTTCCCTCATCCAAGTCTCACCCCACTTTCAAAATCCCCACAGCAAGGGTCAAACTTCAATATAACAGCCTTTAGTGGGCAAACTAAAGCCACTTCTAAGCCGTCTCTCTTACTCCTGAGACTCTTCTCTAGGAAGAAGGTATGGGAGCTGCTCCTCATATCTATAACATTCAGTTTTATAACCCAACATGTTCCATCTTTATCAAGAAATTATCAACTTTTAAAACTTTGTCATACAAAACTAATCTAAACTTAATTAACTGGGTGAAATTGCATGAGATAAAAAATGAAGTGTATATTTAGAGTTCAATGCTATCTTGTCATTAATGAATCTGAATGCTCTGCCATAGGGATAATGGCAACAGTGATACAACAGACTTATTCATTACTGCCTTAGTATTCCACAGACCTGATGCCATACAGCTTTATGACAGTATCTTCATTGGTCTCTTTGACAAGGATGGTGTGACTGGGCCACAAGGGGAGTGTATCTAGGAGGGATTACGTAAGGAACATACAAAAAAATAAATGATCAAAATACATGGTATGGAATTCTCAAAGAATTGATAAAAAAAAAACATTTAAAAAATAAAAACCAAACAAACAAACAATGAATTCCTGCTTACAAAGCTGGTGGGTTGATAAGGCAAGAAATAGGGGCATCCTTGTACAGGAGACTGAGCCAAGCTCTCAAGTAGCCTGCCTCCCTACACACAAAAATATTCAGTTGGATTTTGAGAAAATGGGAACTTTAAAAGGAGGCAATTAATCAACAACATAAATCCAAACTATCAAGAATCAATGCTGGTCCATGAGTACACAGGAAGAAGGCTTGAGAGTTAAGACAGTACGGGACCTAAGCAACTGAAAGCAACCTTTCAAATGTTTGAAATGATTGAACCTGAATGTGATACAGGCTATCTAATGCCGATGATGATTTAAGCACATGCACACACATGCACATACACCCTTGCAAGGGTCTTTTTCTTAGGAAAATTTGCATGTGGCCTGCATGTTCTTGTATGTGGCCGTTAGCTCAGCTAACAGCATTTTTTCACATACTACTCTTATTCCAGATTTCATACTTTTCTTAAATTCATCAAAACCTCACCTTCGAGGGGTTTATATGAAAGAATATTTTAATGAGAGATTTGGATGCTTGGCTGGAGTTCTATCTCTGGAAATTTATAAATTCTATCCTATGACCCTTTCCTATCCTAACACTTCAAATAGTAGTAACAATAACAAGAAATAATTATGCTTAGGTTAATGTTTTCTGGTACGTATTAGATACACATGCCGGGATATTTTGTGCTCTCCTGAATCCACTCTGTAGCCACTTCTGTCCTACTTTGTTCCCTGGGAGTTAAATTAGAAAATTGCTTCAGCAAGCCCCATTACATTCTGTCCTACCCACTGCTCTAGTGCTGTGAAGAAACACTGTGATCAAGGCAACTCTTATGAAAGAAAGCATTTAACTGGGAGGAGGTTGCATTCATTTTCAGAGATTTAGTCTATTATCATCATGTCAGGGAGCATGGTAGCACACATGACATTGTAGAAGTAGCAGAGAGATATATCTTGATCATTTGGGGGTGGGAAGACACTGGGAGAAAGAAGCCTGGCATTGGCTTTTGAAACCTCAAAGCCCACCCCAAGTGACACACATCCTCCAACAAGGTCTCACCTTCCAATCCTTTTCAAGCACTGCTACTCCTTGATAACTAAGCATTCAAATATATGAGCCTATGGGGCCATTCTTATTCAAACGACCACATACTCTGACTTCCAGTCCAGTTAAATCAATAGGAGATAGTGACTTAAGATGGTAGAAGGCAATAGTGCCCCTCTTTTTCCCCTATCCAAGGCCTCAGTACAGCGGCAACCCAGGACTACATCTCTGATGGACTTCTAGAAATTATAAACTTTGCTTGTCCCTTCAAGCCTCAGGATGGTAATGGCTTACCCCCTGGGCCTTTCACTATTTCCTGTTGGTTACCTCGGGTCTATTTCTATTTGGTAAACAAATACTTTCTTTTCAAAGGCTTTTCTTTTTCTCTTTCAGCTTTTATTTTTATTTGACATTTATGTGTTCTGGATGCAGTTTGTCTGTGCACCATACAGATGCAGTGTCTGCATAGATTAGAGGAGGGCATCGGATCCCATGAGACTGGAGTTACTGATGGTTGTGATTCACCATGTGAGTGTTGGGAATTGAATCTGAGTCCTCTTGGAGAACAACCAGTTTTGAGCTGTGCCATCAGTGTCTGGTCAATTGACTTTCTGATGATGCTCTCTCTGTCTTCCTAGTGTCATAAATGGTAAAACCCTTAAAGTGGAGTTTTTTAAAGAATGGGAATTACATTTTAGTTAGAGATCTCCAGTTTTATGAAAATAATCAAACATTACTTTGTAGGAATAGGAAAGATATCCGGGGATCCATCCCATAATCAGCTTCCAAACGCTGACACCATTGCATACACTAGCAAGATTTTGCTGAAAGGACCCAGATATAGCTGTCTCTTGAGAGACTACGCCGGGGCCTGGCAAACACAGAAGTGGATGCTCACAGTCAGCTATTGGATGGATCACAGGGCCCCCAATGGAGAAGCTAGAGAAATTACCCAAGGAGCTAAAGGGATCTGCAACCCTATAGGTGGAACAACATTATGAACTAACCAGTACCCCGGAGCTCTTGACTCTAGCTGCATATGTATCAAAAGATGGCCTAGTCGGCCATCGGTGGAAAGAGAGGCCCATTGGACTTGCAAACTTTATATGCCCCAGTACAGGGGAATACCGGGGCCAAAAAGTGGGAGTGGGTGGGTAGAGGAGTGGTGGGGGGAGGGTATGGGGGACTTGTGGGATAGCATTGGAAATGTAAATGAGGAAAATACCTAATAAAAAATATTAAAAAAAAAAGATTAGTCAGGGAAGAAAGGAAAAGAGGTATATGGACAGGAGAGGGACCATGATGTGTTCCTAACCACTGGAATTGTTTTCTTGTTCAGCTGACAGGGTCTGCTTGAATTTCTACACCTTCACCTTGTTAGCATAAAGCCCACTTTCCACAGGCAGTCTCTCATAGGCCGAATGCATAATCTCTTCTGAAAGCCTAGATAGATCCTTTAATTTTAAATAGCCTTATATATACCATGGCTTGTCGTTTGCAGTTAACACATTAAAAAAAAAAAAAAAAGAAAAAAAAAAGAAAAAAAAAAAAGAAAAAAGAAACTCCCTCAATGCAAAAAGTCCGTGAGTCCAAAAATCTCAAAGAACATCAGATATGTTTCCTAGGTTAACTTAACTTCTCTTTCTTTAGTGAACAATCTGAGTTACAAAGATTCTTAGAAAAAAAATACTTTTTCTCTAAGTAAATTAATTAAAAGGAATCTCTGGTTGTTTCAGATGTTTCAATTAGGAAATTAGAAGTGAAGTCTCCTTCTGGTGGTACACCATACTTTGTACATGAAAACCTGTTTCAGTTGCTCAGGAAATGACAGAGGCTCTGCTATCTTTCCTGCATTAAGTTTGTTTTTCACATTAAACTATAATATCATTTAAGGTTCTTGGTGAAAACAACTACTCCAGATAATCCTAAAACCTATTGAAAGCTCTTCTTGGGTAAGATGTCACATTTCTAACTAAGCATTTCTTTTCTTTCAGGTTCACCAATTCTTCCCCTTTTTGAAGTCATAATAAAGAGAAAAAAATAAAAACAAAATAAACAAAATAAAAAGCAATGAGTTGACCAATATTCTACTTTGTTTTTTCCAAAAATCTAGGAAGATATAGTACATTGCAGGCACTGTATGAATTACCCTAAGACAGTACAAAGTTTTGTGAGCTGGACCTAAGAAGACCAGGTTTTAAAATAAGAAACTCTGTATAAATGAATGGGGATATAGTTTATGTGGGAACGAATATTGTTCTCCAGCATTTGTTCAATGCCCCTGTGGAGTCAGCTATCCTCAGAGACGTTCTCAGGGACAAAAAATAGAGCATTGTTACATAGATGTCCCCAAATTGGATTTGGAGCTTTCCAAATGGACAGACATATTTGCCAGTACAAGAGCTTTGTTTCTGAAGAAGCTTTCAAGCCTGGCACTCCATTATCCAAGCTTAGTGTAGTCCTTGGGTAAATTTAAGAGAGCAGAACAAATACAGAGCGGGAACCCAGGGGAGCATCTTTACCCTCTCACTATGGTGATACTACCATGGTTTTGGCTATGGAATGAATTAATTACCAAGGAAATTGTTCAGGTATAATGCAAACAGATAAATTTGTTTTACTGATAGGTGTTTCATCTGTAATTCTGTATATAATTGGCTATATGGCTTCGTTTGCTACTTTTGATAACATGATTTCAGAAGTATCTTAAATGGAAATAGAACTACAAATGGAGAAGATATCATTTTCCACACCAGTTACTTAAAAAATTAATAATTGTGAATTATTTGATAACAATTGATTAAATAAATATGGGGACATGCTACCTAAGGAAAGGAAGACAGATGGAAAGTCATCCACAGCTAAGAGTGAAAAAATTACCATACAATTTATATGCACATTGATTTTTTCAATTTTTTTATGTTTCCTTTAATGGGTTGCCATGTCAGCTGTGAGATTTAGGAGAGTGAGCCCTTGAGATTCACGGTGCATGGTTAAGTCTGTGTGTGCTAAATTCATTCAGACTGCAGCTGGCAGATGGCCTTGGAGTCACTGTCCTTGAAGCTACTGCCTATAAAAGGCTGCCAAAGTAAGACCTGAAAAATTAATTTAAAAATTTTCTCAGTGATTGTGGTACAATGACTACAACATTTTTGCATAAAAACACAAATTAAGAATAGAATAGGAGGATCAGAAGTTCACAGTCATCCTTGGCTATATCACAAATTTACATCCTGCTTGAGGTACAGAAAATTGTCTAGGAAAGAAGGCTATAGGAAGGGAGGAAGAGAGAGAAAGAAGGGAGGATTCAAGGATGAGAAGCAATATTCAAATCAACACAGAGTAAAATCTTCTAGACTGGGACAACCCTGCCTGACTACCTAGTTTCTCCAATAAAAGCCATAATGAAAGGAACATTCAGGAAACAGGACTGATTCTATAAAGCCTGTGGTGTCTAGGAATTAAGTGGTAATGATGCCCACTAACCAGATGGCTTCATTCTCTGTTTCTTAAATGAAAATCAAGACATCTCCCATTTATGCAGAAACATGGAAACTCTTAAACATCTGAAAGTTACTTAAAATGTGTTTTGATTTAATGCTTTATATTTTATTACTGTACTGATAGCAACACCATGATCATCAAAAGAAATACCAGAACATTTGGATGGTGTGTCACTAAGGATGAGGAGACCTACAGTTTCAATAAGGACTATTATCTACTAGAAAGAATGGGATTTTAACTTATTTCAAAGTTTTTATAAAGCATTATGTATTGTGTCAATAATAGATATCTCCTAGTTCCTGGCTGCTTCCAGTTATGTCTTACGTGTCTAAAGATTAAGTATATTCAAAACCACCAGCTCTAGGGAGTCTGATATCTTCTTCTGACACCCGCATGCATGTGTGTATATAGAGACAGACACATAAATAAAAAATAAAGAGAACTCTTGAAAAAAAACATTGTAATTGTAACAATCCCTTTTAACAATTTCTCATTCTTTTCTGTTTTTAGAAAGACTTTGGTAGACAATTGTAGATCTGTAAAGAAGAATGAAAACAATTGTAAGAGCATAGAGATGACAAATAATGGCTCATTTAAGAAAGTTGATACTATACATACAGATGCTCAAATGATAATCTGTTCCCTTTCTCAGCAATTTTCTCTTCCCTCAATGTAAACTGGTGTTGACTTAATCTACAGGCATCTCCCCTCACCACAAAGCAGATCCTGTGCAGGCAGTGAAAGCACACATGTAAGTAAGACCTCGATGTATGCCTCAAGGAAGAAGTCAGCGATGATGGATGAGCATTGTAATAACATCCAAATGGCCTAGGGATGATACAATGAAGACCAAGAAAGAACAGTCAGAACAGCCCTCCTAAAGCACATATGCATGATTTGGATATGGGGATCAACCTTAAAATTGACAAGCTAGCTGAAACATGAATTATGAAATCTGTCTCAGAGAAATTTGTTCTGAGTTCCCAGGGCTTTCTTTGTATAAATATTCAACAGCTGCTCTGTGGCAGTTACAGCTCCGTGAATAAATCTGGTCATGGCAGAGGCAAAGCTCTGAAAGGTCCCGTTTCCACTGCCACAAGTCAGGCTGGACTTTCTGAAAGCCATGGACAACTTGGAAAAGGGACTGAATGCTCAAGGGTTCCTTTTAAAGCCATGGCAACATGAAGTAATTGCAGAGGCAGAATATTTTGAATGTGTATGTGTATTTATTCCCCTGTTCTGGATTTGTGCTTGCAGGGCTCAAAAACCCATTATGTTGAGGACATTGAAAATGACAAGGTATTGTGAGCTTGAAACAGTCCCTTCTCAAGGAGTCACTGAATAAATAATTTCAGATTGATTAGCTTGTTACATGCTCATTAAAAACAAAATCTACCGATATTTGAGACTTTGAGAAATGTCATTTTTTAGATTTTTATTTTATTTCTTAATATGAGCTCTGAATAAAATGAGTCACTATAATAATGGATAAATTCTCCCAATAGTTTTTTAAAAATGGATTTTTCAATGATTCATTTGTACAGACCAGACCAAAGGTTTCAGAAAATAACAAAGATATAAAAAATACTGTTAAAAATTAATTATATTGTTTAGAAACACAGGTATTCTTTCATGATTGAAACAGAAAAGTGAAAAAAGTTCTCATTTTGTACAATTCTTTGCTGAGATTTTTGTATTGTGCTGATCAATAGCTCAAAGACCTTTCTTGTAATATTCACATTTAAAGGAAGGACAGTTGAAATCTTAAACAGAATTTTTAAAAAAACACAGAGGGAATAATTTTATTTTAGAAAAGAAAACTAGATCACATATTTCCTTCATAAATTGTCTTACCAACATTGAAACTGTATAATCCATTCATCTTACAATGGAATTGCAGGTTACTCAGAGCACTATGCACAAAGATTTTATTATTAATAATGGTTTAACATCACAAAGAGTAATGTATTAGCTCTAGAAAATCAATTACTTTAACATAAATTTAGAAAATGATTCAGTTGAAGGATGATTGGAGCTGATTCTAAACAGAACTTCTAAGCACCATAAGCCATGAGACAATCTTGACATCAAATTTGAGCACTTGAGGTTAGCCAGCCATACACACTCTGTCAACAAGATCAACTACAACATAAGCACATAAGCCATGAGGCAATCTTGACATCAAATTTGAGCACTTTAGGTCAGTCACACACATTCTGTTAACAAGATCAACTACAAAAGAATGGAAGGAAATACTGCTTCCATACTTCACACTGCCAAACACTGAGGAATTCTAGTTTCAATATTGCCATGTTCGTAGCAACATTCAAACTTTCCCCAAAATATTTACTAACAAAAAACCAGAGTCCATATCTGCTGGTTTCCTTGTACATGCCTGCTATAGAGAACATTAAGAACTTATTCAAATGGTTGGTCAAAACACTAACTGATTGTTCATTGCTATATTCTAATACTTGTCAGCAGTACTCGAGGGTAGGCTATCAGTCAAGAACCATGAAAAGCTTAAAAAGAATGACCCAGAAGAGACACACTGTACATCATAAAATGCTGACAATTAGCTATGGTGTCTTCATTGTTGGATTACCAGTGCCTGGTAGGTGATTTTCATGAAGATATTTTTATAAAAGAAAATTTACCATGGAAGGAGTTACAGAGACAAAGTTTGGAGCTGAGACAAAAGGATGGACCATCTAGAGACTGCCATATCCAGGAATCCATCCCATAATCAGCTTCCAAATGCTGACACCATTGCATACACTAGCAAGATTTTGCTGAAAGGACCCAGACATAGCTCTCTCTTCTGAGACTATGCTGGGGTCTAGCAAACACAGAAGTGGATGCTCACAGTCAGCTATTGGATGGATCACAGGGCTCCCAATGAAGGAGCTAGAGAAAGTACCCAAGGAGCTAAAGGGATCTGTAGCTAAAAGGATCCTATAGGTGGAACAACAATATGAACTAACCAGTACCCCCCTGGAGCTCATGTCTCTAGCTGCATATGAATCAGAAGATGGCCTAGTCGGCCATCGGTGGAAAGAGAGGCCCATTGGTCTTGCAAACTTTATATGCCTCAGTACAGGGGAACGACAGGGCCAAGAAGTGGGAATGGGTAGGTGGGGGAGTGGGTGGGGGAGCGTGTGGGGGACTTTAGGGACAGCATTGGAAATTTAAATGAAATAAATACCCAATAAAAAAAGAAAGAAAAAGGAAAAAAAAGAAAATTTACTTAGTTCTGAGAATATACCAAGTAACACAGGTAATGTTCCCCTATCCCTGTCCTTCCACCCTCTGAAATTTTACAAGGCTTGGCTACAGGAATGTAGGAAATGGTGTTGCCAATGGGTAAGCTTTTATTTTTTTTCTCTCTTCCATTTCTTTCAAATATATATATAATACATATATTATAAACACAATAATATCTCTAATATATCTTTCTTCATACTTTCTAACAAACTACAGAAACACATTAGGTTACACTATTAGGTATCTGATGGTCTTTTTCTCCCCAAAGTGTGTGTGTGTGTGTGTGTGTGTGTGTGTGTGTGTGTGTGTGTGTGTTACATGCATTTGAGTGTGTGGGTATATGCACCTTTACATTCACATGCAGAAGCCAGAGCAGGACTGGCTCAAATGCTTTGAGACAGGTTTTCTCACTGAACTATAAATTTACCTTTTTTACTAGACTGGCTAACAGTCTTCTAAGATCTGTTTGTCTTGATTACCTGACCTGTGCTACGGTGACAGTTATGCACAGCCTTTTATATAGGTATTGAGGATTTGAACTCAGGCCCTGAAGTTTGCAGAAGAAGAGCACTTGCTCCCTGCAAAGTCTCTCTAGCCCCTTGGCTTTTATCATTCTATCAATGAATCTCAAAATAGAAATACATTAGTAAGACTTAAGGAATCTAAGTATGTGATATGTTTATAAAATATATTATACATACATACATACATACATATGTACACACATATATTTGAAAATTAATCAGATTCAGTGAGAGGTGTGGCAGTAAACCTAGTGGAGGACAAAGTGTGACAGAGAGTTAAACTCCATGGTTTCCTGACCTGCTCAAGAAATCCTATCCAGCTATATACACAGCCCAAGATCTAATGTGACTTCCAGCAAACCAGTGAGACAGAACAAATGACCCAAGCCCAGGGTGATGGCTGCTTCCTCTGTTTTCATGTAAATCATCCTCCTTCTCCCACCCAAGGCACTTGTGATCTAACCCCTCAACTACAAGTCACAGGCAAGCAAATTAGATTCAACAGGAAAACATGTATAATTCCCTTTTTTTTTTTTTGCCCTTGATTACATAACTGGACTCTTATTGGGTAAAAAGTTGCATATAAGTTTTTGTACTGAACAATAAACATTAAATCTGTACCCCAGTGTCAGAAATCTCTGTGGGATCCATCTCTGCTTTCCTGCCAGTTCCTGGTCCTGGTTCTGAAAAGATTCTGGTTATTAAAAATATGTATATTCAAGGTAGAAGGGATTTTAAAGAGAGAATTCTGAGATGGTAACACATTGTTCCTTTCTCCAGTCTCAGCTCCAAGATATTTGCCCTTTTGGACTAAATGTCCCATAAGATTTACAATTAAGGTGAAACTTTGATATCACCCTGACACAGTGTATTAGTGTGGTGCTTTATCCAGGTCTCAATCCCAAATTCAGTATTGGAATTATGAGAGGAATTGTTGTTCTAGCATTTACAGTTGCCCATTTGTGAAGTGTTAGTTCTTCCTGATCCTAGAAAATCCAAAGAAGGGTGAATAAGAGAAGATACATCCTTTATACCAGAAATACCAGAGGACACAGGAGCATAATAAATAGTACAATAACCAGGCTGGAATGTCTAAAAATGGAAGAAGTGGCAATCCACAGTACCTCAGCAAGCAAATGATGGTGCCCTGCCTCTACAACAGAATCTGCACAAGAAAACCTTTTCTCTGTCGAGCACATTATAACTCCCACAGTTCGAAAGGATGAACTACTCCAACACACAGCTAGAACTGACGTACAAGACCTCAACAACGAAGTATCACACCTCATCTAGATGAGACCATCACCAAGAGAAAGTGAACAAATCCAATGAAACAGTTAGTGGGGGAAAGAAAAGGGTTTGGCATACACACACAGACACACACAGACACAAACACACACAGAGTCACACAGACACACACAGAGAGAACTAGTAATAGTAATAATAATAATAAGTAATGATAATAGTAGTAGTAATAATAACACTAGCTGATTTCAGAAGGAAATCTCTTCTTAGTACTTCTAACACAGCTGTCTTAGTCCAGTCGTCTCCTCTGTTGCCTATGATGCTTTATCTGCCTCCCATTTTTCTTCCTGACACCTTTTCTATTACACAGACCATGGTTGTCTACTGAAAAATACAGGATGATTTGTGAAAGATTTGGGCCCTTGATGCTTAGTCTGTAAATCTCCAAAACCTCATGAAAGCAAGAGAGCACAAAGAAGAAAAACAAAGCCCACAGGGGGCTTTGACAGCAACAACAGTAACTGGATGCTCTGCACATTTCAAAATATGAGGAAGTGATCAGAGATCATTGAGATCTGCATTGACAGCCTTTAAATAGGAAAAGAGGAAAAAGGTAGGCTTCGGTTGATTCTGATAGTGAGAAGAATTCTAGACTTACTGGCAAATCCCATCTTTAAGTTTATCAAATTAATTTATAAACCATTATAAAAATGGCTTTTTAATTCAAAGTTAGTAGTCCACTAGTCTCTACTTATGCTGGAGGAATCTGAATCTTATAAACAAATACTAACAAATGGCATTTTTCAAGCCAACACTCCACTGAAGGCATGGCTGACAGTAGCTTGAATATTGAAAAGGAAAGGTAACTAAGGATTTTTTTTTTTAAGTCCAACATAGAAGAGAAAGGAATCATATGATGCCATATTCTAATCATTGCACAAATAAGGTGATGCTTTATTACATTAGGTATTTTAGCCAATATGAATATATTTACTAAACTTCATTAAGGATCAGGAAAATTTGGTTCAGTGGTCAAATGTGAACCTTGCATGTTATGTGTGGTCTCACAACATAAGAAAAATAAAAAGAGAGGGGACAGAGAAAGGGAATGTGACAGAAGGGAAAAAAATGGGCAGATAACATGCAGACATAGCCCGCTAATCCCTATGGAATAAAATGGATTAGATGACAGTTGTCAAAAGGGATGGTGACAACTCAAAATCTTTAGTTTTAATACCAAAGTAAACCAGGAATCTTTACAAAGCAGAAAAAGAAAACTCTATATTTAGCTCAGAGGGTTGGGCACAATGAGAGAATTTCCCCCTTCTTGTGAGAGGGGATAACTAGAGCCAAGAATACTTTTGCCAGTAATGATTATTTTAAAGAAGAAGAGAAGAGGAAGGAAGACGAAAGTGGCAGGTGAAAAAGAACCCTGGGATAACCATGTCTTATCAGTCTTTAGTCAGAGCAAAAAACGGGAAGCCATTTTGAAAAGAACATTCCTACTAAGTCTGCAGCTTTGGACATATAGACTCAGAAAGTGTGCAGGGACTACACAATGAAATCCAAGCAATCAAAAATGCCTCTAGACTGGAGGAAAGAAACTTCAGATAAGAACTGTACAACAATGAGTGGAATGAAACAGGATTGGAGTCATAATCTTAGCGGAATGCAAACACAGGTTTCAAACAGTACACCAGGCAACAGTAAGGGCCACCATGGGCCTCACCAGCATGCAGCTTGACTCCTAAGAGGAAACCAAGAGATGTGACCAGAATATGTGCCTTATCCATGAGTGACCTCCCTCTGACAGGACCACCATCCATGACTCAGTATCACAAACTGAAGTGACTAGGAGTAACAGCAAAGAGTGTCAAGAGTTAAGCCTCAACACAGCAAGGAAGTAAAAGAGCACATTCAGAATACTCCTCCATCTATCCATCCTTTGCCTTGCATGCATTTCTGTTTGCTCTCTTCTCATCATCTCTTACTTTTCCTCCTCTGACCATTCCTTTTCCCTATTCTTTCTTTTCTTTTCTTCATTTTTTCCTCTCATCTTTCCATTTTTTTTTCTTTCTGATAGTTGTTCCCAAGACAGGCTACCCTGTTTTGTGAGGGTCTGTACATCTCAGCATTCAGATAGCTGACACTTCCACAGATGGCATAAGGTTGAATTGCTTATCACTTTTTCCATTCGACTTTTAACCATAGTTATCTCTCCTCCCCACTTTATTCTCTTTGTTCCCTCCATTCTCAAACTTATTTTTCTTTATTCTCAATAGGGATTACTAGACTTCCTCTGTCTTTTCCTTTCCACTCATGCATATAGGAACTGATGTCTTAGTGCACACCAGACTATCACTGTATCTTTCTTTCCCCAAATGATTGAGATGACGTCACTAACTGCTTTTAGTTTGATTAGTGTATGCTCATAGTGATGCTACACTTTTGTAGTGATTAATTTTGCTCATGGTATTCTATTTTGAGAGGAGTCCTAGTGTTTGATCCTGATGTCATGCACAAATGAACAAAATACTGAGCTACAGACTACAGTAAAGGAAACCAATACTTCAGCACCACATTGGTGTTAAATTAAGGAATGAAAATAGGGCAACATTCTGGATTAGTTTGGCTGAATGACTTCAAATTAGAATTCTATCCTCTTCTTCCTGTGTTTACCGTCTAAATACAGTCTGTGATTGTTGGCTTATCTGTAGTCTATCTCTTATGTGTGTCTCACCAGTCTGTTCCTGCTGCCTGGCTATTCTAAGTCAGTGCCTTTTCCTAACAAAGGGCCTGCCTTTGTATTTATTAAAGAGTGTAGAGCACAAGGTATGAGAAATATGTAGGGGCTTCTTTTTAGAAATCTTTAACAAAGTTTCAAAGGGGAAGAAGTTATTTTCTTACAGAAGTGGATGCTCACAGTCGTCTATAAGATGGAACACAGGGCCCCCAATGGAGGAGCTAGAGAAAGTACCCAAGGAGCTGAAGGGGTCTGCAACCCTATAGGAGGAACAACAATATGAACTAATCAGTAACCCCAGAGCTTGTGTCTCTAGATGTATATGTAGCAGAAGATGGCCTAGCTGGTCATCATTGGGAGGAGAGACCCTTGGTCTTGTGAAAATTATATGCCCCAGTACAGAGGAAAACCAGGGCCAGGAAGCAGGAGTGGGTGGGTAGGGGAGTAGGGCAGGGGGAGAGTATAGGGGACTTTCGTGATTGCATTTGAAATGTGAATGAAGAAAACATCTAATACAAAATTGTTTTTGAAAAAAAAAAGTGATTTGCTAACCCAACTGACTCAGAACAGCATTGAAAACCACACAGAGATGCTACTATCTTGCATCTGCATGTTGCTTACAGTATTTAGAGGTATTTGTTGGTTAAGGATGCATTAAACCTGTTGAGTTTTCTCAGCAAATGATCATTACAGTACAAACACACACACACATTCACACACACGCATGCACACTATTCTGGGCCTTAAGCATATAAGAGTACATAATTTAAGATTAAAACTATATACATTTAACTGAGATTGTAAAATCTGGCTGAAGGAATACTAAAGTTAATTTAAACTGGCTAAGTACGTAGTAAAGAGATTGAGTATGTAGTATAAAATGGTCTCAAGACATTATAACATTGCTGTCACATTTAACAAAAGTCCACACTCTCTAAGTGCAAGATATATTTTTAGAAAAAAACATATCACCACACAAACCCATGAAAAGTCTTTCTAGAGCTATAAGAAAATGGGTAACTTTTAAAAATAATCCAATGACCTAACCCCAGATATCCTGGTCCCAAAGCAAAAACACAGGATACATTAAAAACCAATACAAAATTATTCCAAAATTACTACTTCTACAAAAATGTCCTCCAATGAGAATGAACTAGATGAGATCTTAGGAAAATAATTCAAAAGGGTCATTATTAGTATGGTCAATGAAATCAAAGAGGACAGAAATAAATTTCTGAATGAATTCCAAGGGAGCAAAAAGAAACAACTGAATGAAATAAAGAAATTGACATAGAATATTAAAATAGAATTCAATAACGAAATAGAAATATTTGAAACCACACTGAAATACTGGAAATGAGAAGTCAAAGAAGTCAAATAAAAGCTCTGTGTAAAATAACAGAATAGATTAAGGAAAGATGGAGTATTTAGGCTAAAATGTAAGATAAAGGAATCATTACATTCAGACAATGAAAAAGATTAATCAACAATGACATTAAAAGATTGTTTGATATCTATGAGCACCACAAAATATCATACATATAAACCAGACATACAAGAAGGTTTTCATCTTAGAAGACCACAAAAATATTTTCAATAAACTCATGAAGAAAATATTACAAATCTAAGGAAAACTATGGCACCAAGGTACAGGAGGCATTTAGATCCCCAAACAGATGAAATCAGCAAAGGTCTTCTCCAAGGCAGAGAACATAGCAAAAAAGCCGATGTGCATAACAAATAAATTATACTAAAAATGGTAACACAGAAAGAACAAATCGTATGTAATGTCACATCTATTAAAGTAACAGCAGATTTCAAATAGAAACTTCAAAAAGAAGGAAGTCTTGTAATGATAGTGTATGTACATGTCTGTGTGTCATGTATATGTTTGTGTGTGGATGAGTTTATTCTAGATGCAAATGATGAGCCAAAATTAAGCCAAGATGAGATAGACAATTTAACCAAACTACAACAATGACACTGAACTGCCATCAACAACAACAACAACAATAATAATAATAACAAACAAATCTCCCAATTTAAAAAAGTCCAGGTTCATATGGATTCACTGCTATAGTCTACTAGATTATTAAATAAGAATTAACAGCAAAACATCTGAAACTATTGCATAAATAAAAGAAAATGCTACCAAACTTTTAAAAAAGAAGCTGCCATTAAACTGATAGTAAAACACGGGAAGAGAAAGAAAGGAAGAAACAAAGAAGAATATCATAGCCAGAAAATAACATCAAAGCAAAATATTTCAATAAAGCGTTTAAATATTGAAATCTAGAACATATAAGATATCTTCACTATAATCAAAATGACTTTGTTACAAATATGAATGCTTGAACATATGAGAGTGAACAGATGTAATATACTATAAAATGTATTCAAGAGCAGAAATCACATCATTATCTGAAGAGATGCTGAAGAGTGGGACAAAACCTTTTTAATGATAAAATGCCTTGAAGTGACCAGGAACATATATCAACATAATAAATGCTAACTATGTAAACCTATAGTCAACTCTATATTGGATATAGAAATAGTCAAAGCATTTCCACTAAAATTTAGAATAAGACAGTAGTATCCACCTTCTCAATTCTTCTGAGTTCCAGGCCAGCCTGGTCTACAGAGTGAGTTCCAGAACAGCCAGGACTACACAGAGAAACCCTGTCTCAAAAAAACAAAATAAAACAAAATCTCATTCAATATAGTGTTTGATATCTTATTCAGAGCTGTAAAATAAGAGACAGAAATAAATGGGGAAAAGAGAAGAAGAAGTCAAAGTGTTCTTGTTTGCAGGTGATATGATTGTGTGTACGAGACCTTGAAAACGCCATTAGAATTTGTTTATAGCTGATGAAACACTTTCAGCTTTTTGGCAGGTCACAAAATCATCACCGAAAAATCAGTAGGATTCCTACATACACTCTCAAATACGCTTCAAAATAGAACAAGAAAACAATCTTATTCATCAAAGCCTCACTTTGAATTTATTTAATAATGAAGAATATTAAAGAAAATGTAGCATACTACAATGGGATTTTCAGCCATATAAAATATTTATGCTGTTTGCATGAAAGTGAATGCAAGTGGAGATCATTAAATGAATAAGTTCAGTCTCAGAAAGGGAAATACATATGCTCTCTGATGTGGCTCCTGGATTTTATACATAAGTATAAAGTTATGTATGCATTGTGATATGAAACAATTTTCTAGGTGAACAGAGGAAAGGGGTGAAATAAGTGGCAATTAGCTCAATGAATCTGATATGCTTTTATATATGTCATGTAACAACACTATGTGCAATGAGTGTATACAATAACATTGTTTAAAAAGAGAAAATGAGGTGGAGGGAAGAGAAGAAGGTAAAGGGGGAAGGAACCAAAACAGAAGAAGATGAGAAAGGGAATGGAGAGCAGAAAGCAAAGAAGAAAAAAGTAAAGGATAGTAGAGAAAAGGAGGAGGAAATAAAAACAGAAAATAGAGCAGGAGACAGAGACTGTACAGAGCCACCAAATAGAAAATACTAATTGTGTGGTCCTCATCTACATACAGAAGAGCAGCCATGTGAGCCAGTCTCTGCTTTTGCCTAACTGTTAGGCCTACTGGGCAGCAACAAAACAGCTAGTTTGAGAGGAAAAGACAAGATGAGGTTTTACACAGGCAGATTCAGATAGTCTCCTGGCCGCCTTGACCCTAAACTGTTAAGGGGAAAGAACAGATTATACTCCTGACTTCTTTCTAAGAGTCTATAACTCTGTCTTTGCATTCTCCTGGAGAATGGGACGCTTTCTCACACAGATTAAGGTTTAACTGGGATGAAGTAAGTTATAATCACTGAAATAACCAGAAAGAGGCTGGTTAAGATACCAATAAGGTGTTTTATTTCCATCTTGCTGAGTTCTCTCCTAGGTCTCTGGGCTATCCAGCCTCCGAGTCCTGCCAGGGGTGAGTTCCTTCTCATGGCACGAGTCTCAAAATGGATCACAAGAAAATCCACAGAATCAACTAACCTGGGCTCATAGGGGCTCACAGAGACTAAACTAACAGCCAGGGAGCCTGCATGGGACTGACCTAGGTTCTCACATAAGTTACAGTTCTGTAATTTGGTCTTCTTGTGGGACTCCTAATAGCGAGAACAGAGGCTGTCTTTGACTAATTTGCTGTGTTTTGGGACCTATTTCCTCCTACTAGGTTGACTTGTCCAGTCTTAATATGAAGGGAAATGCCTAGTTGTATTGCAACTTGTTATGTGATGTTTGGTTGATATCTGTGGGAGGTCAGCATTTTTCTGAAGTGAATCAGAGGAGGATGGGAGGTGGGATGCAGAAGGAGGATGGTAGAAGGGACTGGGTGGAGAGGAGGGAAGGGAAACTCTAGTTGGGTTGCAAAAGCAAACACAAAAACAAATAATAAATAAATAAATAAATAAATAAATAAATAAATAAATAAAACCAATATAAGACATCTACCATCAAGGAGAGGAGCTGATCTAGATGAATCAAGTTTCAAGCATTAATTTAATAAAAATAAATCCAGTGTAATTATACTTCTATTTTTCTGAGTTAGCATCACTCAAGGAAAGGTTTACAATCCCTATAAAGGCTGCCAGCATCAACATAGCCAGTGGACACACCAGAAACATGAGAATGTTGTTGATGGATGAATTCATAGCTCTTCAGTGAGATTTCCCATAAGGGAGCAGGAAGTATGGTTGTACATTGTAGCAATCATTCTAAAATAATGGAGATTTCAAGGTAATCTAAGTGTTCATACACATGCTGCATAAATATATCATGATGTACTCAAAGAAATGAACATAATACAACTCTTAGAATGGATTTTATTCTAAAAAGATGTTCAATAAAAATTAAGATTGGAGAAAAGCACATCAGTAGATGAATTCTTACAAAAAAACACTTTAAAATATGAATAAGGGCAACCACACAAATGTTTCTTATATATGCATACAAAGGGAATGTAAAGTCATAGGTCTCTCCACACAGAAAACCCAGAAGAGAAGAAAGTAGAGCGAGAAGCTCATTCCTGCTATCACTAGGAAGGACATGCTAGATGTCTTACAGTTTTATGGAAAAAACATTCACCATGGTCACTTGCCTTGGTCACAAGACATCACTGAGTGGGGAAATTGACAGAGCAGACAGAGACGAGCCAGGATTGCTAGTGATGCTGCCAGACAAGGGAGAGAGCATGAGTTATATATAATAACACTCATAAACCCTTTTAAAAAATCTTACAACACTAGAATTTTCTGCTCCAACTATAATGAAGTTAAATAAATGATCTATGAAAATACTGGAAGTTTATTGACTTAATAATATAAATCCAAGTCATATGTTAAATTTTCTATATTTAAACCATTGGTTTGGTAATTTAAAACATACCCATTCATTATGTGCTCTGAAGCAACAATGACCATGCTTCCCTGTAGAACAATTATTTAAATAACTTATGAATAACATGCCATGTGTTTTGATCATCATTTGTATTTATGTGACTTTGAGGATTGGAAATAAGCTAATGTAGAATATAAATCTTACATTCCATATTTAATATCTGCAAATTCTCTTACAGTTTCTCAAAACAAAAAATTGATATATCTCTGGGACTTTATAGTGTTAGTATTAGAGTGAAAAAATTCAGAGATATTTATAACTATAATATCTTGTTGTAGGTCACTGCTATTTGAAATGTAGAGGAAACAAAATGTGAAATGTTCCCTTAAAGAAAAAAGTGTATAGTAATATATTTATAAAAATAAAACAAATAAAATAAATATTTAACTCTGAGTTCTTTATATATCAGAAAGCATTTTTGAACCCTGATAGATGAACAAAAAAGGCGTATCTATCAAAATAAATGTACCTGAGTATTAAATATATTCTAACAAATATAACTCTCACCTTGGCTAGCACTTCTACGACATTGAATAAAGTCACTTCTGTATTTATTAAAAAATATTGTCAGATACTAAAATAGATTGTTGTGACAATAGACAGACTTGGCATGAAAAGATACATTAAAAGTCATTTTTGCTTACGAAGTAAAAGCATGTTGGATTTTCTTGTGTGCATAATGGTTCATCAATGTATCTATATGCCCCCCAAAAAAGTTGATGTGTTCATAAAGAGGTTCTGAAATGCCTTAGAATAAATGCTTTTATAGCTACTTTTGTTAGATTTAGTTAAAAACAAATCAGTTATAGCAATGACAGATATCACAACTAATCCTAAAAACCCTAAAAATGTCTAGTAGCAAATGTGTAAGATGCTGCACCAGTATTAAGCTAATTGGGATAGAAAAGCTATACAGCGATTACTAAACTAGAGGATGACCCCTCAGTTAACTGTGCTTGCTGCTTTTCCGTAAGACCCAAGTTCTGTGCCCAGCACCCAAATTGGGTAATTCACAATCACTTCTACCTACAACTCCAAGAGATCTAACACCTTCTCTTTTTTTGTCCCTGTACTCATTATTACATAGTGGCACGCGCGTGCGCGCGCGCACACACACACACACTCACACACACACACACACACACACATATATTTCGAAGCAAAACAAAAATACAAAACATGCTTAAAGTATTACTGACACACAGGGTCATCTGATCTTAGAAGAGTGCTGAGAGCCAGGCTGAACTAAGGGTTTCTTGGTGGTTGTGATAAAAGGACAAAAGTAGTCTAGCTCTCTGTTTTTGCCCAGGGGTAGATTTGGTCTGGGGTTGGTGCCCAGGGCATTGAACAAGTTAAGGTTTCAGAACCTGGATTTTCTCCTAGAAAAGACTGAAGTTATCACTCCCAAGGGTGCTCAGTCTGTTTTCTTTTTGAGATACCCTGTGTTTCCATTGTGAAACATCTTGATTAGCCTCCTGCTGATTTTGTCCTATTGTCTGATAGCTTCTGCTGACTCAATCCCATTTTTCCACTAGAATTAGTATATAAGGTGCTGTATTTCTTAATAAGCTTGTTTGGCATAACACATAGCTTGTATACCTGATCCCAAAATTTTTTCCTCTCCTCTCCTCTCCTCTCCTCTCCTCTCCTCTCCTCTCCTCTCCTCTCCTCTCCTCTCCTCTCCTCTCCTCTCCTCTCCTCTCCTCTCCTCTCCTCTCCTCTCCTCTCCTCTCCTCTCCTCTCCTCTCCTCTCCTCCCAGCATTCTCAATAAGCTTGCTTGGCATAACACACAGCTTGTGTAAGACTTCCTGATCCCAAATATTTCTATCTTCTCTTCTCCTGGCCTTCTCACTTAGGACCTTGTTACTGAGGAATGACCTCCTGGTCCAGGTCAATAAAGAGAACACAAAGACTGTAGGAATATAGAGGCATAGTGAGTGATCTCTACCATTAGAATACTGAGAAGGACCTCCCAAGAAACACTGTTCTTGAAACTATTTCCCAAAAGGGCATGGCCATTGTACAGCAGAGAAGGTGGCTGCACAGAACCTTTCTGCTTCCTAGGAATGTTGCTAATAGGAAAATATCTCTTCAGACACAACTGCAATAAAACCACCTGGGTAATCTGATGTTGGCTTAGTGCTGTTGACTACCATGCATTGGAGCTGAAGCTGCAAATGTCAAAGGAGCTGGTGAGTGGGTACACAGTGCATCAGGATTCAGAACTTTTCCCTCCTTAGCACTATTCCATTATTTTATACATGCAAGGCTTTACAGCTTAATGCCAACAACACAAGCATGTAACAAACACCTTCTTATAGCAAGCAATGTAAAAGAATGAACTTGGCCCTGAGGAGGTATCAGGTAGATAAGCCTATGCTGCAATGGAATCTGCATGCTAGCTATTGTCATTTTATAGAATTCTTCTAGCTGCTGGTTTGGAGGTCCTGGTTTTCCTTCTCTGTTGTTTGTTTGCTTTTTTTTAATTGCACATTCTATATGGAATTTTTATATAAATAGTAAATATGGAATCTTACACAAGAAAGACTTCTATAAGCAAAGATAGGATATGATTTATATAATTTGTGATTAAATTCCAGTGATAAGAACTTGAAGAGTCTCTGCCAGTAGCTGTCTTGGGAAAGATGCAGACACTTAAAGGCAAACATTGGACTGAGGTCAGGGATCCTTTTGGAAGAGTTAGGGGAAGAACTGAAGGAACTAAAAGGGATGGCAACATTGTAGGTAGAGCAACAGTGTCAAATAACCTGGACCCCTCGGAGCTCCCAGAGACTAAGTCATCAACCAAAGTGCATACAGGGGGTTGTCTGAGGCCCTTAGCACATATGTAGCAGAGGACTGCCTTGTCTGACCAAAGTGGGAGAGGATGCACCTAAACATGTAGAGACTTGATGGCCTGGAAAAGGGGGATGTGGTGGGAGGGGGTACTCTCTCAGAGGTGAAGGGGAGGAGAGAGGGTGTGAAGAATTCTGGGAGTAAAGACAAGGACTAGGGTGTAAAAGCATGGAAATGGAAAATAAATGATGTAGATGGAAAATAAATCAGATGTAGAACATATATCCTTTTAAAACCAGAACAAAACAGATTAGAGACCTAAATGGAACATACAAAAGACTTTTAACTCCTAATCTATACTTTTGTTAACAATTTCTTTTAAAATAGTTTTACATTTTTATATTAACTAATTTGTCCACTTTTTTCTAGAACCTTTTTACTTAAGTCTATATACTCCATATCAAAAAGATGTTTATGGGTGGTATGAGGTGGGATTCAAAGTTATCTTCCTTACTTTACTTAGATGTTCCAGTAATGTGTTTATTTTGGGTCTGCAGATGTAGCTAGGTTGGTAGAGTGTACTTCTGGCATTCAGGAAGCTTTGGGCTCAATGTCCAGCACGGATGGACTGAGCATGGTATCGTCTGTATGTAATCTCAGCACTATTCTGTAAGTAGAGGAAGAAGGATTTGGTATCTTTGCTTATGTGGTGATTTCAAGGTCAACCTGGGCTACAGAAGATCCTGTCTAAAAACAAGCAGAAGGCACAATATGAACCTCCAAAGGAAGGGGATAACAAAGAGTCCTGCCCAGTTGTCTATGAATCACATCAAAAATCAGAAGGACAAAATAGCCCTAAGGGTGGCATGAATACCTTGGCAGTAACCAAACTCTCTCTAATCAGACTTAAGACTCACCCAACAAGTAAGACATCATACATGATACTGTAAACTTACATAACTACTCAGTGTTAGTGAAGTCATGGTTATTGAGGAAAAAATCTACAGCCACTAATTTATTAAACCAGCATAGTCCCTAACAATCATCTATAAACGTCTGTACACATATCCATAGAAAAGTATATTCTTTACTCCTATCAAAAAAATTCTCTTTACAACCAATGAGGACCACTATAGAAAACCACACCCAACCAAAATACAGCTATGGAGCCTGGAACCAATGAATACATCTGCAAGCACTCCACACCCAAGGCTCAGGGAACCTCCAGATTGATTTCTAGAGTGGTTGTACCAGTTTGCAAATCCCACCAGCAATGGAGGAGTGTTTCTCTCTCCACATTCTCTCTAACATGTGCTGTCACCTGAGGTTTTGATCTTACTCATTCTGATTGGTGAAAGGTGGAATCTTAGGGTTGTTTTGATTTGCATTTCGCTGATCACTAAGGACTTTGAAGATTTCTTTAGGTGCTTCTCAGTCATTCAAGATTCCTCAGTTGTAAATTCTTGGTTTATTTCTATACTCCATTTTTGATTGGGTTGTTTGGTTTTTTGGTGATTAACTTCTTGAGTTCTTTATATATTTTGGATATTAGCCCTCTATCAGATGTGGGGTTAATGAAGATATTTTTCCCCATTCTGAAGGTTGCCTATTTGTCTTATTGGCTATGTCATTAGCCTTACAGCTTTCCAGTTTCATGAGGTCCCATTTAGTAATTTTTGATCTTAGGGCATGAGCCATTGGAGTTCTGTTTAGGAAATCTCTCCCTGTACCAATGAGTTCAAGGCTCTTTCCCACTTTCTCTTCTATTAGATTCAGTGTATCTGGTTTTATGTTGAGATCCTTGATCCACTTGGACTTGAGCTTTGTACAGGGTGACAAATATGGATCTATTTTCATTCTCTTACATACAGACAGCCAGTTAAACCAGCACCATTTATTGAAGATGCTTTCTTTTTTCCATTGTATATTTTTGGCTTTTTTATCAAAAATCAAGTGACCATAAGTGTGTGGTTTTATTTCTGGGTCTTCAACTCTGTTCCATTGATCAATGTGTCTGTCTCTGTACCAATTCCATGCAGGTGTTTGTTTGTTTGTTTGTTTGTTTTTTCTCTATTGCTCTGTAGTAAAGCTTGAGGTCAGGGATGGTGATTCTCCCAACTGTTCTTTTATTGTTAAGAATTGTTTTCACTATTCTGGGGTTTTGCCTTTCCAGACGAATTTGAGAATTGCTCTTTCCATGTCTTTGAAGAATTGTGTTAGGAATTTGATGGGAATTGAATTGAATCTATAGATTGCCTTTGGTAGGATGTCCATTTTTACTATGTTAATTCTGCCAATCCATGAGCATGGGAGATCTCTCCATTTTCTGAGATCTTCTTCAATTTCTTAATTGAGAGACTTGAAGTTATTGTTATATAGGTCTTTCACTTATTTGATTAGAATTACCCCCAAGATATTTTATATTATTTGTGGCTATTGTGAAGGGAGTTGTTTCCCTAATTTCTTTCTCAGCCTGTTTATCTCTTGTATAAAGGAAGGCTACTGATTTATTTGAGTTAATTTTATATCCAGAACTTTGCTGAAGCTGTTTATGAGCTGAAGAAGTTCTCTGATAGTGTTTTTGGGGTCGCTTATGTATTCTTGCATAGTATTGATTTTTTACAGAATTTATTTCCCACTTATGTCATCATAATATGGTTGTTCATTTATCATAAAATTATTTATGGTAATATAGAAGATAACACTAAAATCTCTTGGCTGGAAACTCTTAAGGAATGTAACAAAACTCAATTTCTTTCTTACAACTTCTAGGCTTCCTACCGAGGTCTACAACCAAACTTTTACCATGCAGGCAATCATGGTAAGATTAAGCAACAATAAGTTTTCTGCAAACACTTTTAAAATATCTAAAATAATTGCTAACTCTAGCATCTCTGCTGTACACCCCTTCATCTTTCTGATCCTATAATATGACCACTTAACTTTCAGATTTCTAAATCCCTGCTTTATTCCCTTTCCTCATTATCTTACCTCCCTTTGGCTTTTCTCTTAGACTATGTTTCTACACCTGTGTCAAAGATTTTGCCTACCTTGGCCAGTTCTTACTCTACATCCCACACTCCTTTCCCTGACTACAACCTGTAAAATCTTCACAATCTACTTCACAGATGTGCTACAGTAGCAGATGATGAAACTGAAATGTTCTAGGACTTTGGTAAATATCTTAAATGGATAGATGAGCAATTCTTAAATAAAATAAATTTGTCTTCTACTTTCACAACTACAACTTTCTCTAAATTCTCTAACTTGTAGCCCAATTCATAAGTCACTCTCCATCTTAAAGTTTCTTATAGTTTTGACAGTCTGTGACAGTATTGGCTTCTCCTCCTTTATATTATGGGTTTGTTTCTCTCTCTCTCTCTCTCTCTCTCTCTCTCTCTCTCTCTCTCTCTCTCTCTCTCTCTCTCTCTCTCTCTTTCTCTCCTCTCTCCTCTCTCCTCTCTCTCACTCTCTTAGTCATGTTAATACATTTATGTCAATCTGTCTTCTTCCTATGCTTCTCTCTATTGCTTACAGTGACCTCTTAATGCTTTTCCTCTCCATTTTCTACTCAACTCACCAAATTTCTTGGTTCAGATTCTTCTGGGAACAAGGCCTCCTGCATCCATGTAAATGCACAAAGGACAGAACTTCTGTCCAGACACAGAATAGACTAGAAGCTACTTTTGTAAAAAATTTAAATATTCACTCCTTTCTAGAGCTTACAGAGGTGTATAAATTATTTCCAGAAGTTCTGGAAATAGCTATAATAATATTTAATTTTCTTACATATCTTAAATTTCCAAGTCCACTACACAGAGGAAAGACCCTAATTTCTAATAATTTCATTATTTTAGAATGTCCTTAGTAGTTTTTAGTTGGGGATATTTATCTTCTTAGTCTCACAGCTTGATGACATTCTGTATTTCTCTACATAGAATACTTTAAAGGCTTATAAGTCTTTGTATTATCTAGCCCCCTACATCGCCTCTCTAACCTTCAAGTGAAAATTAGTCTTCCTGACATCTCATAAACCCAGTGCTTTCCACTTGACAGTCTGTCACCACTATAATTAAGGAACTGCTTATTTGCAAAATGATCTGTTTTTTATTTGCATCCACCAGAATTACATTCACCTATGGAACTTAGGACTGTGTCATTTTATTTGACATTTTTATATATAGAACTTATTACAGCATTTGATACACAGAAAGCAATAGATATTTGTCAAGAACTAAATGCAAACATCACCACTTTATTTTAAAAGTTAAATGGGTCTGGTTAAATATAGCTGATCTTAAAAAGGCCTTTAAGTTCAAATTCTTCCATGTAAACAGTAGATGAAATAACCATTAATTATTCTCATAATTTTATAGAGGTCTTATATCTGCCAAAAACATCATCTATCATTACCACAGATAATAACCTGTTTGCTATTACTTCCAAAGGATAACACTCCCTATTACTTACCAGTTCAGAATAAAATCTTAACTGACCCAATTCACTCTCCTAATGATACCTAGCACAGATTCAAACAACTAGAAAAATGATTTTTAAAGACAAAATAGAATTTTTATCCCTCTGTATTTTAGAAAGTAAAAATGACAGAAAATATAAGATAAAAACACTTGAACAAAATATAGTAGAATTTATGAAGAGCAATAAAAAATCCTTAATGTTGATTTTTTAATTTTGCTATGTGTATGGGACAATCATGACAGAGTTAAAAAAAAACAAAACTGTAGCTACCCCATGTCAAGCATACCTTTACCATGCCATTTCTACTCCATTCTTTAGTCACCATAATGTTTATATACTTCTTCCTTACTTCCTGAGTAAGTAACCATTACCCATAAGCCATTAGCTGTGTCTCAATTTATCCATCTGTAAAAGTGTGATAAAACTATTCTTTTACCCATTGTGTATGAAATAAGATATATTTTCTTCTGATTAACACTTAAGATCAATAGCTATCAACAGTAGCTATCACTGTTTTGTTAGTATGTAATTCGTAGGACTGGAGAATTAATAAAACAAATGCAGAAGAGAGTGTAAAGATGAGTTCCAAAGTGTCATATGTTGAAAAACATTAAGAAGAGAAGAGGGAAAACAGCAACTGAACAACTCACCTTGGCTAGTGAGTTTTTTGTGAGTTCAAAGAAAGTTGTAGGAGTAGTTGGAGTCAGACAAGATTCCAGTGGCAATAAAGATATCCAATTGTATCAGAAACTCCCTTCATTTAAACATAAAACACCTACGGGTTAAACAGCTCAGAACTATCTGCAGAAGCACCATATGCTCCCGTTTTTCTACAGTCAGGGACCCCTTGTGAAGAAGATCCTTTTGCTCAATGAACTACCCAGTTATACATAATACAACCCATTTTCTTAGTTTGCTTTCTATTGCTATAATAAGCACCATGACCATAAGCAGCTTATGGGAGAAGGGATTTTTTTTTTCACCTTCTGACTCCCAGGTCAGAAATCTATCACTGAGGGAAATCAGAACAGGAACTCAGGGCTGGAACATGGAGTAAGAAGCTGAAAGAGAGAACAAGTGTGAATGATACATATTGACTTGCTTCCCATAGCTTGCTCAGTCTCCTTCTTATGCCACCTAGGAACACATACTTGGGAGAGTACTCTCTCATCAAACATTAATCAGTAAAATAGCTAGCAGTCTTGCTTGCAGGTAGTCTAATGGAGGTAATCCCTCAATTAAGATTCCCTACTTAGAGATTACTTGTGTCAAATTGAAAACAAAGACACGAGAGCGAAGGGTTGGCTGACACCCACCAGCTACCCACGACGCCCGCCACAGGATTTTGAGACTGCTGGTGAGTGGAACACAGCTTCTGCTCCAGTCCAATAACGTGGGACCTGAGACTACTTTGGTTGGGGAGGCAGAAATCCGGCCTGAGTAGGGCCACAAGCCTCTCCGGTCAGAAAAGCACAGAGGTAGCTAGGGCGCAGGGTCGGCTGACACTCGCCAGCTACCCACAACACCCGCCACAGGATCTTAAGACTTCTGGTGAGTGGAACACAGCTTCTGCTCCAATCCAATTGTGTGCAGAACTTGAGACTGCATTAGTTAGGGAAGCAGAAAACCGGCCTGAGTAGGACCACAGGCCTCTTCCGGCTGGACCAACACCAGGGTAGCTAGAGCGCAGGGCCTGCTGACACCCGCCAGCTACCCACAACCACAGCCACAGGATTTTGAGACTGCTGGTGAGTGGAACACAACTTCTGCTCCAATCTTTAAACAGTGACAACGACAACAACTAACCCCAGAGATTACCAGATGGCGAAAGGTAAATGTAATAATCTTACTAACAGAAACCAAGACCACTCACCATCATCAGAACCCAGCACTCCCACTTCGCCCAGTCCAGGGCACCCCAACACACTGGAAAAGCTAGACACGGATCTAAAAGCATATCTCATGATGATGGTAGAGGACTTCAAGAAGGACTTTAATAACACACTTAAAGAAATACAAAGGAACACTGGTAAACAGGTAGAAGACATTAAAGAGGAAGCACAAAAATCCCTTAAAGAATTGCAGGAGAACACTGCTAAAGAGTTACAAATCCTTAAAGAAAAACAGGATAACATAATCAAACAGGTAGAAGTCCTTAATGAAAAACAGGAAAACACAACCAAACAGATGATGGAAATGAACAAAACCATACTAGACCTAAAAAGGGAAGTAGACACAATAAAGAAAACCCAAAATGAGGCAACACTGGAGATAGAAACCCTAGGAAATAAATCTGGAACCATAGATACCAGCATCAGCAACAGAATACAAGAGATGGAAGAGAGAATCTCAGGTGCAGAAGTTTCCATAGAGAACATCGGCACAACAATCAAGGAAAATGTAAAATGCAAAAAGATCCTAACTCAAAACATCCAAGAAATACAGGACACAATGAGAAGACCAAACCTACGGATAATAGGAGTGGATGAGAATGAAGATTTTCAACTCAAAGGACCAGCAAACATCTTCAACAAAATTATAGAAGAAAACTTCCCAAATCTAAAGAAAGAGATGCCCATGAACATACAAGAAGCCTACAGAACTCCAAATAGACTGGACCAGAAAAGAAATACCTCCCGACACATAATAATCAGAACAACAAATGCTCTAAATAAAGATAGAATACTAAAAGCAGTAAGAGAAAAAGGCCAAGTAACATATAAAGGCAAGCCTATCAGAATTACACCAGATTTCTCACCAGAGACTATGAAAGCCAGAAGATCCTGGACGGATGTTATACAGACACTAAAAGAACACAAACTCCAGCCCAGGCTACTATACCTAGCCAAACTCTCAATTAACATAGATGGAGAAACCAAAGTATTCCACGAAAAAACCAAATTCACACATTATCTCTCCACGAATCCAGCCCTTCAAAGGATAATAACAGAAAAAAACCAATACAAGGACAGGAACCATGCCCTAGAAACAACAAGAAGGTAATCCCTCAACAAACCTAAAAGAAGACAGCCACAAGAACAGAATGCCAACTTTAACAACAAAAATAACAGGAAACAACAATTACTTTTCCTTAATATCTCTTAATATCAATGGACTCAACTCCCCGATAAAAAGACATAGACTAACAAACTGGCTACACAAACAAGACCCAACATTTTGCTGCTTACAGGAAACTCATCTCAGAGAAAAGGATAGACACTACCTCAGAATGAAAGGCTGGAAAACAATTTTCCAAGCAAATGGTATGAAGAAACAAGCTGGAGTAGCCATTCTAATATCTGATAAGATTGACTTCCAACCCAAACTCATTAAAAAAGACAGGGAGGGACACTTCATACTCATCAAAGGTAAAATCCTCCAAGAGGAACTATCAATCCTGAATATCTATGCTCCAAATACAAAGGCAGCCACATTCATTAAAGAAACTTTAGTAAATCTCAAAGCACACATTGCACCTCATACAATAATAGTGGGAGACTTCAACACACCACTTTCACCAATGGACAGATCATGGAAACAGCAACTAAACAGGGACAGTGAAACTAACAGAAATTATGAATCAAATGGATCTGGCAGATATCTACAGAACATTCTATCCTAAAACAAAAGGATATACCTTCTTCTCAGCACCTCATGGTACCTTCTCCAAAATTGACCACATAATTGGTCACAAAACAGGCCTCAACAGATACAAAAATATTGAAATTGTCCCATGCATCCTGTCAGATTACCATGGACTAAGGCTGATCTTCAATAACAAAATAAATAATAGAAAGCCAACATTCACGTGGAAACTGAACAACACTCTTCTCAATGACACCTTGGTCAAGGAAGGAATAAGGAAAGAAATTAAGGACTTTTTAGAGTTCAATGAAAATGAAGCCACAACATACCCAAACATATGGGACGCAATAAAAGCATTTCTAAGAGGAAAACTCATAGCTCTGAGTGCCTCCAAAAAGAAACTAGAGAGAGCACACATTAGCAGCTTGACAACACACCTAAAAGCACTAGAACAAAAGGAAGCAAATTCACCCAAGAGGAGTAGACGGCAGGAAATAATCAAACTCAGGGGCGAAATCAAACAAGTGGAAACAAGAAGAACTATTCAAAGAATCAACCAATCGAGGAGCTGGTTCTTTGAGAAAATCAACAAGATAGATAAACCCTTAGCCAGACTCACAGGAGGGCACAGGGAAAGCATTCTAATTAACAAAATCAGAAATGAAAAAGGAGACATAACAACAGATCCTGAAGACATCCAATACACCATCAGATCCTTCTACAAAAGGCTATACTCAACAAAACTGGAGAACCTGGATGAAATGGAGAAGTTCCTAGACAGATACCAGGTACCAAAGTTGAATCAAGATCAGATTAATGATCTAAACAGCCCTATATCCCCCAAAGAAATAGAAGCAGTCATTAATAGTTTCCCAACCAAAAAAAGCCCAGGACCAGATGGGTTTAGTGCAGAGTTCTATCAGACCTTCAAAGAAGATCTAATCCCAGTTCTTCACAAACTATTCCACAACATAGAAACAGAAGGTACTCTACCCAACTCATTCTATGAAGCCACAATTACTCTGATACCTAAACCACAAAAAGACCCAACAAAGATAGAAAACTTCAGACCAATATCCCTTATGAATATTCATGCAAAAATCCTCAATAAAGTTCTTGCTAACCGAATCCAAGAACACATCAAAACAATCATCCATCCTGACCAAGTAGGTTTCATCCCAGGGATGCAGGGATGGTTCAATATACAGAAATCCATCAACGTAATCCAGTATATAAACAAACTCAAAGACAAAAACCACATGATCATCTCCTTAGATGCAGAAAAAGCATTTGACACGATCCAACACCCATTCATGATAAAAGTCTTAGAAAGATCAGGAATTCAAGGCTCATAAGTAAACATGATAAAAACAATCTACAGCAAACCAGTAGCCAACATCAAAGTAAATGGTGAGGAGCTTGAAGCAATCCCTCTAAAATCAGGGACTAGACAAGGCTGTCCACTTTCTCCATACCTATGCAACATTGTACTTGAAGTCCTAGCCAGAGCAATTTGACAACAAAAGGAGATCAAAGGGATACAAATTGAAAAAGATGAAGTCAAAATATCACTTTTTGCAGATGATATGATAGTATATATAAGTGACCCTAAAAATTCCACCAGAGAACTCCTAAGCCTGATAAACAGCTTCGGTGAAGTAGCTGGATATAAAATTAACTCAAACAAATCAATGGCCTTTCTCTACACAAAGAATAAACAGGCTGAGAAAGAAATTAGGGAAACAACACCCTTCTCAATAGTCACAAATAATATAAAATATCTTGGCATGACTCTAACTAAGGAAGTGAAAGATCTGTATAATAAAAACTTCAAGTCTCTGAAGAAAGAAATTATAGAAGATCTCAGAAGATGGAAAGATCTCCCATGCTCATGGATTGGCAGGATCAACATTGTAAAAATGGCTATCTTGCCAAAAGCAATCTACAAATTCAATGCAATCCCCATCAAAATTCCAAATCAATTCTTCAACGAATTAGAAAGTGCAATCTGCAAATTCATCTGGAATAACAAAAAACATAGGATAGCAAAAACTCTTCTCAAGGATAAAAGAACCTCTGGTGGAATCACCATGCCGGACCTAAAGCTTTACTACAGAGCAATTGTGATAAAAACTGCATGGTACTGGTATAGTGACAGACAAATAGACCAATGGAATAGAATTGAAGACCCAGAAATGAACCCACACACCTACGGTCACTTGATCTTCGACAAGGGAGCTAAAAACATCCAGTGGAAGAAAGACAGCATTTTCAACAAATGGTGCTGGCACAACTGGTTGTTAACATGTAGAAGAATGCGAATTGATCCATTCCTATCTCCTTGTACTAAGGTCAAGTCTAAGTGGATCAAGGAACTTCACATAAAACCAGAGACACTGAAACTTATAGAGGAGAAAGTGGGGAAAAGCCTTGAAGATATGGGCACAGGGGAAAAATTCTTGAATAGAACAGTAATGGCTTGTGCTGTAAGATCGAGAATTGACAAGTGGGACCTCATGAAACTGCAAAGCTTCTGCAAGGCTAAAGACACCATCAATAAGACAAAAAAACCACCAACAGATTGGGAAAGGATCTTCACCTATCCTAAATCAGATAAGGGACTAATATCCAATATATATAAAGAACTCAAGAAGGTGGACTCCAGAAAGTCAAATAACCCCATTAAAAAATGGGGCTCAGAACTGAACAAAGAATTCTCACCTGAGGAATACCGAATGGCAGAGAAGCACCTGAAAAAATGTTCAACATCCTTAATCATCAGGGAAATGCAAATCAAAACAACCCTGAGATTCCACCTCACACTAGTCAGAATGGCTAAGATCAAAAATTCAGGTGACAGCAGATGCTGGCGAGGATGTGGAGAAAGAGGAACACTCCTCCATTGTTGGTGGGATTGCAAGCTTTTACAACCACTCTGGAAATCAGTCTGGCGGTTCCTCAGAAAATTGGACATAGTACTACCGGAGGATCCAGCAATACCTCTCCTGGGCATATATCCAGAAGATGTCCCAACCGGTAAAAAGGACACATGCTCCACTATGTTCATAGCAGCCCTATTTATAATAGCCAGAAGCTGGAAAGAACCCAGATGTCCCTCAACAGAGGAATGAATACAGAAATTATGGTACATTTACACAATGGAGTACTACTCAGCTATTAAAAAGAATGAATTTATGAAATTCCTAGCCAAATGGATGGACCTGGAGGGCATCATCTTGAGTGAAGTAACACAATCACAAAAGAACTCACACAATATGTATTCACTGATAAGTGGATATTAGCCCAAAACTTAGGATACCCAAGATATAAGATACAATTTGCTAAACGCATGAAACTCAAGAAGAATGAAGACCAAAGTGTGGACACTGTGCACCTTCTTAGAATTGGGAACAAAACACCCAGGGAAGGAGTTACAAAGACAAAGTTCGTAGTTGTGATGAAAGGATGGACCATTTAGAGACTGCCGTATCCAGGGATCCATCCCATAATCAGCTTCTAAACGCTGACACCATTGCATACACTAGCAAGATTTTGCTGAAAGGACCCAAATATAGCTGTCTCTTCTGAGATGATGCTGGGGCCTAGCAAACACAGGAGTGGATGTTCACAGTCAGCTATTGGATGTTTCACAGGGCTCCCAATGGAGAAGCTAGAGAAAGTACCCAAGGAGCTAAAGGGATCTGCAACCCTATTGTTGGAACAACATGATGTACTAACCAGAACCCCGGAGCAATTGTCTCTAGCTGCATACGTATTGAAAGATGGCCTAGTCGGCCATCACTGGAAAGAGAGGCCCATTGGACTTGCAAACTTTATATGCCCCAATATAGGGAAATGCCAGGGCCAAAAGAATGGGAATGGGTGGGTAGGGAAGTGGGGGGCGCTATGGGGGACTTTTGGGATAGCATTGGAAATGTAACTGAGGAAAATATGTAATAAAAATATTAAAAATTAAAAAAAAAAAAAGAAAACAAAGACACAAATGAACAACCTCTAACAAGCATGCACACTAAGTTGTGGTTTGTTTCTATAGTGTGCTACTTTAAGGTCCCTACATTTGTAGCCTGAATGTAACTTGCCACTTAAATGACATATATGGAAAGCTGATATTTGTCATCAGGGCAACATTTATTTCTTCTCATATTTATTTGTAAGAGAGTACAATTCATCAGTTCCCAAAATAGTATAGTATGCAGAAAAATCTATTCTGAACATTCTTTATCACAGAAGTTTCCATTTTTGCTTATCCTGGTAGAAAAATAAAAGTTTCATCATTTAGAGTCCTTGAGATAACACTTCCTATTCCAAAACATGATAGTAATGAACTGTAATAGTACCAGTGGACTATTTCTAGTGTTTGGCTAAATTCTTTTTGGTTCTTGTATTCTTCAACTTTCTAAACCTTTTTGAATTCTAAATATGGCTCCTAGCAGTCACCTTGAAAGGCCTTGTCCCAGGGATTTACTTCAGAAATACCTTCACCCCTGGCTAGGAACTGTACAATATATATTTTGTGACTCATTTTGACCAACTTTAAATGCTACTGATTTAAGCCATATTTCTGCTTTCTCTCCAGATTCAGAACCTCTGGGAGGCCCTCCAAAGCTATTTAAAGGGATTTTATGAGTCTTCAACATATTGAGAGGTTCACTGTTACAAGCTCAACAGCCTTATCAACCATGTAAAATTCAGTAATTTCCACAGTGACATAAACAAAACAAATCAGATGGTGCTGACACACTCCCTTGATCCCAGCACTCAGGAGGCAGAGGCAGGCAGACCTCTGCAACTTTAAGGCCAGACTGGTCTACAGAGTGAATTCTAAGACAGCCAAAACCCTGTCTAGAAAAAGCAAAAATCTCATAAACAAACAAAGAAACAAATAATAATGGAGAGACAAAGAAACCAAACTTTCTTATTTTTAGAGACTTGAAGCAATTGCCAAGTCATTACTTCTTTAGTGTCTTCAAACTAAATAGATCTAAATTCTTCTTATATAATTTAATCTAAAGTAAAATTCTTCTCAATTTTTACACACATATGTAACATACATTAATCACATTCTATTCATCATTCTCTCTTGTCTTCCTCCCTCATTGAGCTGTCTCCTCCTCCTCCTATTCTTTCTTCTACTTTTTCTTCCCAGCTAGTCCTCCTACTTTCATGCTTGCACATGAAAGAGAAAGAGTGCACACCATGTGCACTTAATGAGAGTTGTTTGCATGAGCGTTAGTTGTGGGTTATTTTCTTGAATAAAGGCATCTTAAAACCATGGCTACACAAATGAGAAATTTAACTCTTCCTCTTCCTGAAAATATTAACTACTGACAGATCTTTAATGAAGGGTGAGGTCTCATGAATCTCTCCCACACTTTTAAAGTTGATGGGTACAATTTATTAAAGGATTTCTAAAGGTAGCCACTGCTGTTGTAATTTCATGGATGCAACACCTACGTCATTTGCAGAAGGTAGCATTTCACAGAGATTCTTCCTGTTCTCTGGTTTGTAAGTTCTTTCTACCTTCTCTTCTGTCATGTTTTCTGAGCTTTGGTAAGGATAATATAGATATCTCATTTTAGTTAAGCATTCAACGGTCACTCGTTCTTAGCACTTTGACCAGTTGTAAGTTTTGAAGTAACTTTTGCTCACTCCAAATGATAATAATGTTTAAGAAATGTAAAGTCATCAGCATGAGCAGAGAGGTATTCAGTAAATGCTGAGGGTCATTTTATCTAAAGCAACTTCCCCTATTCCTCCAGGTTTGAAGGAGAATATTCCCCATATGCTCATATACTAGGGTTTTGGTTGTCAGTTGGAGAATGGTTTAGAAAGATTAGGAGGTGTGGCCTTATTGGAGGAGTTATATTGATGGGGTGGGGGGCTTTGAGGTTTCAGAAGCCCACACCATTGTCTTTTTTCTATCTATCTATCTATCTATCTATCTATCTATCTATCTATCTATCTATCTATCTATCTATCTATATCTCTCTGTCTGCTGCCTATAAATCATGATGTAAGATTTCAGCTACTGTTCCAGTGCCTGCCTGCCTGCCTGCCTCCCTGCTTCCTTCCATGATGATTGCAAGCTAACTCTATAAAGCTTTAAGCAAGCCCTTAATTAAGGGCTTTATAAGTCATTATAAGCCTTTATAAGCTACCTTGGTCATGCTGTCTCTTCACGGCAATAAAAAATGACTAAAACAACATTGCCAAGAGAATTAATGCTGCTAGCTGCTGCTTGCCTTGACATTAGGAATCTGAATGTTTCAAAGAGAAGAGAGGAGTGATGCACAGGAAGCATTGACCTCACCACACATCTTGGAGGACACTCACAATAGTCAAGTAAGATTCTATGGCTTAAGGAACAAAAATGTTGCTAACCCCTGTCATCCCAGTTCTCAGAAGGCTGAGACAAGAGAATCATGAGTCCCAGTTTAACCACGCTTTATAATGAGACGTTTTCTAAAAACAAACCAACTAGGAAACAGAATTACAGTACTAAATATCACAACTGATAACAGTATTGGCATTAAACACCAGGAAATCCATGAGGTGTCTAGTCCAGAGTGGAAGACAAATAAGGAATGACATATGAGGTTCACCTCTAGCCTCCACACACACACAAATGCACAGAAGCATGCATGCATACATACACACATATATACACTCTCTCCACCTGTCTCTCTCAGTCTCTGTCTCTCTTCTCTGTCTCCTGTCTCTCCTCTCTGTCTCTCTCTGTCTCTCTCTCTCTCTCTCTGACTGTCTCTCTGCCTCTCTGTCTGTCTGACTCTCTCTCTCTCTCTCTCTCTCTCTCTCTCACACACACACACACACACACACACACACACACACACACACACACACACCAATATATAAATGGAGCCTGTTGCCATTACTGCACATTAACCTCTCAAGTGGTGAGAGTGGAGGGCAGTGGCTTCCCTTTCCCAAAGCAATAAAACATCATGCCAAGAAAACTTTAATGAAATAATATAATGTAATAAGATATACACTTTTTATTTTCTCAATTTAGATTATATGTGGGAAGCTGAGAAAAGAATTGAAATCAAAAAGTATTTTATTGGTTTACATAGAATAGGTAATGGAGCAAAAAAGTAAGAAAGAAAAGAGTAGCCAACTGAAGATGAATCCCATAGAGAAAGCCAGGGTCAGTGTAAAGCACACGAGTAGGGTACCCTGGTCAGCAGAAGCAGCTGGCTGGGATTATGCTTTTATATACTGACTCCAGTCAGTAATTTGTTAAAAGTTGTCTGTCAATGGAGATGATACAGTGCCATTTCAACACTCCAAGCTTGCTCTGGTGACTTAGGGTGACAAATTAGACTAAAATACAAGAGAGACAAGTAAATCAGAGGGCTTGGAGTTAGCAAGTAGGCCAGGATGCAATTATATGCTTAGATGGAGCACTAGCAATTCTGACCACATTTATCATAGTATTCTCCAACTAAGTGGTAATCGTATGTTACTCTGTGTTCTGTGTGCCCGTTACAGTTAAAACAGTAATTTAGAAGGTTACTCTGTATAAACAGTGTAGTCTGTGGTGGTTTGAATGAGAATAGACCCTATAGGTTCATATATTTGAATTTTTGGTTATCAGTGAGAGGCACTACTGAATTGGGAGGTGTGGCTTACTGGCTTAGCTGTGTCTTTGTTGGAGAAAGTGTGTCACTTAGGAGTGGCTTTGGGGTTTCAAATGCCAAGTCCACTAACTATTTCTCTCTCTTTACCTGCTGCTGGCAAATCTTAATGCAGAACTCTTAACTACTTCTTCAACTTCATGTTCACCTGACTGCTCACCTTCCAGCCTGCCACCATGCTTCCCACCATGATGATAATGAACTAAACTTCTGAAACTGTAAGAAGCCTTAATTAGATGCTTTACTTTATAAGAGTTTTTGTGGCTATGATGTCTCTTCACAGCAAAGAACACTGACTAAGACAAAAGTTGTTACCAGGGAACAGGGTGCTATCTGGCATGCCTGTTCGTTGCCAGAATGTGGACTTAGGGACTTTGGATTAGGAAAGTATTTGAATTGAATGCTTTAAGTGAGTCTATTTGGGGGGGGGGGCTTAGAAAACAGTGATGGGGGTGATTTGAACTTTGGGATTGCCACACCTACTCCAGTAAAAACTGTGTGGCAGGCCCAAAAGTTTGGACACAGTCTTGAGGCAAAAAGTTTCATGGAAACCTAGTCTCCTGGAGCCTTGGCATCCCATAACACGAATGTTCCAAACTTGTCCTTGTGTTAGATGGTGAATGGATCTGTGTGCTTTCTTTCAGTATTGTTTTATTACAGGTGCCTCCTAGAAATGATTTGTCAAATACCTAAGCTAGATTCAAATTTGCTTCCTGGCCTTCTCCAATGTCCTAGGCAGTCCTTGAGCTGACCTTGGGCTTGGAATTTAGTAAGAATGTTACCTATTCAGACAAATTGCCTCCAGTATTGAAATAGAGATAGTGAAAGAAATCAGGCATTACTATCTACTACATAGAGTTAGAAATTTCAGGACAAGCTTAGCAAAGTTTAGAATTCTTATTATAGTTATGTATGGCAGAGTACATTACTTAATAGAAGAAGAAAGTCCACCACAAAATCACTTAGAATAACAGCCGAGTCACTCCCATATACAGGAATTTACAATGGTTTAGGATTAAGATTGGGCTGTGGTTTAAGAAGGAACTAGAATATTGCATTATTCATGAGAAGGTTAGCTAGAGAAGAACTCCCTAATTATAACTATGGCTTGGACATGAAAGCCCTTGCCCTGGGAGCATAATGACCTCACAGCTGGCTTCTAAGAATATAGCTGACCTTAGATAGAGCTAACTTTATCTCAATTGTTACATTGCCTAGTTCCTGCTAACCTTTATGTATGAATTCTTCTGTTTTGTGTAAAGAGTCATTAAGCATCTGGGAACCTCAATGTACCTTGGCTGATGTGTCACCTAACTTCCTTATTTTCTTCTGTATTATAAGTCTGATGCTTGCTTTGAGAAATTACATTCAGATATAGCACTCTCTCTGTGTCAGTGTCTGTCACTTTTCGTCGAATCCTTGCTCACCTGAGCACTGAAGCCCTGGTTCCCTGCGGGTTGAGGGACTGACTGAGTCCAGTCAGTGGCATGGGATCCCAGCATAAGACATTTCAGAGGGGAAGAATATTAGTAAGTGGCCTAGAAAACCATTTTTGTAATATTTGGTAAAGAATGTGGCTGCTTTCTTCCTTGTTCAAAACTTCTGCCAGAGGCTAAATTAAAGAGTTTCAGATTAATGCAGTTGGCAGAGGAGATTTCAATTCAGCCTAATATTGATTACATTGTGTAATTACTAGTGACCCCTATTATGTAAATTTACTATAAATAGGAACAAGCCAGTAAGCAGTACTCCGTCATGGTTCTGGATTAATCCCTGCCTCCAGAGTCCAGCTCTGCTTGAGTTCCTGTTCTGACTTCCTTCAGTGATGGATTATAATATGGAAATGTAAGCCAAATAAATCTTTTTTGCCCTAACTTGGTTTTGGTCATGATATTTAATCACAGCAGTAGTAACCCTTACTAAGACATGATCCTTCATAATCTCCCTACAGGTCTCCACTATACTGTATTATTTAATTCATAATTGTTTCATGAGACATTTTCAATAAAGTCAGTCCTAAGTATGGAACAGTGAGGGTGATGATTTAACTAATCTCAATGAGAGTATTATACAGTAAATGAGAAGTCTAAAACACTTATATCTGGAAGTGGCTTCAATGTATCAAATTAAATGTTTTAACTTCTTGGTATCTCCTAACTTATCTCATTTGACAGACTCTACACATGCGATGACATTTTTAAGAGAGGAAACTGAATGATGTATTCATGAACTTTTGAAGGATTGGCAGCTAGTAGCAATTTACTCTGAGGGCTAAGAATTCTCTCTTAATTTTCTTTCCATTTGTCAGTCTCCTGAGTCCTTTTTCTTGGCTTTCAAATCTTAAAATAATAAGAATCTCAGAGATAGCCTGATAACACTAGCATTTTTATTGTAATTGTATTGACTGTTTCAACAACCATTCTTTTGTCAAAATTATGCTCACTTAATAGTGCTTCTGCCCATACAGTATACTCATACCATCTCAAGAGAGAGTAGAAGATCCACCTAAAGAGGCAACATATATTCACTTTCAGTCCTCTATTTATTTATGTTATACCAAAACCTATAATACCTTGCATTTTTCAGAGTGAATTTGAAAGTAATCTTGAGCTACAAAAATCTATGAAGTTCTTATTTCCTCTCTTCCTAGATACTCCAAACTATATTTTCATGGAATCATGCAAAATTACTGCCTGCATGTATTAAGCCACATAATACATGCAAGATAGATTTTTGTTTGTCTAAATGCATGGTGTTCGTTCCTGCAAAGACAAATCTGGTAAAAATGAAAAATAATAGAACATGATTCTGTTAGTCATTAGAAATCTTTCCAGAATGTCATTCTATATTGCTCTTTATTCAGAGTTGGCAAATTCATTTTGGATGGATTGTTGCTTTGACTGTTGACCTTTCTGATGTCAGAATGCTTTTATAGTCTGACTTTTTAAAATAGTTCTGTGTCACTGATGAAAACAATTGCAGAGACTCACAGACAAATATGGAGCTAGGGGAAATCATATGGAAGAAGAGAGGAAGGATTGGAGGACCCAGAGGGGTCAAAGACACTACAAGAAAAATTACAGAATCAACAAACCTGGACCATAAAGACTCACAAAGACTGGAACACCAACCAAAGAGCATTCATGGAACTGGCCTAGGCTTCCTAAACATATTTAATAGATGTGCAGTTTGATCTCCAAAAGGGACCTCTAAAATCTGGAACAAGGGATATCTCTGACTACATTACTGTGGGACCATGAAAGGTGGCCTGTTTTCTGGTTGAGCTAGGTTTAATCCCTGGAGACTCAGCAGATAACACTGCAAGGGATAGAAAGCCCATTTGCCATGCTCCCAGACACTAGGCTCCTGACACGAGGCCCCAGCTCCATAATTCTGTGGCCCTCAATCATGTAGGGCAATGCCCCCAGCAGCTGGTATTCTGTCTATTCTCCACTCCACAGTTACCTGGCAACAGCCAGGTATGCTCCTCCCCACGGTTATATGGCAACAGCTAGGTAGGCCTGGCCCATTAATAAAATGTGCTGTTTGCCCCCTCCTCCTTCTATTACTCTCTCTCTTTAAATTTATTAGGTATTTTCTTCATTTACATTTCCAATGCTATCCCAAAAGTCCCCCATACCCTCCTCCCACCAACTCCCACTTCTTGTCCCTGGCATTCCCCTGTACTGAGGCATATAAAGTTTGCAAGATCAAGGGGTCTCTCTTTCCAATGATGGCCGACTAGGCCATCTTCTGATATATATGCAGCTAGAGACACAACCTCCGGGGGGTACTGGGTAGTTCATATTGTTGTTCCACCTATAGGGTTGCAGACCCCTTTAGCTCCTTGAGTACTTTCTCTAGCTCCTCCATTGGGGGCCCTGTGATCCATCCAATAGCTGACTGTGAACATCCACTTCTGTGTTTGCTAGGCCCCCGCATAGCCTCACAAGAGACAGCTATATCAGGGTCCATTCAGCAAAATCTTGCTAGTGTATGCAATGGTGTCAGCATTTGGAGGCTGATTATGGGATGGATCCCCGGGGGGGGGGGAATGCAAATCAAAACAACCCTGAGATTCTACCTCACACCAGTCAGAATGGCTAAGATCAAAAATTCAGGTGACAGCAGATACTGGTGAGGATGTGGAGAAAGAGGAACACTCCTCCATTATTGGTGGGATTGCAAGCTTGTACAACCACTCTGGAAATCAGTCTGGTGGTTCCTCAGAAAATTGGACATAGTACTACCGGAGGATCCCACAATACCTCTCCTGGGCATATATCCAGAAGATGTTCCAACTGGTAAGAAGGACACATGCTCCACTATGTTTATAGCAGCCTTATATATAATAGCCAGAAGCTGGAAAGAACCTAGATGTCCCTCAACAGAGGAATGGATACAGAAAATGTGGTACATTTACACAATGGAGTACTACTCAGCTATTAAAAAGAATGAATTTATGAAATTCCTAGGCAAATGAATGGACCTGGAGGATATCATCCTGAGTGAGGTAACACAATCACAAAGGAACTCACATGATATGTACTCACTGATAAGTGGATATTAGCCCAGAAACTTAGAATATCCAAGATACAAGATACAATTTGCAAAACACATGAAACACAAGAAGAAGGAAGACCAAAGTGTGGACACTTTGTCCTTTTTTTTTTTTTTTTTTTTTTTTTTTGGTTTTTCGAGACAGGGTTTCTCTGTATAGTCCTGGCTGTCCTGGAGCTCACTTTGTAGACCAAGCTGGCCTCGAACTCAGAAATCCGCCTGCCTCTGCCTCCCGAGTGCTGGGATTAAAGGCATGCGCCACCATGCCCAGCACTTTGTCCCTTTTTAGAATTGGGAACAAAACACCCATGGAAGGAGTTACAAAGTTTGGGGCTGAGACGAAAGGATGAACCATCTCTTACTCTCTTACTCTCTTGCTCTTACTATCTTATTCTTGCCTCTTTCTCCTTTTCACCCCCTCTCTCCGCATTCCCTCCTCCCTGCTCCATGGGGCCATGGCTGGCCTCTACTTCCCTGCTCTCTACCTCTCTGCCTTTCTACAATAAACACCTTAAAACCATGAACTGTCTCTTCTCATTTGGACTCACTGTCCTAGAGCAATGGAGCAGGTCTTCCTCCTATGAGCCATACATCTAATTTCCTGCAGGAGGCCTCCATGTATCAAGCCAAGCTGCCCGCCCAAACAAGCCAAGGATTCTCCTCTGAGCAGGAACCTTCTGGAGCTCTCTCCTTCCTGCCCACCCGAGGGTCCCCACTCTCAGCTCTTCAGAGCATTCAGCGATGTCCAGTGTCCAAGGTGTTCAAGAGCCTGAGAACCTGTCATCCTTGGCCTCTGTGCAGGCCTAGGGACCTGGAACCAATTCTGGCAGGGATCTCAGACTGTGGCTCCCCACCCATGGAGCTTCTAACAGCCCCACCCACCCACCCAGCAATGGTGGTGGCATAGGGTCCGCAGGCAAACTTCCTGTATCCTGCCTCCCCCCAGAGGCCCAAGACCTGGGCCGAACACAGGTCTCCATTTTTAACCCACACATTGTCTATCTCTAGATATCTTCCCCCACGTCCCACAACTAGGCTCCATATCTAGGTTCAATAGAAGAAGAAGCACCTAGTCCTATTGATATGTCAAGAGTGGTTGGTATCCATGGGAGGTTTCCCCTTCTCTGCGATGAAAGGAAATGGGGATGGGAGAGGGTAGGTGAGAGGAGAGGCTGAGGGAAGAGGAAGAAGGGGAAGCCTCAATCAGGATGTAAAATAGATAAATTTACTTTAAAATAATAATAAAATAAAATAATAAAAATATCTTGCTTCTTGGAAGTAACAATGGTTCATGTTGGCTTTCTTTTCACAAGTATTGTATTTTCTTTTATACTCCATTTTGAATAATTCACTAATAATAGGTAGTTATTTTTTAGCTATATTAATCTTATTGACTACTATAACAAAATGTCATAGGCTATAAGACATCTTTAAGCAACAGCAATTTGTCTCTCATAGTTCTAGAAGCTACCAAGTTTAAGATAAAGGCAGCACTGTCAGATCTTCAGTAGGGAAACAATTCCAATGAAGTTAACAAATGCATCATACTCCAACTTGGCAAACTAATTGGAGCTATAGGATAGGAGTATGGGTGAGGTATTACTCACTGGGGATGGAAAACTCAAAGGCAGCTGCATCTCCAAGAATCCATGTGGGCATGTGTCTCTCACTGTCTTAGTTTGGCTTTCCATTGTTGTGAGGAGACACCATGACCATCTCTTATAAGGGACAACATTTATTTAGGTTTGACTTACAGGTTCAGAGTTTCAGTCTATTATCATCACAACAGGAAACATGTTAGCGCATCCAGGAAGGCATGGTGCTGAAGAAAGAGCTGAGAGTTCTACATCTTGAACCAAACACAGTCAAGAACAGACTATCTTTCCTGCACTGGGTGGAATTTAAGCATAGGCCATCTGAGCCGACCCTGACAGTAACATACGTCCTCCAACAAGGCCATACCTATTCCAACAAGGACATACCTCCTAATAGTGTCACCCCCATCACCTCCCTCAGACACACGAGTCTAGGGACCAAATCTATTTAAACCACCACAGTCACAAATTATGAAAGCTATGTATTTGGATTTCATTTTATGACCTGCAGGCAACTCAACTAAGAAGAAATTATTGTTTCCCCAGCAATTGTTACTGTTCATGAAACTTTGATGACAGGTCTTATAAATTTTCTAAGTTTCAATAAATTCCCACCTTGTCAGTTTTCACTTACTTCCTTTGCCTTGTAAATTTTGCTTCTTGAGTCCTAATGAGATTTCTCTCAGAGTTGAAGCTTACAATTTGGAAGAAAATGCTACTAAATACTCTTCCATAATGACATGGATCCCACATGGATCCCTTCCCCATAAGAATTCTCTGAAATGTTCCTATCCTGCAAAGGATACATTTCCAAATCTATCTACTTTGGGTTTTTGACACATCCAGCACTTGGGAGGCAGAAGAAGGCAGATTTCTGAGTTCAAGCTAGCATGGTCTACAGAGTGAGTTCTAGGACAATCAGGGCTACAACAAGAAACCGTGTTTTGAAAACAAACAAACAAACAAACAAAAAAGGAGAACCCCAACCAGCTTTAGCACTCAGGAGAACAGACCCACATGTAAAAGGAATTACAGGTGAGCAGGTCCTAAGGACAGGAGCATGCAAGTGCCACTCATATCCCATGTGATAGAGTGGATGAGAAAGAGATACCCTCCTCACTTCTCACTACCTATGGCAGGTGGGAGACCTGGTCCTGGCATCATGAGCACAGGAGAGCTGTCCCTACCCTTTACCTACTGCAGCACTCAGGAGGGGAGGCCCTGTACCTTTCTTGGGCAGCACAGTAGAGCTGACTTTAGTGGCACAGGTATGGGTAAGCTGGCCCCAAGGACATGTAAGCTGACCTTACAACTTGTCTGATGTCTCTTCCCTTGCCTCTTGCCATCTAAGGCAGGTGGGAGAGCAGGCCCTGCACTTTACCAAGGCAGCATAGTAGAGCTGACCCTGAATCTGGGGGTGGCTGTGAGTCACCCTGAGGGCATGAGTGTGGGAAAATTGACCCTACCTCTTTTCTCCTGTGCAGTGGCATCACAGATAGAGACATCTCCTCCCCTCTCTTTTGCCCTTACCACCAGAAATGATGAATGGAGAGAGACCCCAGGGGTCATGAAAGTGGGAGAACTGGCCATATCCTTTACTGGCTGCAACACTCCTAAGAGTAGACCCCCACACCTCACCTAGAGAGCAGAGTAGTGCTGGCCCTAGTTGGAGGGGTTGCTGGTGAGCTGTCCCCAATGGTAGGAGAGTAGGAGAGCTGGCAGACTGAACAGCTCAGATAATGCTCCAATCCAGGTTCAGGGCTTTGAATATAGACCCTCAAATCTATCCCAACAGTGAACTGCTTTGAGTGCATCAAGGAACTGATCCTACAGATCCCAAACTATAATATCTTCACAATACAAGGCAACAATGTGATATCTAAGAGGAGTTCCAGTGAAGTTCCAATATTGATAGAGTAACAGAAGCCCAGATACCTAGAACCAGACTGAGTCACTGCAATGAATATTTGCAAGTAAAGAAGTGTGGACAACTGTGACACACTACAGATTCCATAAATGATATTTTTTTTGCTTCTCTGTTTGGAAGGACAATGCAAGGCTGAAGGACAAATATGAAGGGAGGGGAATAAAAGTGAGATTGGGGTACCTTTTTTAAAACTCACAAAGAACCAATAAAATGTTTCTTTAAAAGATTAAAGAATAATTCACAGTTTATATGTTTTCAAGGTTTTCATGTGCTATATATCTAAAACCCAATAGCATAACATCACAGAGAGCTAAGGGAATTTCTGTGACTATCATCATTGCATTTATCATAGATTTTTCTTACAATATTAAAATGTAATTTGAACATCTATGAAAGAGAGTCGAAGTATGTGCTTTTATCCTTGAACTTTGGAGCTGTGCTTGTCGTGCTCATTGTCTGGGATTTATTCTGCTCTGGGTCCTAGTCAAGCTGAATCACCCGAATATTACCACTACAGAGCCTGAGTTTTGTGACAGCTCCCTCAAACAATTAAGACTTGCAAGGCACACAAGCCATGGTCTTTAGCTTTGTAAAGCCTGAGCTTAAGTGAGGAAAGGAGTTAACTCCTCCAGAAAGCATAGTACAAGCGACATACAAAGTAGGGTATTCTGAGATTACATGAGACACCACCACACCACCACAGAGTTGCCGTGATGCAGGGAATGGGATAGAGGTAAAAATATTTTCGAGTCAAAGGTACTAAGATAATAAAAATTGATAATAGCCTTCGGGAATTAGAAGTGGCCCTGGTGAGTTAACAGCATGGCCACCAAGGACTATGGAGGGAGACAACAAAAGGAGCTAGTAATGTATGGGCCTTGCAAGCTATATCTGACAACTGCACATTCTCTGAGTTCACTATTGGGATTTAGAAAAGAAGCTGGCACATTCTGAGTCACCCTTATACATTGATACTGGCTGTTCTATGGAAATCAGTTTTGAAAAATGCAAAGGTTGAAGAAATCTATAAGAATATTCAAGGACTGACCCCTGCCAGAGAAATAGGCTAACCAGAACTTCACTTACCTCTCCTTCCTCTTTCCAAATCTAATCCCCCCACTTCTGTCCTCAGTTTCTTGGCAAACCACTGTGCTGCCACCTACTCCCTTTTTCCTTACCCCTGCTCTAGTAGATCACACAGATGTTGCCCTCCAAGCTTCTTTCACCACAACAGACTGCTTTATGTCAACCCACAAATCCAATAGTCAATCCCTGAGAACACACATGACACTCTGGCCAGGAAAGCAGGTAAGCTAACTAGAAATTTTCTCTTCGTTCCAACAAATCCAATCCCCAGTCTCCTCGTCAGTTCTGGAGCAAAGCACCTGTGGTAGTTTGACCTTCTTCTATGGTCCCCATCACCAAAGGATAACATGGACCTCCCCCCATTATCTCTGCCTCCAACACTAGCAAGTATATCCTAGGAATACCCAAAGGTTAGGAAAATAGGTAGCCTGCCTGCACATCTTCACCACTTTCTCTTCCCCTCCAAATCCAACCCATAGTTGTATCCTCAGCTTTGTAGCAGACTACCTGCTACATGAGGCTTCATCTCCCTCTTTGGCCCCATCTCCTGTGAACCAGGCAGATCTTCTGCTCTGACCTTTCTTCTCCATACTCACCATTTTATCCCAGTCTGACACTCCGTCAGAGATTCTCTAGGAATACATAGGCCATGCTGGCAAGGAAGCTGGTATCCTACCTATTGATCAACACATTTCTCTCCTTTCTTCCAAATCCAACCCTCTAGTTTGTTTTTTATTTTTTTTTTTTTTTTGGTATTTTCTTCATTTACATTTCAAATGCTATCCCAAAAGTCCCCCAGACCCTCCCCCAACACTCCGCTACCTACCCACTCCCACTTCTTGGCCCTGGCGTCCAACCCTCTAGTTTTACCTCTGTCTCCGTAACCAACCTGCCTCTGAGGCCACCTCACTGCCCCCATCTCCAGAAGATCAGCAGACATCCTCCAAAATTTTGCCACTCACCCTATAATTCCAGCTTCTAACTCCAGCAGACTTTCTCTGGGAAATTGCCAGCCATCCCTGCCAGAGAAGCAAGTAGGCCAGCAAAACAAGTAAGTGGGCTTCAGATGTTCACTCTCTTCTTTCTTCCATGTTTAACTCCCTCACGCTCATTCTCAGCTGTGACCGATTACCTCTTATCACCTCTCGTCATTCTCTGCCGCTATTCCCAAGGGACTAAGCAGATTCTGGTAGAACATCCTGTTTTTCTTCCTCCACTCAGGACCAGCTCCAGTACACCTCCTGCCTAAGTGTCAGGTCCCAAAACCTAAGAACATATCTTACTAAGAGCACCCTGCTTTAGCATACCTAGCATGATCCCAGAAGAATCCTCTACCAGGTAATATACAGCCAGCCACCACATCTTCTCAAAAATCAGAGAAAGAAACAGAAATGAAGAAACAAAACACTCACCCAACAAAGACAGGACCAGATATCGGCACCTACAATTATTATCATCCCAAACTCAGATGCCTACATATGAGTGTAAAACCACAATCATCAATAGCATCCAGGAAAATATGTCTCCACTACAACCTAGAAACCATACCATAGTAGGCCCAGGGTATTGCAACATAGATGAAGCACAAGCCAATGGCCTTAAATAGTCTTTATGAACATGAGAGAGATCCTTAAAGAGAAAATGAATGGGTTCCTTAAAGAAATCTACAAAAACACAAACAGCCAAAGGAAATAAAGAAAACTGCTCAAGACCTGAAAGTGGAAAGATAACCTGAGGGAAATCTAGAAAGGAAAAATATACGAACTCAAAAAGGAACCACAGAGGCAAACCTCACAAAAGAATATAAGAGATGGAAGAATTTCAAGCACTAAAGATATGATAGGTAAAATGGATACCTCCATCCAAAAAAAATGTTAAATATAAAAAAAAAAAATAGTCCTGGCACAAGACATCCAGTAAATCTGGGACACTATGAAAAGACCAAATGTAGGAATAATAGAAATAGAAGATACCAATGTCAAAGTCACAGAAAAACGTATTCAACGAAATTACATAATTGTTTTCTAACCTGAAAAAGGAAATGCTTATCAAGGTACAAAAAGCACACAGAAAACCAAATAGGTTGTAGCAGAAAAACCCATTGTCACATAATGACTAAAAAGTGTCACATAAGAACAAAAAAACACTAAATGTACAGAACACTAAAATGTGAAGAATACTAAATGTACAGAATGAAAAAAGAATACTAAAAGCTGAAAGGGAAAACACTCAAGTAATATAAAGGCAGACTTAGAATAACATCTGAACAACGCACGCGCGCGCACACACACACACACACACACACACATCAAGATAGCTAAACTAATAAAATAATGCTAAAAGACCTGCTGAAGTTTTCATTATCCCAATTCATTTTTACTACAGAGTTATAGTAATAAAAACAACAACATTTTGACATAAAAACTGACATGTTGACCAATAGAATCTAATTGAAGACCTAGATATAAATCCACACACCTGAAGACATCTGACTTTGTATAAAGCAGCCAGCTATAAATACACACTGAAAGAAAAGGCAGCATCTTCAAAAAATAGTCCTAATCAAATGAATGGCTAAATGCAAAAGAATGCAAGACCCATGTTTATCATCCTGCACCAAACTCAATTCCAAATGGATCAAAGACCTCAACACAAAACTGCATACAGTGAAACTGATAAAAGAAAAAAGTAGGAATAACCTTCAACTCATTGATACAAGAAAAGACTTAGTCTTTCATCTTAATTATCACTGTTAGCATAGGCTCTAAGACCAATAAAGAAAAACCTAGACCTCATGAAACTGAAAGTCTTCTGCATAGCAAAGTGCATTGTCATTTAGACATGGCAGCTAACAGAATGGAAAAAGAGTTTACCAACTATACATATGATAGAATATGAATATCTAAACTATGTAAAGAACTTAAAATCTAAACACCAAGAAAACAAATAACCCAATTTTAAAAATGGGATGCAGATCTAAAAATAATTCTCCAAGAGAGTCACATGAGGGAAACAAAATACTTTTATGGGTAGACTGCATGCCCAGATATAGATGGCCAACAGAAAATAGACTCTGCAGCATCTTTGGAGGCTCCTTGTCTCATAATGTCATGTGGGATCTTCCTTTTTTAATATTTATTTTGTCAATATTTTTTTCTTTTCTTTACTTACACTATAGGTTCTTTGTGTGTGTGTGTATGTGTATGCACATACATACATATACATTTTACACACAAATATATACACATTGTGGCTTCCAGTTTAGTATTTCTGTAATTTCTGAGTGTTTGAATGAGTACATCTGTTTCTATTTCTGTTTCTTGTGCCTTCCCTTGGGCTTTTTTTTCTTCTGTTTGTTTGTTTTGTCCAATTCTGATATGTTATTTTCTGTTATATAACATCATATCATATTATATAATATTATTATTATCCATAAGAAGCCTGTTTGTTTTTTAATGAGAGACATAAAGGGGATGAATCTGAATGGGAGGGGAGTTGGGGAGGAGCTTGGAGGAGTAGAGAGAGGAAAACTGTAGTCAGAATAAATGACATGAGAAAAGCTCTATTTTCAATAAAATGAAAAATGAATATTCCAGTAATAATTAAGATGAAAGACTAAGTGCGCTTGATAGTGCAATGTTTGTGGATGCCATGAGAAAGTGGTTATTTGAGAAATAGTCATGAGGCAGGCTTTACTAGCCCCAGTGACTGACTAGATGGTAGTAAGAAGGAAAAGATATTCAGGACTCCAACCCCAGAAAATTGCTCAAGTGTTTAACCATTAACTGATGAATAGAAAACAGATCCAGTGGCATGTATGTATAACTCAAGTTATATGGATAACTGAGACAAATATCATATGTTAATGACTAAGTTTTTGGTGTGTGTATGGGGAGTCTCAGCAACCACCAGAGCATGTTGAATGTTGACTCATGTAAGGCAAGAAGCAAGTCTGGTTTAGCATAGCTCAGTAGCTGGCTTGAGTTTAGACCTCTAGAGTCTGATGTCAAAGAGGCTTTTAAAGGCATATTTAAGCACAATACAATTTTGGAAAAAGTTTCCTGATGATAACTAACTCAGTCCTTTGTGTACAACAAAGCTTAAGACACAATTCTTTTGAAACTCTTTTCAAAGTATGTATGATCTCTTTTATATAGAGGTGTTCTATTGACTGAGAAAAAAAAATGCTTAGGATAAAAGTCAAGGGAGAATGACTGAGATAAACATAAGATTCTTGGAGATCCAGACACAGCTTAGCCATGTGGATGGCACAGAGGTCACAAGACTATCAACCACTTCTCCATTGGTAAAGTACATGTGACATCTTCCATAAGGATGGGCTCTATTAACTAAGAAACAATAATCATGATAAAGGTCTAGAGAGGAAGAGTCTGGAATAATCATGAGTCCAAGATGTCAGGTGTTGCCTACCCCTACAAATACCACAAGTCATGGAGCTATTGACTACATCCCTTCCCAGTCTTCTGGATGGAAAACCTGAAAATCCTGTGTGTTTAACATTCCTGGTTTCTCTGGTACTTATCGGCGCCCTATAAAAGGCTGGACCACACAACAAGATTCTAGCATACATTCTCCCTTCTAAAAGAACCAGAATTTCAGATTTGAGATGCAGTGTTTGTGTATATAAATTGTTCCCTAGAAGTGAAATTAGTATTTGTATAATAATAGCATTTATATTATCTCAATATTCTCTATGTTGTCACCAATTTCATACAAAATACATTTTGATGGGAAAAAACTCAAGGTTCAAATAAATTAAATGATACACCTATGAACAAAACAGTCACAAATGATGACACTGGGATAGAAGGCAGGTCTGACATCTCTAATACCTTCTTATTACACTCTGCCCCTTTCTTCTAGCAGTCACATTACCTCTTAGGAGAGGTAATCTCTTTAGTAGTAATGTCAGTGATTTCCCAAATGGTGTTCTGAAAACCAGCAGGGCAATTTCAATCCCCTAAAGCTTGCTGTCTTCGCTGAGGCTGCTATTTCTGAAAGAACCTTGAAATAGCTCTTGTAGCTTTTCTTTCAAAATATTCCACAAGTTAAAAACACAAATGTTTTTCAAATGGAAACAGTAAAGCATTCAGAAGCAAGCCCGCTTCAGATGACTAAATAATCTTATTATGTGCTATATTCATGACAAGGCTGTCATGAAGTCTGTTTTCTAAGAATAGGTAAATCATTTGTCATGGTAAGCTCTAATGTTCTGCTAATTTCCTAAACCTATCTTCCCAGATTACTGTTCTAGCTCTGTAGGCTTCCTGAAAGTGCTATCAAGCTCTGCTCTGCACACATAAATCAAGTAAAATCCATTTTCTCAATTTGTAAAATAATAATGACTAATATGTATAATTTTCTCCATCTCCATTTCTTCTGTATATTATTACTATTATTGTTGTTGTTGTTGTTGTTATTATTATTTGGTTTTTGAGACAAGGTTTCTCTGAGTAGCCCTGGCTGTCCTGGAACTTGCTCTTTACAGGTTGGCCTAGAACTAGGACATCCACCTACCTGTGCCTCCAAGTGCTGGGATTAAAGGTATGCACTACTACTCTTAGGCTCTGTGTATTATTGTTTAATGTTTAATATACTTCAGAATCTAGTGTGAGGAGATTCGTTGAAGATGGTAAGATCCCAACACAAATACTAGCAACCTAGAAAAAGCTCTTAACCTATCAAGTGATGTAGTATGCTCATGAAACTTGAAGATCAATCACGTTAAAAAAAAAAAAAAAAAAAAGCTACCTGTAGCTACCAGAAGAAAGAATCTAGAACATAGTGGTACAAAGTTCAGACAATGTAAATGTCGCATAACTATAAAGGATTGAAAATGGAAAGAATATTTACAGGGAAGAGTGTAACTGTGCTCATTAGCAGTAATGGTAGTGATGTTATTGTTATTCTAGAATTGTGTGTGTGTGTGTGTGTGTGTGTGTGAGAGAGAGAGAGAGAGAGAGAGAGAGAGAGAGAGAGAGAGAGAGAAGAAGAAGAAGAAGAAGGAGGAGGAGGGGGGGAGGGGAGGAGGAGGAGACAGGAATTACTCAAACTTTATTGCCCATTCATTGTGTCCTTGAGAATCAAGAAGTAGAGACAATACAGATAGGTCAAATGAGTATGGTCAGTATTGTGAATTATAAAGTCATTATGAAATAATCACATATGTTGTATGTAAAAGTAACATACATTCTTTCATTGACACAGTGAAATTAAGGGAAAAATGAGAATAAATAGATTTTTTAATCGAAATAATTTCAAGCACTTTGTTCATAAGTCTGAATTTCCAAGCATTTATAACTTAAATCCCCCAATGAGTATATAAAGAAAGTACAATTATTACTTCAAGAACAGTGATTTTACTGGGATAATGATGGCTCTGAAGACACTGGATATAGGGAAGGGTTTTAGTAAGGCAGCAAAATTCTGTGCTTTGACCTATTGGTGATTGCAAAGCTGTCCACCTTGAATATTTTAACAAGCTAGACATCCATTTGTAAAGTCTTCCTATGTCTATATCTTATTTTAAAATTAAATGTTTTTAAATATTCCATTATAATGTCATTGATCTAAGACATAAAGATTATTTTATAATAATTATTTAAATAATTTTTATAATGAAACCATGATTCATATGGTGCTTGGTATTTCTTGACACTTGCTCTTGGGTATTCCATTTTCTAGCATCCATGAACCACCTTAGTGAGGGGAGAATTTGTTCCTGTGATGAGAGCCTACTTCATGGAAATAATCAAAGGCTGTTTAATAAGACTTGCGATGGTTACTTTTCAGAGTCTTCATTTGATCTTGCATCTTAAACTACCTTCTTGAAGCATACATTTCTTCATTTGCCAAGCTTCATATAGAAGGACAATTGTAGTATGATGAGCAAGTCCTAAAATCCCACAGCTGATCTGTAGATAACTGATTTTAGGACACAGGGATACAATAGTGGTAATCACTAGAAAATACCCATCAAGATACTGTATTCTAGGGGAAAAACATATCAAGCTTTTGTGGAAACTTATAATATTGTGGCTTGAAACAATTATGGAAAATTATATTATGGCTACTTAACCTGATGTTCAAGTCTTAGGACTAGTTTCTGTTATAGATTCATTTTTTAAATTTTTTTATTACGTACTTTCCTCAATTACATTTCCAATGCTATCCCAAAAGTCCCCCATACCCTCCCCCGGCTCCCCTACCCACCCATTCACACTTTTTGGCCCTGGCATTCCCCTGTACTGGGGCATATAAAGTTTGCATGTCCAATGGGCCTCTCTTTCCAGTGACGGCCAATTAGGCCATCTTTTGATACATATGCAGCTAGAGTCAAGAGCTCCGGGTATAGATTCATTTTTAACCATGATCTGAAACTATTCAGTAACTTCCTAATGCCTTTGTCTCTTTTTGTTTTTCATTCATCCTTTTATGAACTCAGGCTTCATTTTCGCAAAGTTCAAAACTACATTTGGATGTTAGTTAAAGGAATGCTATTTTGGGCTCTTAATTTTTAACTTTCCCAAATCATTATCTTTATGTTACACAAAGAATTCCAGTGTAATCCAGCTATCTAAAAGACCCTTAGTCTTGTTTTTTCCTTTTGGGAATTCAAGACCATTTGTTACATGTCCTAGTTGAGTCTAGGTAATACTTCTCTGATGCATTCTAATATGTTGTTCTGGCACTGTGTGTTACTACCCTGTAAAACCTATAACAGTTTTTCTAGAAATAGCATGGCAAATTTCAACGATACAAATGTATTTTAAATTTTACAATTCCATTTTTTACTATCTCTGAGTGTTACTTTCACCACGAAGATAATGTTTTTGTACTCTGGTGTCTGAAATCAGAGAGTATTACAGAACCCTATAAATAGAAATCCATTCAAAATATGCAACAGTAACATTTATTAAGTTTGTAGTTAGTACCCCAGAGCTGTTAATTTTATCCTGTGCTGATAACTTGAGAGATGTGTGAAAATGTACAAATAGTGGTATGTGTATGAAAAATACCTTTATTTTAGTACATGATATCATTATGGCATATTGCAATGCGTTACTCAGTTTTCCACACAGGTAAACAATTGCATCTCTTATGGTTTAGATATCATTCATGGCCTCTAAAATACATGTTGAAATTTAATCCTCATAATACCCATTATTAAGAGGTAGGACCTATAGAAGATAATCATGGCTTTTTCTTCATAAATGGATGAATCGCATAAGTGAATAATGAGTTAATGTGTTATCCCAAGGGGAGGAGGCTGCTATAAAAGCTAATCTTAATGCTTTTCCCATGCTTTCTGTGTCCATATGATACATAATGCTTTCTGTGGTATCTGCCAGTAACAAGTCCATCACTACTTATTGACAATTAGCTATATAATAGAATACTTTATTCTTCAAAACATAACAATTTAGTACTGTATTAGTACCAAAGAAAGCAGACTAAGAAAACATTCAACTGGAAAATAGAAGTTCTGGTCTGCCAACACAAATCTATGCAATGATCTGGAAACAGGGTGCTATGAATAATGTCAACTTAGGGAGAGTTTTAAAGCAATGACAGACATGATAAGCAGAAACAGTTTCTGCATGCCTACATGCACCTTATCTACACTGGATTCTGAACAAATCTGTACTACAAAAGAGAGAAGGGAATTCATACCTCCATGTTTACCAAACCTGAACCCCAGCAAGACACAACCAACCTTTGAATGCCATCTGACAGCCCCGGGGCTTCCCTAATCAGAAAAGTGCTGCTTTCTATGCCACAAAGCTCCTGGATAGACCATTTGTGGACCTACCTCATCCTTACTATAGAATCAAAGAATGAAAATACATGCCAATTAAATCCATCATTTTTATATAAAGTCACTGGCATTTACTACTGATTCCTCGTGGCTGATACACAGCACTATTTCTTGTATAGCATTTTATCAACGCATGAAATTTTAATTTAGGCTTCTAAACCAAGCCAAGTTTCTTGCAAACACTCTCCACTACCACTTCTGCTGTGGTTTGTTTTGGTTTGTTTTTTTGTCTCTTCAGAAGTGTGCTCCAGGAGGATAAAATTGTGTCTTTCTTGCATTGTCCCACAATGCCAAACAATGCCAAGATCAGTTGATGGCATGAATTCTCTAAACTCTTTTGAAGGAATATAAGTATGGTAAATGAGTGACCAGACACAGGATGTATGAATTAACACATGTAGTGGAACCAGGAGTTTTTTTTTCAATTGAATTACCCTCTGTCTTAGAGTTTTATTGCTGTAAAGAGACACCGTGACCATGGCAACTCTTATACAGGAAAACATAATTGGGGCTGGCTTACAGTTTCAGAGGTTAATCCATTATCATCATGGCGAGGAATATAGCAACATGCATGCTGACATGGTGCTGGAAAAGGGGTTGAGAGTTCTATGTCTGGATTCTCAAGTAGCAGAAGGAGATTGAAACACACTGGCCAGATGAGCTTCTGAAATCTCCCATTCCAGCAAAGACACACCTCTCAATACTGCCTCTCCCTATAGGCCTATGGAGGCTATTTTATTCAAACCAACAAGCCCATATGTGGGATAAGTTCATATAACACAAATCAACCATACTCTAAATATCAAAATGGGTATATCGTTAAAGAAATAATTTGATCCTCTTTGCATGGGTTTCAAAACAAATGGATCATTTTGGAATTGTATAGGAATGAATAATACCACAGCTGGTAAAAATTATAACACCAAGTTCAGTGTGTAAGAGGGAATGGGTGTGAATAACTTTCAGAATACTTTCAGAGGAGGAGCATTGAGAAACTTTTTATTTAAATGTTCTCAAATTTGCTAAAAATCTCAAGGTCACTGATTCAGAAACAATAGGCATACTAAGAGGAAAATGTAAAATGAATATAGGAAAGTATCAGTTGATACAGTAAGCTATGAAAAATTAAACTAGATTTATGTTTTATGTTATTTAATAGCAGGAAATAATTGCTCCTTGTAGACCATAAGACATGATCAAAATAACAAAATGAGAAAAATAATCCTTATAGTCAGACCTTTAAATTTCTCAGCCTTAGACAGTACCACCTATATTTCACTAATCTTATTAATTCATCCCTTCAAAATGAGTTTATCAATTCATACTATCTGTGTATGAAAGGCATGCAGCAAGTGTCTGGTGGTTGACCAAACAGCCAACACAAGGCCTATGTTACTTCTTAGTCACTGTTTCAATTACCATGGTTGGTACTACAAACCAAGTCTCAGGCATCCATCTGTCAGATGTGAGAAGAAGGTAACATTCTCCTTTAGGACAAATCCTCTGATTTGTTTAGAGGAAATAGTGTGTCATTTGTTAAGTTAGGAAATTTAAAAGTGAGAAAGTAAAAGGAGGTGAATGAGGAGAGGGACAAGAAGGAGTTGATGGAAAAGAGAAGATGGAGAGAGAAGAAGGTTGAAGTAGAGAAGAAGGAGGGGCTGATCTGATTTCAGACATGTTAGATCATTGAGTCTGTTTTTTTAAGATGCTGGTCACACTAAGAAGCCATATGATAAAACTTCAAAACTTAAGCTCATTAATCTCTCTAAAATGCTCATTTGCTGTTCATTCCCTAAAACCATAACTTAACTGATTTTTTTTCTTAAAATATTTTTCTCACTCTCTCTAATTAACCTGTCTCTCTATGGTTTATTATAATATGTTCATGTCCATGCTTCTCTGGGACATCATGCACTTTGACACCACCACCAGGTATAGCACCCCTCACGCTCTTCTGTCTATCTTCATCTGACTGAGCTTTGGAAACCCAAGTCATTGAGTCTCTTGCTCCATTCTTCCTTCACCCCCTGTTCTAAATTCTTGTTTAACTTGCTTCTTCATTCAGCTGAACAGATCAGGTAAGAGAGATACAACCATAACCTCCTCAAATTGGAAAGGACAAGAGGGCACTCAGCACACTGTTCAGCAATCCTGCTGCATTCTCTGGCAAAATTAGATCTCTTCTTCACTTAGAAAACCAATTCACACCTTATCCCTTATGCTCAAATTTCCATTATCTCCTTGCCCCTTTCCCACTTTGTCCTAATTACCTTGCCTCACATTTCTCTGAGAAAACAATAAGCAATGGCAGGGGGTAAGCAAACACACAAAAAAATAATTTTTCCAGCATCAAACACCAAATCTGCCAAACCCCTTCTCTGCCTAAAAATTCTGCTTCATTCCTAGCCCAGTGCAAACTCTTGACTTTTTTGTGTCAAGAGACTGCAGATCTATGATTCTTCTCAAGAATAATGTTCTTAATGCATAAGGTAAAATATTTAATGAAGCAAAGAAAATATTTACATTTAAAGTTATCTGTAAACATATTTTTAAACTCCTAATATAGGATAAACATTTTTATTGGTATGTTTTAGAAGATGTGTGAGTGCTCTAATAACTATTTTATACACTGAAGAGAATCAGTCACATTCTAAAATATTTACACAATTGTTGAAATTGTTAGAATCTCCAATTGTGACTTGCTAGCTGCATTTATTATTAAAGAAAATGTCAACTAAAACAGATATTTTTTTCTATCCATTCAAGTTCACAAATTATTTGAATTCTCTCTACAGAATTCTTAGATGCTTATGCAATCTCAAATAAGATCAACTCCTCCATTTTGGTAAATACCAATAATTTGCATACAACTGCTTAAGTAATGCAGTGCTGAAACAATTCCCAACTTTTCTGCTCTTAAACAGAACTATTGTTGTATGTCTTTTCCCAGTCAGTACTTCCCTTCTTAAAACAAGCAACAAAGCAAAACAGAGACCAGGGGATCTTATTTTCCTTTTCTTAGTACTATTGCTGTGAAGAGTCACCATAACAACAGCAACTCTTACTAAAACATTTAACTGAAGCTTGCTTATAGTTTCAGAGATTTAGTTCATTAACATTATGGTAGAGAGCATGAAGGCATGTGGGCAGACATGTTTCTGAGAGATCTACATCCAGATCCACAGGCAGTAGGATGAAGAGTAAGCTACTGGGTCTGGCTTGAGCTTTTAAAACCACAAAACCCACCTACACTGATACACTTCCTCCAAGTTCACACCTACTCCAACAAGTCCTAATCCATCTTAAGTAATGTTAGTCCCTGTTGACCAAGCATACAAATATGTGAGCCTATGAGGGCCATCCTTTTTCAAACCATAGCATCCTTTGTATCTCTGTTCCCTCTATGAGGAAACTTTTCAAAGGCACTTGTTATATAATCAATGGCTCCACTGAATCTGGTTCTCTTGCTGAAGTCGAAGTAAACATTTTTGAAAAGTGCCATCAGGAAGGATATTTGAAAAAGTCATACTAAAAAGTACCTGAATACAAGTGAGTCAGTGTATAAATGTGCATATAGAGTTTAAATAAAATTTTTCCATCTGAGATGATAGTAGTTTCTCAAGAGCCATAGACTACAAAAACCAAAACACCAGGCATGAGATTCCCCACCCCACCCCCCTTTGGCTTGTTGGCCATAGTTTTCTATGAGATTCTCAAAACATTATAGGCTTTAGCTATTGCTCTTGGTGTTCCTCCAGACGTGGAAGGTAAGTTTCTATCACTGAGGATACCATGCATTTAGGACACAGAGCCTCAAGGACTCAACCTAAATTGAAAGCCTCTCTGAATATTGAAAACCAATATTCATACCCAGCTACAATGCCTATCAGACACAACAACCACTAACAGTGCTGTCCTAGCATGCATACATTCTGATAACCAACAATTCTGATTGGACTTAAGGTCCACTTAACAAGAAAGAAACCATGCCCAGTACTGTAATTGTAGCCAAGTGCCTAGGACTAGTGAAGTCATGGATTTGGGAAAAAAACCTTACTTTAGTAAACTGGCATCTTTCATAACTAACATCCTAATAATTGTCCTTATATGCATGGATAGTATTGATTTTATCCTTCAATAACAACAGTAACAACAACAACAAAATTCTCTTTGCAACAGACGGACACCACTGCAGAAAAACACAACCAACCAAAATGCAGAATTATGAATCCCAGACCCAACTGATACATTTATAACACAACTTCTATACTTAAGGCTCTGGAATCATTCCAGAAGGCAAGATAAAAAAATTCTAAGAGCCTGAGGAATAGAGTTTGCTTTGAAATTGAGTTTTCTAACAATATCAGACACTACACCCATGAAGTATCACCAACATGTCTGCCTAAATCAACAAGAATGACAGCAATAGATATGTAATGAGGAAAGGGGAAAAGGCTTTAATCTTAGACAAAGAACCATAGGTGTCTTAGGGTTTCTATTTCTGCACAAAACATCAAGACCAAGAAGCAAGTTAGGGAGGAAAGGGTTTATTCAGCTTATATTGCCACATTGCTGATCATCACCAAAGGAAGCCAGGACTGGAACTCAAGCAGGTCAGGAAACAGGAGCTGATGCAGAGTCCATGGAGGGATGTTAATTATTGGCTTGCTTCCTCTGGCTTGCTCATCTTGCTTTCTTATAGAACCCAGGACTACAAGTCCAGTAATGTCACCAACTACAATGGGTCCTCCCATCCTTGATCACTAATTCAGAAAATGCCTTACAGCTGGATCTCATGGAGGCATTTCCTGAAGGGAGGCTTCTTTCTCTGTGGTATCTCCAGCTTGTGTCAAGTTAACACACAAAACCAGGCAGCACAACAGGCAACTAAGGAATATTAAGATGGAGAGAAATAAACCTCCCCAAGGATGAACACACCAATTGTTCATCCAAGACCAGGTGGTCAGCCCTTAAAAGATACACATACAAGTAGCATTATATGTACTGAACAGGTTATAACATATATACACACACTTATATGTGATAATAAAGAAAAAGAAGCCATACATTTGAAAGAAAGCAAAGAGGGTGAATGGAAAGATGCATGGGAGGGTTTGGAGAGAGAGAATGGAAGGAGAAAATAATGCAATTATAATATAATTTCATTTTTTAAATATTTAAAAGAAAACAAAGAATTGTCAAATATTTTTTAAAAAACTATTTTTGTTCCTACACCAATAAATTTTATGACCAAAATTTTATATAGAGTAGAAAAAAGATTATAACCAGACTGTGTAAGAAAAAAAAAAAGTACTAGGTAAGAGTTCTACAGTTCTGTGGTGTCTCCACAATCTTAGGCTCCAGTTTGACACTTTGTAAACTGACTAACATAAAATTTAAATTTTTTTCAGGTCTCAAGAAATCAAAGGCCATTTTAAATAAAAGAAAGATTTTGAATGATTGTAGCAAGTCAAGGCAGAGCAGAGGTTTCTCCATCTTGTGTTTCCACTGAGGCCTTCTTATGTTTAACTAGAATTTGATCTCCTTGTTGGAGAATCATATAGGAAATTACTCTATTCTAGGAACACAAGGTCAAGATGCCCCACCTAACTTATTTTAACTTCTGATAAACTGCTTGCGTGCACAACCTCCAAGTCCATGAGTTGCCAAAGATACCAAGATATAGTCGTTTTATTTAAAATCTCTTACCTTAAACACTTAATGTTACACATGGGTCCCTAATACCTGAGTGTAGTCCCATCGAGTTGTAATAAAAACTTTCAATTGTCTGAGAAGGTATTGTTGTTGGACTTCCAATAATAGGATTTTTGGAAAATCTTAGATTTTTTTTTCTAAAACTAATATTCTAATTCATTAAAAAACTAAATCCTGAACAGTAATAATAAAAAAAAACTACATAGCAGTATTTTATTGAAAATACAGGAAGTAAGAAGATTGTCCTTGGAATAGACTTTCTAAGCTTTCAACAGCAATACATCTTCCTCAGGTTAAAGCAACTGAGACTAATTCCAGATACCAGTAAAGGTTCTGTGCTAGAATGAAAGAGCAGGTGTGTGTGTATGTGGTGGGAGTGTGGAGATCACAAGTGATTGCAAGCCACTAATACAAAAATAGTAACAATAGACTGAGAACAGATTTCTCATTAAAATAATGAAATCTGGAAGACAATGGAATATGTAACAGAAATGTAACCAAGATTTTAATTTCCATTAGAATAAAGTATAAGAATAAAAGGAATGGGTGAAACAATTAAAAACAGATAAATCAAAATAATGAGACATTCAATAAGTAGTTTGGTCTTCTAAAAAGAGGCCCCCAACACATATATAGCAGAGGACTTCCTGGTCTGGGTTCAATCAGAGATGATGCACCTAACCCTCAAGATACTGGAGGCCACAAGGAGTTTATTTGTAGGTCATGTGGGGTGGGGGAGGCATGAGGGGGCATCCTTGTGGAAACAGGAGGTGGGGAGGAGGTGTGGGATGTGGAGCAGTCAGACGGAGGATGGGGGAGATAAAATCTGGAGTATTAAATAATAAATAAATAAATAAATAAATAAATATTCACATTATAAAAGAGGAGTAAATTTGAGTGCCTTGTTTTAGATTTTAAGGATTAAAGGCATAGAACAACCAAACATCGTCAGAAAGTATGGGCAAGGATGAAATTCTACATTTTATAAAACTAAGCTGTAAGACAAGATTTGGGGACCAAGACAAACTTTGAATACATGCTAGGTATATATTTATGCTAGGCATAAATATTTGAAAAATAACTTAGTCATAATATTGTGCTTAAGTAAAAAAATGATCTTCATTTAGAGGTGAAGACCCATGGTTTCTGTAACCATTATTTTGAAGTAAACTGAGCTTTCTTTCTTGCATACACTTTGTTTTCCATGGAACACTCATTTTATGATGATGAAATTTAATTTTCTTTAAAGTGTTATACATAGTATATAGAAGTTCAAAGAGATGTATTGAATTTGGATCTGGTTAATTTTGTTGTGTGATGTTTATTTTATTTCTTCAGTTTTTTATACTAAGGTTGAATTTTGCTTTTAAAGAGTTACATATTTTCTCATCCTATATCTTACTTTGTTTAGTAAATGGAATTGTGATCCAGTAACTATAAATGAAATACTACAAAATACTTTCAGAAAATATTTTAAGTGTCCCCAAAACAAAAGCCAAGAACTTAGCATGTTGCTATTGTACCCCAGAAATCTTTAGTGTCCCAGAACACAAGAAAAGATTCCAAACAATAAAATAACTAATATTCTACTAATCACAAGTTTCCAAAGTACAGCTATATTTAAAGAGCAATTCTCAAATTCATCTAAAAGAAACAGAATAGAAAAAAAATCTTAACAATAAAAGAACTTCTGGGGGAATCACTATCCCTGACCTCAAGCTATACTACAGAGCAATAGCAGTAAAAACTGCATGGTATTGGTACAGAGACAAACAGGTTGGGATAGACAGGTTGATCGATGGAATAGAACTGAAGACCCAGGGGAAAAAAAAAACACATACTTATGGACACTTGATCATTGACAAAGAAGTCAAAAATACACAATAGAAAAAAGAAAGCATCTTCAATATGGTACTGGTCTAACTGACAGTCTGTTGGTAGAAAAATGAAAATAGATCTATTTGTCACCTTGCAGAAAGCTCAACTCTAAGTGGATCAAGGATTTCAACACAAAACTAGATAGATACACTGAATTTTATAGTAGAGAAAGTGGGAAAGAGCCTCAAACTCGTTGGCATGAGGGGAGGGGAGGGGAAGAGGGGAGCTATTTTCCTAAACAGAACTCCAATGATTCAGTCTCTAAGATTAAGAATTGATAAATGTGAACTCATGAAACTGGAAAGCTTCTGTAAGGCAAAAGACAGTCAATAAGACAAATCAGCAACCAACAGATTGGGAAAAAAAATCTTCACTAAACCCACATCTGATAGAGGGTTAATATCCAAAATATATAAAGAACTCAAAAAGCTAACCTCTAAAACATCAAAGAATTCAATAAAAAAAAAATGGGGCATAGAACTAAACATAGAATTCACAACAGAGTAATCTCAATGGCTGAGAAGCACTTAAAGAAATGTTCAAAGTCCTTAGTGATCAGGGAAATGCAAATCAAAACGACTGTGAGCTTCCACCTTACACAAGTCAGAATGGCAAAGATGAAAAACTCAGGGGACAGCACATGTTGGAGAGGATGTGGAGAAAGAGGAACACTCCTCCATTGCTGGTGGGATTTTCAAACTGGTACAACCACTCTGGAAATCAATCTGGAGGTTCCTCAGAAAGTTTGAAATAGTTCTACTTGAAGACCCAGCTATACCACTACTGGGACTATACCCAAAAGATGCCCCACTGTGCCACAGGGGCATGTGCTCTACTATGTTTATAGCAACATTATTTGTGATCGCTAGAAGCTGGAAACAACCCAGATGTCCCACAATGGAAGAATGGATATGGAAAATGTTGTTTGATCACACAGTGGAATACTACACAGCTATTAAGAACGAGGACATCCTCAGTTTTGCAAGGAAATGGATGGAACTAGAAAATACCATCCTGAACCATCCTATTGACTATGTCCTTTGCGTCACAGAAGCTTTCCAGTTTCATGAGTTTCCATTTATCAATTCTTGATCTTAGAGAGTGAGCCATTGGAGTTCTGTTTAGAAAAATCGCTACCCCTATTCCCTCCTCCTCCCCCCATGCCAATGAGTTCGAGGCTCTTTGGATAACTCCAACCCAAAAAGGACATGCATGCTATGTATTCACTAATAAGTGGATATTACCCCGCCCCCCCCAAAAAAAAAACAAGTACAGAATACCCAGGACACAATCCACAGAACTCAAGAAAGTAAACAAGCTGAAGGGGCCAAGTGAGGATCCTTTAATCCTACTTGGGAGGGAAAATAAAGCAATCAATAGGGAACTGAGGGAGGGAGGGACCTGGGTGGGAAAGAAGACAGAGAGTGTAAGCAGGGAGCATGGGGTGTAAGCAGGGGGTTGGTGAGGAACAGGACTGAAGCCCTGAGAGCAAGCAGAAAAAAAAAATGAAACAGGCAACCTCCAGAGGTAGGAGGAGGGAGGATCCTCTAGAATGTACCAGAGACCTGGGAGATGAGAGACTCTCAGGACTCAAAGGGAGGGGCCTTAGATGAAATGCTCTATAGTGGTGAGAGGAAACTGGTAGAGTGCACCTCCAGCAGAAATACAGGACATGAAGTGAAGGGATGGGGTTACCATCCCACACTCAAAAATTTTGACCCAGAATTGTTTCTTTCTGAAAGAACTGCAGGGACAAAAATGGAGAAGAGTCTGAGAGAAATAAGGCCCAGTGACAGGCCCAAATTGGAATACAGCTCAAGGGGAGGCTCCAAGGCCTCACACTATTACTAATGCTATGATGTACTTACAGGCAGGAACCTAGCATGGCTGCCCTCTGAGAGCCCCAACAAGCAGCTGAAAGAGTAAGATGCAGATACTTACACTCAACCAATGGAGAAGAGCCGGGGACCCCTGTGGTTGAATTCGGGAAAATCTGGAAGAAGCTGAGGAAGAGGGAGATCCCCTAAGAAGACCAGCCATCTCAAATAACCTGGACCCCGTGAGATCTCTCAGACACGGAACCACCAACCAGGCAGCACACACCACATATACAGCAGAGGACTGCCTTGTCTGGCCTCAATGAGAGAAGATGCACCTAACCCTTGAGAGACTTGAGTCCCCAGGAAGTGGGGAGGTCTGGTAGAGTGAGGGTAGTGGGAGTGGGAACATCCTTTTGGAGATGAGGGGAGGAGGTATGAGATGAGGAAAAGTCAGAGGATAAAGACTGGACTGTAAAAAAGAATAAAGAATAGAAAAAAAGAAAGAGAGAGAGAGGGAGGGAACATGGAAGGGAGGGAACATGAGAGGGAGGGAGGGAGGGAGGGAGGGAGGGAGGGAGGGAGGGAGGGAGGGAGGAAGGAAGGAAGGAAGGAAGGAAGGAAGGAAGGAAGGAAGGAAGGAAGGAAGGAAGGAAGGAAGAAAAAAGGGACTGTAAAAAAAAAGAAGACAGAGAGAGATTTCAAAGTACCTTCATGCCCTTTTTGACATTGTAAGAAAAGTAAGACAAAAAAGCAGACAGACTGCCTCATGAGGCTGAGACTGCTGTCTTAGCACTCAGAGGGGCTGTGGACATGTATAAGAACCTACCAGGAAAATACAGTGATTGTCGGGGAGAGAGGTTTAACTGGAAACAGGGTGGGATGTTGTCAATACCTAGGCAGATTACCTACTGAGTTAGAGCAGAACTAAGGCTATTTATGCAGATGCTAAGCCATACTAGATGGCTAGGAACTATTGCCCAGTACAGCCTGACTCAATTCCTTAGGACCCAAGGCCACTGTTTTGAACGGAAGCTTCTGTCACAGCACCCTTTCCATATACTTCATGAAAGTTTCATAAATGTCATCCTTAGTTTGCACCGAAACAGGGACCATCCAGGCCAGATTTGGAGGCTGCTGTAATGAGAGGCACAGGGAAAGAAGTATCCTCTGAGCCATCCATGGGTAGCAGCAGCCTCTTTGCTCTTTCAATGCACCCTCAGTGCATTGGCCAACGTGAAGTACTCTGCCTCAGGATTAGTGACCTGTGGCTTGGCCTTGATGCTTGTTGTGGCTCTCTTCTCAAAGCTGGTGGCATACATATCGCTTAAGGTCACTGAAAGTTGGTTTAGAAACTTAAGCACAGATTTATCAAAGAAAAATTCCCAAAGGGCAGGTGTGAATGTAGGCACCAAAAAATGAACATATTGTGCCAAGATGCAGCAGAGGGAAGACTGTGTATCCAAGGAAATAGCCTTTTTAGGAATCCTTGAGGAGGATGGAAAGGCAACCTACCAGAAATGGGCCAAGAGAGGTCCAGGATATCAACCTGGTGAAAGTCTTGGCTTGGCAAATGGTCCCTCATACTCCTGCCATTCCAGTGGTCTCAGAAATGGAAGCAACCCTATAGGTTGTGTCGGAGAGAGGCCGCTAGGCAGGTCAGAATGCAATAGAAGTCCTACAGATTATGATTCAGGAGCATGCAATCCTAGTGTTAGAAGGTGCTTATATCTTGGAAGGAGTGACAGATGGGGTAAAGGGCTGAAGCTACTGTTGTGAAAGAGAGGCTCTGTACACTGCTGTTTTCTTAAAAGTCAGGGGTAACTAGGAACTCGGAAGTGGAATGACTTTGATTAAGAGGTCAGCAGGAGCATTTACAAAATATAGAACATCTCCTCTTTCCTAAAATTCTCATTGTACTTATTTTTGGTCATTCCTTTTCCACCTTTCTATATTCTAATTCTGTCTTTTAAAGAATTTATGTACCTCTTTTTTTTTTTTTTAGGGAAATCTTATAAAAGAATAACAGTGTTTCTACAATACTTCAAAAAGTCATTACAATAGTAATTTATCATAAGAATTTCTGGTGACAAATATTCTAACTATAATTTTAAGTATAAATATTATATATATATATATAATGTCATATGTACTAAAGTAGACAAAATACATCCCTATTAAAGTATATAAAATATTATACATAAAATACATAAAAATAAATCTTTACTTTGTCTTCTATCTGCTAGACATTTACTAAACGTATACTTTACACATATATCGACTCATTTCATCTACAATTATTATAGATATATTAACATGTAATAACTCATTTAATCCATCAAAATTATAAAGATAATTTTATCATAGTCCTACACAAAGTATTATGTCTGGGATTACTACATGTCAGAGAGAATTCAAACCAGTGAATGGTTCTGTATCCACCAACTTGATAAGCCCAGAATACAAAGGTCAACTTTAATAGGCTGAACCACTATAACCCAGAAATGGAAAGATACCTAGTCACATACTTGTGTAAGCAAATCAACAAATTAAATTAACTTTGTTATATCATAATAAATAAGGGAAGCAATGAATAGCTCATTCTCTCTGAAGGTTTCACTTTATCACTGACAGAGGAGAAAAACACAGACATTTTCTCTCACACTTTTTCACAATATTTTTAATCACCTCCAGGTACATATTCCATGCTGGTAGCCTGTCCTATTAAAGCTTCCTTTTGAAAGCCCTCCAGGGCCTTCTCACGGACTTTCTCTAAAACACTGAGAGACCTCATACATGGCTGATAGTACTTTACACACTGTGGACTTTCTAGTGAGTGTCTGGAAGAGATATGCTCTATAAAGCTCTCCGCAGAGGGGTTACTAGAATATCCAACAAAACCATTAAACTCCCCAGGTGACTTCTTGTCCTCAGCCACCTAGTAGCATAATAATAGGAAAAGGGAAAGGCTAAAGTCGCGAAGCATTAACTTGCACAAGTCAGTCAAGATGTGAGATTGAAAATGAGAGCTGATATCAGGAATATGGAGCAAAGCTGAAGGAGCCAAGAGGCTGCCCAAGACTGTCCCAGTCCAAGATAGTGGATTTCAAACTATAGGTGGGGACCAATATGGGGTGTCAGCGTAGGAGCTTCAGAACTCACTGGGAATTGACTAGAGATGAAAATTCTCAATGCCTACACAAATTAAGACATTTTAACTGAAACCCAGATAATAGTATTTGTCCCTACCATCACAAGGGGTTCTGATACTTACAGCCAGGTAGAGGGCTAAGTGACAGTCCGTTTCCAGGAGTTCTTCACATCTGTCTGCTCTCTTCTCTCCCCTACCCCACCCTCTTCTCGGTCCTATGAAGTAAAATCCTATATCCTGGAGTATCCTAAAGTTTCTGTCCCTGCAATATTCTAACTACCAACCTTCTTCCAGTGTTGAAGGAAGCTATTTAGTTGGTTTTAATGAATTTCTTGAAACTCTGTTACTTAAATTTTGTTGGGTTTTTTTTTTTTTGGTATACTTGTTTTTGTCCCCTTTTAGTCAATCATTAATTCAATAGATACTTAACTCCATATTGTGTGCTGCTGATGGTACCTAATTGTAAGTATTCAAAACTTCTCACCCTGGCAGAACTTACATATTGATGAGAACAAAGAGAAAAAAAGCTCAAATTAATAAGAAGTAAAATATGGAATACATAAGTGCTTGGATAGGGTAGGTGGAACAGCATTTTCTGATCTTAATTGATGTGGTGAGGAAGAGTCTACCTAAGCAAAAACCCTGAAGGCTTTGTGTAAACAAGAGACTGTGTCTGCCTGTGGAAGGGGAACCTGGAAGAAGCAGAAGCAGGCAGGAGGCCAGTGTGGCTGGAAAGCACCAGGTATAAAGACAGAGAGACCAACTAGAGCCAGACAATGCAAAACTTTATGGATAATGGTAAGGACTCAGATTTCGGTTCAGTAGCTTTGCAAAGAATGGGTATTTAAAGCCCTGGCCACATACATTTTGTGATTCTTTATGGAATGAAGTAAACCACTGAGCTTTTTAATCACCATGTCCCCCAGATTACCAGTCTTAACTTGTAGAAGTTGGGCCTGGTTCTGCCTCCCAACTCCATGCTCCCTGAAATAAGACTCAGACTCAAAATATGTTTACAAATGCCTTGGCCATATAACAAGGCTCTACTCAGACTAGATCATAACTAAAGATAACCCAATTATTTTAGCCTACATTCTGCCACATGGCTGGTTAAATGTGTCCATCTCCTCACATCTTTCCAGGCTGATCTCCTGCCTGGCTCTATCTGAGAATTCTTTTTCCTCCTGAATGTCCCATCTCTAATTTCTTGTCTAAGCCATAGGCCATAGGCTTTTAAATTGATAGGTGATGCATCCATACAATACACAAAGCATTCTCTTTACATGAACTCATATCTTTACAATTCCAGTTCCAGGGCAACCCTCAAAAGAGAAGAGGCTACCCAAATAGTGCCCCAAATAACCTTGACTACTTTAAAGGGAGAATCAAGAATTAAATCTCTCTTTTGGTCATCTGCAGATGGACAAGTTCTAAGCAACATTTTGAATAAAGGGAGTTTATCTAAAGTAAAACAGTCACAGAAATCAATTCTTCAAACAGAATTTATTACTGCACTCAGAGGACTTATAAGTTGCAGTCTGAAGATCTTTTGTTACCAAGTACACAGGAAGCTGCATGAAAATGTTCCGCTTGACACAACACTGAGACATAAATTTATTTCCATTGCCTGTGTTAGGAGGCAGGAGTGATGCTAAGAACACAGACCTTCATTGGAATGAGGACTTAGCACTGAATGTAACAGCAGCATGTCCTTCCTGGACTGACATTAATGAGAGCAGGCATCACAGCGTGGTGTGGTTTCGGAGAGCTGTGAGCACTGTGGAGATGACAGCAAGACAGAGAGTGGTTGGCAATAGGTAGTCTTTTCTATATTCAATTAGCTGCTCAGAAAAGCCCTCTCAGAGAATGGGAAGTAAAATCTAAATGATGAAAGGAAGCCAGACTTGCAAACATCTGGAATTTAAATAAAATAATGTAATTGATAATAATTCAATATTTGTATTATGACCCATGGGTTGTTTTTTTATATCTAGTTTATGTACATTGATATAGAAACCCTCACAATAGTGCTGTGGAAAGCATATAGGTGATATTAGAGAAACTGGATGTCAGGGAGATTTTATGGCTTGCCAAACACAGGATTTTCAGCAGTAGGCTCCCTGGACAGGCCTTCCTTATTGACTGACCTTTTGGTTATTATGATTGCAAAGAAAATTAATATTCTCAAGTCAAGAAACATCAATGCCTTACACAGAATTTAAACATGAAAAAATAGATCACAGTTATTTAAAGATAAGTAATTCACCTTTAATTTTTAAACTATGTTTTTAACTACTTTTGTTTTTTTTATTTAAAATTTCCAGGTTGGAGTATCTATGTGAAATGATTTGTGTCTAATGCTTTCTTACAGTAATTATTGATTTGTACTTCCTTCTAATTACTTTCCATTTGAATAACTACAATACATATATAAATATTTACTGACTATCAAAGGATTTAATAATGGGCTGAGCTTTTATCATGTTTTTACTTTGTTTATTTATATTTCCCACATGCTTGTATTTTTAAAATAAATATGTACAACTTCTAAAATCTAGGATTACCTATAGCAAAGATATACTTGATGATTAAATGAAATTATCAAAGGGCTGAAATACAAACATACACATTAACTTCCATTCTTTTTTTCTTTGGTCTTACTACATGCCTATGTTGACCCTGAACTCCTAGGCTCAATGATTCCACCTTAATCTCCTGAGTATATGGGACACAGGCATGACCACAATACTCATCTGTAATTTAAGACTAATATTAATATTAAGAATCATTTAAAGATATTTCTACCAGATTTTTAGGCCAATAATACAGAGGGTTATGTTTTCCAAGGATTCTCTATTCCCTAGTATTTTTATAACATTGGCTATTTAAATGAGGGTTCCTTTGTCTTATTTCTGGAAACAAATTTTAAGACATAATCTTGTCATCCATCATCAAATAAGAAATTATTTCTTTGTCTCATGGTTCTTAGAAAACTACACTAATATTTTCAACTACTCTCCATCACAGCTATGTGAGCTGTATTTTTAAAATGCACTGAAACATAATATTTTGAAAGTAAAAAAAATACAGTGTTTTCCAACTTAACACTGAGGCTGGTAAGCACGCTTTCCAGCAGTATCCATGTGTGTTCCAGGCTTTATGAAAGCCAGTCTCATCCATGACAGTGAGATCCTGGAAAATTGAGGAATTCGTCTCTTACTACACAAAAACACATGTTTCTCTGACGTTTCATGGATCAATTCTGTCCAAGGATATAAACTGCTGGTACATGTTTTTGAATTATTTTGTTTTAATTTCTGGTAAAACCAAAGGATGTAATGTATGTGTGTGGGGGTTTGAATGAGAATGCCCCCCATGGGTTCATATGAAATAGCACTATTAGGAGTTGTGGTATGGTTGGGATGGGTGTGCCTTTCTTATAGGAAGTATATCACTGGGGGAGGGGCAGGATTTGTGGCTTCAGATGCTCAATGTCACTTTTTGTTTTCTGCCAATGCAGATGTAGAGCTCTCAGCACCTGTTCTAGCACTATATCTTTCTACATACTGCCATGCTTCCTGTCATGAAAATAGTGAACTAAACCTGTAAAACTGTAAGCCAACCACTATGAAATGGTTTCCTTATTAAGCGTTGCAGTGCTTGCAGTGTTTCTTCACAATAATGGAGACCCTAACTAAGACAGTAAGGTAGACATCATATTCTTTTTTTAATATTTTTTATTACATATCTTCCTCAATTACATTTCCAATGCTATCCCAAAAGTCCCCCATACCCTCCTCACCAATTCCCTACCCACCCATTCCCATTTTTTTTGGCCCTGGCGTTCCCCTGTACTGGGGCATATAAACTTTGCATGTCCAATGGGCCTCTCTTTCCAGTGATGGCCGACTAGGCCATCTTTTGAAACATATGCAGCTAGAGTCAAGAGCTCAGGGGTACTGGTTAGTTCATAATGTTGTTCCACCTATAGGGTTGCAGATCCCTTTAGCTCCTTGGGTACTTTCTCTAGCTCCTCCATTGGGAGACCTGTGATCCATCTACTAGCAGACTGTGAGCATCCATTTATGTGTTTGCTGGGCCCCGGCATAGTTTCACAAGAGACAGCTATATCTGGGTCCTTTCAGCAAAATCTTGCTAGTATATGCAATGGTGTCAGCGTTTGGAAGCTGGGATTATGGGGTGGATCCCTGGATATGGCAGTCTCTAGATGGTCCATTCTTTCATCACAGCTCCAAACTTTGTCTCTGTAACTCCTTCCATGGGTGTTTTGTTCCCAATTCTAGGGAGGGGTATAGTGTCCACACTTCAGTCTTCATTCTTCTAGAGTTTCATGTGTTTAGCAAAATGTATCTTATATCTTGGGTATCCTAAGTTTTGGGCTAATATCCACTTATCAGTGAGTACATATTGTGTGAGTTCCTTTGTGATTGTGTTATCTCACTCAGTATGATGCCCTCCAGGTTCATCCATTTGCCTAGGAATTTCATAAATTCATTCTTTTTAATAGCTGAATAGTAGTCCATTGTGTAAATGTACCACATTTTCTGTATCCATTCCTCTGATGAGGGGCATCTGGGTTCTTTCCAGCTTCTGGCTATTATAAATAAGGCTGCTATGAACATTGTGGAGCATGTGTCCTTCTTACCGGTTGGAACATCTTCTGGATGTATGCCCAGGAGAGGTATTGCTGGATCCTCCAGTAGTACTATGTCCAACTTTCTAAGGAACCGCCAGACTGATTTCCAAAGTGGTTGTACAAGCTTGCAATCTCACCAACAATGGAGGAGTGTTCCTCTTTCTCCACATCCTCGCCAGCATCTGCTGTCACCTGAATTTATGATCTTAGCCATTCTGGCTGGTGTGAGATGGAATCTCAGGGTTGTTTTGATTTGCATTTCCCTGATGATTAAGGATGTTGAACATTTATATTATTTGTGACTATTGAGAAGGGTGTTGTTTCCCTAATTTCTTTCTCAGCCTGTTTATTCTTTGTGTAGAGAAAGGCCATTGACTTGTTTGAGTTAATTTTATATCCAGCTCCTTCACCGAAGCTGTTTATCAGGTTTAGGAGTTCTCTGGTGGAATTTTTAGGGTCACTTATATATACTATCATATTGTCTGCAAAAAGTGATATTTTGACTTCATCTTTTTCAATTTTTATCCCCTTGATCTCCTTTTGTTGTCGAATTGCTCTGGCTAGGACTTCAAGTACATTGTTGAATAAGTATGGGGAGAGTGGACAGCCTTGTCTAGTCCCTGATTTTAATGGGATTGCTTCAATCTTCTCACCATTTACTTTGATGTTGGCTACTGGTTTGCTGTAGATTGATTTTATCATGATAGGTATGGGCCTTGAATTCCTGATCTTTCCAAGACTTTTATCATGAATGGGTGTTGGATCTTGTCCAATGCTTTTTCGGCATCTAACCAGATGATCCTGTGGTTTTTCTCTTTGAGTTTGTTTATATAATGGATTATGTTAATGGATTTCTGTATATTAAACCATCCCTGCATCCCTGGAATAAAACCTACTTGGTCTGGTTGGATGATTTCTTTAATGTGTTCTTGGATTCGGTTAGCGAGAATTTTATTGAGTATTTTTTGCATCAGTATACATAAGGGAAATTGGTCTGAAGTGCTCTATCTTTATCGGATCTTTCTGTGGTTTAGGCATCAGAGTAATTGTGGCTTCATAGAATGACTTGGGTAGAGTTCCTTCTAATTCTATTTTGTGTAATATTTTGTGCAAAACTGGAATTAGATCTTTGAAGGTCTGGTAGAACTCTGCACTAAACCCATCTGGTCCTGGGCTTTTTTTGGCTGGGAGACTATAAATGACTGCTTCTATTTCTTTAGGGGATATGGGACTGTTTAGATCCTTAACTTGATCCTGATTTAACTTTGGTACCTGGTATCTGTCTAGAAATTTGTCCATTTCGTCCAGGTTTTCCAGTTTTGTTGAGTATAGCCTTTTGTAGAAGGATCTGATGGTGTTTTGGATTTCTTCAGGATCTGTGGTTATGTCTCCCTTCTCATTTCTGATTTTGTTAATTAGGATGTTGTCCCTGTGCCCTCCAGTGAGTCTAGCTAAGGGTTTATCTATCTTGTTGATTTACTCAAAGAACCAGTTCCTCGTTTGGTTAATTTGTTGAATAGTTCTTCTTGTTTCCACTTGGTTGATTTCACCCCTGAGTTTGATTATTTCCTGCGGTCTACTCCTCTTGGGAGAATTTTCTTCCCTTTTGTCTAGAGCTTTTAGATGTGTTGTCAAGCTGCTAGTGTGTGCTCTCTCCAGTTTCTTTTTGGAGGCACTCAGAGCTATGCGTTTCCCTCTTAGAAATGCTTTCATTGTGTCTCATAGTTTTGAGTATGTTGTGGCTTCATTTTCATTAAACTCTAAAAAGTCTTTAATTTCTTTCTTTATTCCTTCCTTGACCAAGGTATCATTGAGAAGAGTGTTATTCAGTTTCCACGTGAATGTTGGCTTTCCATTATTTATGTTGTTATTGAAGATCAGCCTTAGTCCATGGTGGTCTGATAGGATGCATGGGACAATTTCAATAATTTTGTATCTGTTGAGGTCTGTTTGTGACCAATTATATGGTCAGTTTTGGAGAAGGTCCCATGAGGTGCTGAGAAGAAGGTATATCCTTTTATTTTAGGATAAAATGTTCTGTAGATATCTGTTAAGTCCATTTGTTTCATAACTTCTGTTAGTTTCACTGTGTCCCTGTTTAGTTTCTGTTTCCATGATCTGTCCATTGATGAAAGTGGTGTGTTGAAGTCTCCCACTATTATTGTGTGAGGTGCAATGTGTGCTTTGAGCTTTACTAAAGTGTCTGTAATGAATGTGGCTGCCCTTGCATTTGGAGCATAGATATTCAGAATTGAGACTTCCTCTTGGAGGATTTTAACTTTGATGAGTATGAAGTGTCCCTCCTTGTCTTTTTTGATATCTTTGGGATGGAAGTCGATTTTATTCGATATCAGAATGGCTACTCCAGCTTGTTTCTTCAGACCATTTGCTTGGAAAATTGGTTTCCAGCCTTTCACTCTGAGGTAGTGTCTGTCTTTTTCCCTGAGATGAGTTTCCTTACTGTAAGCAGCAGAATGTTGGGTCCCGTTTGTGTAGCCAGTCTGTTAGTCTATGTCTTTTTATTGGGGAATTGAGTCCATTGATATTAAGAAATATTAAGCAAAAGTAATTGTTGCTTCCTTTTATTTTTGTTGTTAGAGTTGGCATTCTGTTCTTGTGTCTGTCTTCTTTTTGGTTTGTTGAGGGATTACTTTCTTACTTTTTCGAGGGCGTGATTTCTGTCCTTGTATTGTTTTTTTTCTGTTATTATTCTTTGAAGGGCTGGATTTGTTGAAAGATAATGTATGAATTTGGTTTTGTCGTGGAATACTTTGATTATTTCTCCATCTATGGTAATTGAGAGTTTGGCCGGGTATAGTAGCCTGGGCTGGCATTTGTGTTCTCTTAGTGTCTGTATAACATCTGTCCAGGCTCTTCTGGCTTTCATATTCTCTGGTGAAAAGTCTGGTGTAATTCTGATAGGCCTGCCTCTATATGTTACTTGACCTTTCTCCCTTACTGCTTTTAATATTCTATCTTTATTTAGTGCATTTGTTGTTCTGATTATTATGTGATGGGAGGAATTTCTTTTCTCGTCCAGTCTATTTGGTGTTCTGTAGGCTTCTTGTATGATATGGGCATCTCTTTCTTTAGGTTTGGGAAGTTTTCTTCTATTATTGTGTTGAAGATATTTGCTGGCCCTTTAAGTTGAAAATTTTCATTCTCATCAACTCCTATTATCCATAGGTTTGGTCTTCTCATTGTGTCCTGTATTTCCTGGATGTTTTGAGTTAGGATCCTTTTGCATTTTGTATTTTCTTTGATTGTTGTGCCGATGTTCTCTATGTAATCTTCTGCACCTGAGATTCTCTCTTCCATCTCTTGTATTCTGTTGCTAATGCTCGCATCTCTGGTTCTAGATTTCTTTCCTAGGGTTTCTATCTCCAGCGTTGCCTCACTTTGGATTTTCTTTATTGTGTCTACTTTTCTTTTTAGGTCTAGTATGGGTTTGTTCATTTCCATCACCTGTTTGGATGTGTTTTCCTGTTTTTCTTTAAGAACTTCTACCTGTTTGGTTGTGTTTTCCTGTTTTCCTTTAAGGACTTGTAACTCTTTAGCAGTGTTCTCCTGTATTTCTTTAAGTGAGTTATTAAAGTTCTTTTTGATGTCCTCTACCATCATCATGAGATATGCTTTTAAATCTGGGTCTAGATTTTTGGTTGTGTTGGGGTGCCCAGGACTAGGTGGGGTGGGAGTGCTGCGTTCTAATGATGGTGAGTGGTCTTGATTTCTGTTATTAGGATTCTTATGTTTGCCTTTCGACATCTGGTAATCTCTGAAGCTAGCTGTTATAGTTGTCTCTGGTTAGAGCTTGTTCCTCAGGTGACTCTGTTAGCCTCTATCAGCAGACCTGGGAGGCTAGCTCTCTCCTTAGTTTCAGTGGTCAGAATATTCTCTGCAGGCAAGCTCTTTTCTTGCAGGGAAGGTGCCCAGATATCTGGTGTTCGAACCTGCCTCCTGGCAGAAGTTGTGTTCCACTCACCAGAAGTCTTAGGATCCCGTGGGGAATCCTGTGTGGGTCCTTGCGGGTGTCCGGAGACTGCTGGCAAGGCACCCCGGTGTTGCAGTGGACCAGAAGGGACTTGTGCCCCTGCTCCTAGACATCATATTCTTAAAGAACCTGCCCATTATCACTGATGTCAGTAATTCAGGCTAGAATGACAAAGTTATAAACTGTGATATTGGTATTATCCTTAAAGTGTATAGTCATGTCCCATGGAAGCCAATTAGTGTTAAGACAGAAATTTTCTAAGCCCTGAGTTCTCTGTGCTGAAAGAAAACTGGTCCAGAGAACTCAATGACCCAGGGGAAACTTAACCTTTGTTTTGGGAAGGTTGGGAGAAAAATAATAGTGGAGATCAAGAGCATCATCTCCTAATGTCTCCCTCAATACTGAAGAATTTTATTTTCAGAAATATTTATCAAAAAGACCTACACATTTCCAAACTAAAACCTAGAGTCTCAAAGGACATGGATGAGATTTCTTATGTTCTTAGTAACAAAGATTAAAAACAATATCTATCATCCCAGGATCAGCTTCTATTTACTTCTGGTTGAAGTTATTATAGCTTGGAGTTTAAATGTCTCCCAAAGGTATATGTAATAAAGTCTTAGTCCTTAGCCTTATGTTTAGGTAGTTGAAGGATGAGCATGTGGGAGATGGTGGCATAATGAGAGATTTTTTAGGTCAGAGGTAACATACTTGTGGTGGACTCAAATGGATTGTCTTTCACTTCCCATCTGTAGAATGACTGGTTTTGCTCAACTGAATACCTACCACAATATGCCATCATAGACCAAAAGCATGTGGCCACACCAACCACCAATAAAACATAGAACTCTGAAGCAAAATAAATACTTTCCCTTTATCAATTTATTGTCTCATATATTGGTTAAATTAATAGAAAACTAACCAGCAAAAGGGCCTAAGTCTCCCTCATAGGTCTTCACAGAACTGTGTGTCTTTTTTGTTAAGACGGGGCATGACCTACTGGCTCTAGAAGAAAACATATAGATTGTGAATGCTCAAGATGGGGGTCCTTACTGACTCCTTGTCTTAAGACAGAAAGAGTTTCAGGTGACTTCTTAGAGCCACTGTTGTCAGTGGCAGAATTTGAGAGCTGGCTAGAGGCAGGACACAAAACTGAGGAAGAAAGAACTAAAAAGAGAAACTGTCTTAAATCACAGCCAGAGTCATGCTGAAAGATTTTTAGCACAGATCAACTGAAGACTGACAGAAGAAAGGAAATGCTGAACTATGAATTCAGGGCAAGCACAACTAGAGGAAGCTAGAAAGGAAGGCCAAGAGTGATATCAGAGGGTGCATATTCAACTTCTTTGAGTGGCCAAGACCTTCCAAGCAAGGAACAGCTCCTGCAAATATTCCACATAGAAAAACAATAAGAGTTCCCTCCATGATGAAAGCTTTTCTCATGTAGTTTTACGAAAAAAATTGACAAACGGGAATAAATTGTTTGTTGGTTGGTTGGTTAGTTGGTTGGTTGGTTGGTTTTTTGTATGTGTGTGTATAAAGCATAGTTTATTTGTAAATATATTTGAATATCTTGGGATGGCTATACAACTTGACAGTAACTAATTGTGCTTTAGTAACCAGGGTAGTTTAGTTATTTATCTGAAATAGTGGTGGCGCACGCCTTTAATCCCAGCACTTGGGAGGCAGAGGCAGGCGGATTTCTGAGTTCGAGGCCAGCCTGGTCTACAGAGTGAGTTCCAGGACAGCCAGGGCTACACAGAGAAACCCTGTCTTGAAAAACCAAAAAAAAAAACAAACAAACAAACAAACAAAAAAACAAAAAAATATTTTTATTAAACTCCAATAAATGAGATTATGAGATGTGATGGGTAATTGGGCCTAAGACTACATTGTATGCAGTTTCCTATATGTGATAGATATCATGGTAGTATTTGTTTACTTTTGAGGGTTAGGGTAGTCATTTATTTATTTACTTATTTATTTAAATTAAAATATAATTTTTCTTTCCTCTCTTCCAGTTTCTTATTTATTCTCCTTGAACTCTCCCATATTCATCCCATCCACTTCTTTAACTGTAGTAACACAAATAGGTGCAGTGACACACACACACACACACACACACAGGAATCAAATACATACAAGCAGCATTATATGGGCTATGCAGGCCATATTTTAAAAGCCACACTTTTAAAAGTCCACTTGCATGGACTGTTCTGGGAAGTTTGTTTTGGGGAAAGTTTGTTTTGGGAAGGTTTGGATTTGTAGCATTTAAATGGAAACAGCCTTAAAACAGCTTCATTGGACAAATAAGCCAACTTTCCAAGCTCCTCTTTTATGAGGCTGGAAGTAAAAAACTGAATCCCTATGGATTGAGGCTCATAGCCAGAGTTTAGTTCCCTACCTCAATATCAGCAGTATTTTTTGAAAGAAATGCCATTAGGGAGCGTTAAAAATTGATAGATTAATCTTCCAGAAACTGTGAACATGGTACCATAAATTATAGTAATAGAATAAGTGTTAACTTTAAGCATTTATACTCTTGGAATGAAGAGCAGATGGCTGCATTCTTTCCTTCTTCCCTTCTTCCCTTCTTCCCTTCTTCCCTTCTTCCCTTTCTTCCTTTCTTCTATCTTCCCTTCCTTCTTTCTTTCCTTCCTTATTTGTCTTCCTTTCTTATTTGTTTGTTTGGTTTTTTTTTTCTTTTTGTTAGATAGAATCTACTGGGTAGTCCTAGCTAAGCTGATAATCCCTATATAGACCAGGTTAGCCTTGAATTCACAGAGCACTAACTGCCTCTGCCTCTGAGTGCTGGGATCAAAGGATTGTGCCCCTAGCTATGCCCTGATGACATCTTCTTTTTGTTTTGTTTTTTTTTTTAATTTAAAAACTAATTTAACATAAGTATAATTGTATTTCCCATTTGATCAGTGATAAAACAGAGGTCTCAAAGACAGGGTTACCCAGTAATCTGATCTCTGTTTCTTGCCACCGCACACAATGGCACCCACTATGTTACATGTTCAACAACCTGTAAACTACTGTTAGCTAAAATAATCATGTATCTAATGTGAACTCCCATCATTGTAAAATCATGATGTTTGACATAACCCTCTTTTAGCAACAGTTTTATTGAAATAAAATACTTTGGCTTGTTTGTTTGTTTGTTTGTTTGTTTGTTTGTTTTTCCGAGACAGGGTTTGTCTGTGTAGCCCTGGCTGTCCTGGAACTCATTCTGTAGACCTGAAATAAAATACTTTTTATTAAAGTTATAAACTGTCAAGGATCCATGACAACTTTCTCCTTGTAAACAGGACATTGGTGCCATGAATTATTTTGATAATGTACCCAGGCCTGAAAGTTTCTCTGGATGTAGCCTTTCCTTTAATTATCTTTAGATATCTTCCTGTTAAAAGGATACTGAAAGATTCCAATAACACAGAATTCAATTAGCAAACAATGATTTGTAGACATGCCAGCATTTTAACCCACACAGTTTCTATGTGAATGCTTTCTTTTGGAGTCTGACAAAACTAGATGAAAAATAGAGACTCGAAAAGTGAAAGTGGTAGTGATAAAGTCACTTATGCCTTGTCAAGAAATCTGTAAGGAAAATGGCTAACAAAAATATGCTGTTCATCAAAGACAGTGATTGCTTTTCTTTATTTAATTTATCCCCAAGAAAGATTAAGAACTGTAGAATTCTATGTACTGTCACTTACACATTGAGATGTTGAGAATAAAAGTTATTTGAAAAATAGACCATTGTTTGATTCCTTCCAAATACATTTTCCTTTAATTTTATAATCCAAATTTTACAACCTATTTTGTCACTTTATCAACTCGAAGTGCAAGAGATATGGATGACAATAATGTTAATAATAAGTACATGCATAAATCATATGAAATGTGGTAATGGACTTTCAAGGTAGACTTGTGAATGTTAGACCAATTATTAAACAGCTGAATTACTGGCCCTTTTGTATACATTACCAAATAATGCATGTGATATAAATTTTTACCTCTATTTTCAACTCTAAGTAACATTACAGGTCTAGTTAGTAAAAATTCAAATCATCCTTTGTCTTATATTCCCTCATATATAAAGATTTCCTTCATCTACACTGACATCAATAAGTCTTTCTACCAAGTAGTTATTCAGGACTCAGTGTTAAGTCCAAATGAATAATATTATACATTGGTTCTAATTAAATATCTATTACATACCAAACAGTATATTAAGCAATATATGTGTATCATGTCCTTAAATATTAAAAGTAATAAATGCAAAAAAATGTTCTATCTGATGTTATTAACTATAAATACCAAAAGCACTAAAATCTTGTCTTACTCCAAAGTTAAATATTTGGACTGGAATACTATCCTGCATTCTCAAGATTAAACATGAAAATATCTGGAGAAAAATTGTCAAATTTAATTTTGTACCTTAGTTTATTTTTTAATTCTATTTATTTTTTATTGGTTATTTATTTGGTATTCCCTTTCCTGACATCAATGTACCCTATTTTATAAACCTATTAAAATGATGCTCGGGACTTTTCTAGAACAACAGGAGACAATTTTATGTTATAACAGAGTTAAGAATTTGGGGGCTAGGCCAGATGGCTCAGTAGTTAAGAGCTTGCATTGTACTTGTAAAGGACAAAATTGCTTCTCTCTGCTCAGGTCAAGAAGTCACAGCCACCTATAACTCTAGGTCCAAAAGTTTCAATGTCTTTTCTTTTCCTCCTGAGACACCTACCTTCACTGAAAACAACCACTCCTTACCTCTTCACAATTTCTGGGTCAGAATTTTGGGTCCTCTGCTTCATCTTTTCTCATCTCCCTGCTATCAGAATGTTTGGCTAAGGTTCCAGGCTAGGTAGGGTACCTGGATAAATTCAGTTATGTGGGTGTTGGCCTCTGTTTTTTGTCACATGGATTTCTCCCATGACAACTCACATGGCAACATATCTCATCAAGGCAAGTAAGGAAAGAATGTAATCAACAAGGAAGTCACTTTTTTTTTTGCAATCTTATCTCAGAAGTATCTTGTATTCCTTAGAAGCAGGGCACTAAAGTCAAGCCACATTCAATGGAGAGAAGAAGGTTATACACAAATGTTAATAACATGAGACAGAAATCCTTGAAGGCAGTCTTAAAATGATACAAACCACCAGACGTCTAAAGCAATAGCCAAGGATAAGTGTTAACTACAATTATTATTGTGTCTTTATTAATGATCTAAACAAAAAAAATTAATAGTAACAGTAGATACTTTGCAATGGGTTTTAGAAATGATTTTAAGGTATGCCTAAAAAGTAAAGTTGCAAAAATGAATGGGACATACATATCTGTCTTTCAGTGGAGAGGAAATAAGCCCTCCAAACACAATTGGGTGTGATGTTAATATTCAGTTGTAGTAGAAAGAGGAGACGAATGCCATCCTAACAGTAGAGTGATGCTTGGGCTAAGTCTTGAAAAATAAATGCATTACATTTATTACAAGGAGAAAAAAGAGCATTCTAGACCATGAGAACTGTATAGACAGAAAGACAAAATAGAGTATAACCAATAGAGATTTCAGTAAACCAGGAAGGCTAGAGTGTTTATTTGACACTAAATAAAACTGTAAGAGGTATAGATTTTCAAATATAAAACCAAATAAAACAAACAAAAAGTTAGTTTTTGAATGTGAGCATGAATACATAGAAGGAGGCATATAGATGTCAATGTTGTCTAAGTAGTTGTGTGTTGTTCCTTTCTCTGAAAGATACAGAATTCGATATTGTGTGTTAACCTTGTGTCAATTAAAATTCTGGGAACAGGTTGACTCACTTGGACAAAATGTCTAGGATATTTAAAGAGAGGTTTCTGTTGGGAATCTTATGAAACCAGTGTTTACAGAATAGGGCAATGCACAAGAATGAGAAAGAAAAGGCTATAAAGGAAAAAAATAATCATAAAAGCATGATGTCTTAGAAGCTGTGAGACTAAAGAAGTTCAAAAAGAGCAGAACTGGCACATTAAAAACTCATGGGGCAAATACAAAATATCCACTTCTTATGGCTGGAGAAGTCACAGAACTTACAAGGGAATCTCTAGCTGCAGCTTCCTAAATCAGCAGTCTTAACTGAATCCTAAATGCTTATCCATATGTCTGGAGATAAATGTATCTCTCAATCATCATCAGATGTCAAAATATAGAGAAAAACTAGCTGTGTGGAGCCCAACCCAAATTGATAAATATATAATACAACTCTAAACCGAAGTCTCAAGTAATATCAGAAAAGAGAAGAAGGAGAGATTTTAAGAACCAAAGGCCTCTCTATTCCTTGGGTCCTCAGGTCTCTCAAGGGTTAGGTGCATCTTCTCTCATTGAGGCCATACCAGGCAGTCCTCTGCTGTATATGTGTTGGGGACTTTGGACCAGCTATTGTATGCTGCCTGGTTGGTGACTCAGTGTCTGAGAGATCCAGGTTTATTGAGACTTCTGGTCTTCCTAGGGGTTCTACTTCTTCTTCAACTCCTTCCAGCCTTTCCCTGATCTGACCACATGGGTCCCTGACTTCAGATCACTGGTTGGATGTAAGTACCTGTTTCAGCTGCTTGTTGGGTCTCTTGGAGGGCAACCATGCTAGGCTCTTATCTGTAATTACATCATAGCATCAGTAATAATGTCAAGCATTAGAGCCTCCCCTTGAGATGTGTCCCAATGGGGAGGCCTGGCATGGTGTAAGGGATGTGGTGACATCCTTTTGGAGATGGGGTAGGAGTAATAGGATGAAGAACTGTTAGATGGCAGAACTGGAGGGGGATTAATGACTAGACTGTAAACAAAGATAAAAGATAATAATAATAATAATAGTAATAATAATAATATGGCTTAAAAAATAGAAAAAGAACCAAAGGGCCAGCAATTCAGCTTGAAGACTGTGTTTCCTAGATATGGTAAGGAAGCCACACATATAAAATCTCATCAATATGGTCACCTAAACAAGACTAGAACAATCATAACACCAAGTGACATGCAAATATGTTTAGAGAAAATCCGATGAGTTTTGCCCCTAGACTAAGAGCTGTAGGCAATTGATGCCTACTGAGAGAAAGTGAGAATTAGTCTTTGTCAGGGAGAGCTCCTAACTGGCATCTAATCCCAAGTGGCCATCCCTAATAATATATACATACAAGCAACAGTAAATGGACTCAGTATGTTGTATATTTATTTATATATGTGTAACAATAATAATTAAATAATAAATGACCATGATTTTGAAAGGAGTTGGAAACCAGAAAGAGTTGAAAGAAAGAAATTGAGGAAAAAATAATGTAATTATATTTTTTAAAATATTGTTTAGGTATATGTATATATGTGTATATAACAATACTGTAACAACAGTGAATGAAAAAAGAGACCATGAATTTAAAAGAGCAAGGGAGTGTTTGGAATGGTTTGGAGGAAGGAAACAAAAGGGAGAAATGATGCAATTATAGTTTCAAAACTAAAAGAAGTAATTTTTTTGAAGATTAAAAATCAGACACATGGGGTGGGAAATCAGCAGTCAGTCCCAGAGCCCCCAGAGGAGGCTCCACTCCCAGGCACTCTAGCATGCCTAGGATCTTAGGATCAGAGGTGAGGAGGACCCAACTGCCACCAGGAGTAACTGGGACCAGCAGGATCCAGGGATGCAGGAAGCCTGCCCAACCAGTGACTCAGGTTCCTTCTGGTCTGCCCTGGTTTAACTTGGGCAGGAACTTGGCACCCAGTTCCACAGCCCCCAGAGAAGGATTCACTTCCAGGCACTGAAAAACACCCAGGATCCCAGGAACATGGTCACACCAGGATCTCAGGGTCTCAGAGGCAGCTTTACTCCCAGGAACTCTGGAGCCCAGACTCTCAGGATCACAGGATCCCAGAATCACAGGATCACAGTGACAATGGACTCTGAGGAGTTCTGACTCAACCAGGATTACAGGAAGGTCAGGCTCTAGTCATATAAAGCGAGGGCAGGGAGCACTGGAGATAATCAGATAGCAGAAGGCAAGCTTAAGAACATAAGCAACAGAAACCAAGGTTACTTGGAATCATCAGAACCCACTTCTCTCACCATAGAAAATCCTGGATACACTATCACACTGGGAAAGCAAGACTCAGATATAAAGACATTTCTCATGACTATGATAGATGACTTTAAGAAGGACATAAATGACTTCCTTAAAGAAATACAAGAGAATACAGGTAAACAGATAGAAGCCCTTAAACAGGAAACACAAAAATCCCTTAAAGAATCATAGAAAAACACAATCAAGTAAAGGAAATGAACAAAACCATCTAAGATCTAAAAATGGAAATAAAAAGAATAAAGAAATCACAAAGGGAGACAACCCTGGAGATAGAAAACCTAGAAAAGAGATCAGGAGCCATAGATGCAAGCATCACCAACAGAATACAAAAGATAGAAGAGAGAATGTCAGTTGCAGAAGATACCATAGAAAACATTGACAGAACAAAGAAAATGCAAAAAGCAAAAAGCTCCTAACCCAAAACATCCAGGAAATTCAGGATAGAATGAGACTAAACCTAAGGATAATAAGTATACAAAAAAAAGAGTGAAAATTCCCAACTTAAAGGCCAGTAAATATCTTCAACAAAATTACAGAAGAAAACTTCCCTAACCTAAAGAAAGAGAGACCCATGAACATACAAGAAGCCTACAGAACTCCAAATAGACAGGACCAGAAAAGAAATTCCTCCTGTCTTATAACAATCAAACATCAAATACACTAAACAAAAAGAGAATATAAAAAGCAGTAAGGGAAACAGGTCAAGTAACATATGAAGGCAGACGTATCAGAATTACACTAGACTTCTCACTAGAGACTATGAAAGCTAGAAGATCCTGGGCAGATGTCATACAGACCCTAAGAGAACACAAATGCCAGCCCAGACTACTACATCCAGCGAAACTCTCAATTACCCTAGACAAAGAAACCAAGATATTCTGTGACAAAACCAAATTTACACAATATCTTTCCACAAATCTAGCCCAACAACAGATAATAAATGGAATACACCAACACAGGAGGGAAACTACACCCTAGAAAAAGCAAGAAATCTTTCAACAAACCCCAAAGAAGACAGGCACACACACATAATTCCACTTCTAACAACAAAAATTAACAGGGAGTAACAATCACTTTTCCTTAATACCTCCTAACATCAATGGACTCAATTCCCCAATAAAAAGACATAGACTAAGAGACTGGATACATAAACAGAATGCAACATCTTGCTGCATATGGGAAATGCACCTCAGTGACAAAGAGAGACACTACCTCAGAGGAAAATGTTGGAAAACAATTTTCCAAGCAAATGGGCCCACGAAACAAGCTGGAGTAGCCATTCTAATATTAAATAAAATCTACTTTCAACCAAAAGTTATCAAAAAGGATAAGGAAGGACACTTCATACTGGGCAAAGGAAAAATCTACCAAAATGAACTCTCAATTCTGAATATTTATGCTCCAAAGGCAAGGGCACCCACATTCATAAAAGAAACTTTACTAAAACTCAAAGCACACATCATACCCCACACAATAACAGTGGGAGATTTTAACACCCCACCCTCAGAAATGGACAGATCGTGGAAACAGAAACTAAACAGAGACACAGTGAAACTAACAGAATTTATGAACGAAATGGGTCTAACAGATATCTATAGAACATTTTATCTTAAAGCAAAAGAACATACTTTCTTCTCAGCATCTCATGGTACCATCTCCAAAATTGACCAAATAATTGACCACAAAGCAGGCCTCAACAGATACAAGAAGATTGAAATAATCCCATGTACCCTATCAGATAACCACAGACTAAGGCTGGTCTTAAATTCTAACAAAAACAATGGAAAACACACATACACATGGAAACTGAACAATGCTCTACTCACTGATAACTTGGTCAAGGAAGAAATAAAGAAAGGACTTAAAGACTTTTTAGAATTTAATGAAAATGAAGACATACAATACCAAAACTTATGGGACACAATGAAAGCAGTGGTAAGAGGAAATCTCATAGCTCTTAAAAGAAACTGGAGAGAGCTTACACTAGCAGCTTGACAACACACGTGAAAGCTCTAGAACAAATAGAAACAAATACACCAAAAAGTAGATGGCAGAAAATAATCAAACTCAAGGCTGAAATCAACCAAATGGAAACAAAAAGAACTATACAATGAATCAACAAAACCAGGAGGTAGTTCGTTAAGAAAATCAACAAGATAGATTAACCCTTAGCCAGACTCACCAGAGGGCACAGTATCCAAATTAATAAAATGAGAAATGAAAAGGGAGACATAACAATGAAAACCATGAAAATTTAAAAAATCATCAGGTCCTACTATAAAACTTTATACTCAACTAAATTGGAAATCTGGATGAAATGGACAATTTTCTAAACACATACAAGGTGCCAAAGTTAAAATAGAACCAGATAAATCATCTAAACAGTCCCATAACCCCTAAAGAAATAGAAGCAGTCATTAATATTCTCCCAACCAAAAAAAAAAAAAACCCTAGGAACAGATGGGTTTAGTGGAGCATTCTATCAGACCTTTAAAGAAGACATAATACCAATACTCTTCAAACTATTCCACAAAATAGAAACAGAAGAAACACTGTCCAATCAATTTTATGAAGCCACAATTATGGTGAGAACAAAACCTCACAAAGACCCAACATAGAAAGAGAACTTCAAACCAATTTTCCTTATGAATGTCAATGCAAAAATGCTCAATAAAACTCTTGCCAACTGAATCCAAGAACGCATTAAAACAATCATTCACTACGATCAAGTAGGCTTCATCCCAGGTATGCAGGGATGGTTAAATATGTGGAAATCCATCAACATAATCCACTATATAAACAAACTCAAAGAAAAAAAATATGATCATTTCATTAGATGCTGAAAAAGCATTTGACAAAATTCAGCATCCCTTCATGTTAAAAGTCTTTGAAAGATCAGGAATTCAAGGTCCATACCTAAACATAGTAAAAGCAATACACAGCAAATCAGTAACCAACATCAAACTGAATGGAGAGAAACTTGAAGCAATCCCACTAAAATCAGGGACTAGACAAATCTGCTCACTCTCTCCCTGTTTATTTAATATAATACTTGAAGTTCTAGCTAGAGCCATTAGACAACAAAGGATACACTGAAACTTATAAAGGAGAAAGTGGAGAAGAGGATTGAGCACATGGGCACAGGGGAAAAATTCCTGCAGAACAGCAATAACTTATGCTGTAAGATCGAGAATCGACAAATGGGACCTCATAAAATTTCAAAGCTTCTGTAAGGCAAAGGACACTGTCAGTGGGACAAAAAGGCAACCAACAGATTGGGGAAAGATCTTTACCAATCCTACATCTGATAGAAGGCTAAAATCCAAAGAAATCAAAAAGTTAGACACCAGAGAATCAAATAACCCTATTAAAAAATGGGGTACAGAACTAAACAAAGAATTTTCAACTGAGGAATATCAAATGGCCTAGAAGCACCTAAAGAAATGTTCAACATCTTTAATCATCAGGGAAATGCAAATCAAAACAACCCTGAGATTCTAGCTCACACCAGTCAGAATGGCTAAGATCAAAAACTGAGGTGATAGCAGATGCTGGGATGTGGAGAAAGAGGAGCACTCCTCTATTGCCGGTGGGATAGCAAGCTGGTAAAACCACTCTGGAAATCAGTCTGGCGGAAAATTGGACATAGTACTATGTGAGGACCCAGCTATACTACTCCTGGGCAGATACTCCAACATATAATAAAGACACATGCTCCACTATGTTCATAGCAGCCTTTTCTATAATAGCCAGGAGCTGGAAAGAACCCAGATGTCCTTCAACAGAGGAACGGATACAGAAAATGTTGTACATTTATACAATGGAATACAACTCAGATCTTAAAAACAATGAACTCATGAAATTCTTAAGCAAATGGAAAGAATTAGAAAATATCATCCTTGGTGAGGATGGCCTTGTTATGCATCAATGGGAGGAGAGGTCCTTGGTCTTATGAAGGCTGGATAGATGCCCCAGTGTAGGGGAATGGAAGGTATGGAGGTGGGTGTGGATGGAGGAACTTCTCATAGAAGCAGGGGGAGGGAGCATGGGATAGGGTGTTTCACAAAAGAAAACACATGGTATACACTCACTGATAAGTGGATATTATTAGCCCAAAAGCTCCAAATAACCAGGGTACAATTCACAGACCACATGAAGCTCAATAAGAAGGAAGACCAAAGTGTGGGTGCTTCAATCCTTCTTAGAAAGAGAACAAAATACTCACAGTAGCAAATATGGAGATAAAGTGTTGAGCAGAGACGAAGGAAAAGCCACCCAGAGACTGTCCCACCTGGGGATCCATCCCATATACAGACACCAAATCTAGACACTATTTCAGATGTCAAGAAGGGAATGCTGAAAGGAGCCTGATATGGCTGTCACCTGAGAGGCCCTGCCAAAGCCTTACAAATACAGAAGCAGATGTTCACAGCCAAGCATTGGACTGAGCGTGGGGTCCCCAATAAAGGAGTTAGAGAAAAGACTGAAGGAGTTGAAGGGGTTTGCAATCCCATAGGAAGAACAACAATATCCACCAACCAGAGCCCCCAGAACTCCGAGGGACTAAGCCATCAACAAAGGAATACACATGCCTTCAGTTGCATATGTAGCAGAGGATGGCCTTGTCATGCATCAGTGGGAGGAGAGGTCCTTGGTCTTATGAAGGCTGGATAGATGCCCCAGTGTAGGGGAATGAAAGGCATGGAGGTAGGTGTAGATGGAGGAACTTCTCATAGAAGCAGGGGAGGGAGCATGGGATAGGGTGTTTCTGGGAGGAAGGGAAACCAGGAAAGGGGATAACATTTGAAATGTAAATAAAGAAAATATCCAATATTTTAAAAAAGAATTAAAAAATCAGCCATGTAAGCTAATTTTAATAAATCAACTGTTTAAGCAAGAAGGAAAGGGTTAATAGCAAAACTCTTTTGTCAATCAGCCCATGGTCAGTATAGTGGCCAAACAAACAACATGTACAAAGTTATATATCTTGCCAAAGAGGTGATAGAAACAAAATCTGAATACACAGCTCTCAGATAAGACCCACATGAAGTGAGTTGAATGACCTATTCAAAGATATTTTCTACATTTTAATCCTCAGCACCTGCTGTTGTGATATTTGACAAAAGAGCATTTTGTAGATGATATAATGAGAACCTCACAATGACATTATCCTGAATTATCCTACTAGGCAATACACAAGGGCACCTGGAGAAGAGGAGGCCATATGAATACAGAGGTGGGCACTGCTGAGATTTGGCTAGAAGTTAGAAGAACGGAAGGACGGACCTTTGCCTAGAGTTCTCACTGAGGGGAGAGTACAACCTGTACCTCATTTCATACTTTTATCCTCCAGAACCCTAGAAATAAATTTTATTTGTTAAATATGTCCAGTTTGTACTGTTTTGATTTTTTTTGTTTTGTCCATTAGGTTTAACTTTGTTGTTTTATTGTATAACGCAGGAGGGATATATTTTCCCACCAATCCTCAATATTTAAATTGTTTTTATTCTAAAATTCCTGGAAATACATTCATAATCTTTATGTGGAGTTTTGAATAAATTTTAGAAGAATTGTTTATTTATTTTATGTATATGAATACACTGTAGCTGTCTTCAGACACACCAGAAGAGGTCACGAGATCCCATTACAGATGGTTGTGAGCCAACATGTGGTTGCTGAGAACTGAACTCAGGATCACTGGAAGAGCATCAGTCAGTGCTCTTAAATGCTGAGCCATCTCTCCAGCTCCTACATGAATTTTAAATAAATGAATCTTTATTTTTTAAAAAAGGAAAGAAATGGAATCACCAGATTAAACCATTGTTAAATAAAACTACTTCTTGGTTTAAAGGACTATTGGTATGAACATTTCAAGCAATAACAAAAATAGTAATTTTTTATTTTATTATATATAAATATTGCTTGAAATAGCAAAATTCTATAATAAATAATCCAAACAATAACTTTAACCTAGAGTGTTTGTTGCTTATTAATAAGTGTCTTTACATGTTGAATATTTTCTTGTAAATTTCAATCATTTACAAAGTGCTCTAAAGTCAAGAACTTTTATTAGATAGCTTTTATTATGAGCATTTTTTTTTTTATAATTTAAAAGTAGAGTGGTCACAGGACTAGACCAGATGGCAGTGGGTGATAGTTGATTTAGATTCCCGGAAACCTGAGTTAGTTTCCTAAAACATGCACTGAGGAAAGATAGAACTTATTCATGTCATGTTATCCTCTGACTACCACATGTGAGTAGTGACCACACACACACACACACACACATACACACACACACACACACATTTATCTGCACATGAGGAGGCTAGAAGGGTGTCAGATCCACCAGAGCTGAAGTTACAGGCAGTTGTGAGCTGCCTGATATGGGTGGCTGGCTGTGAATCCAACGTTAGTCTTCTGCAAGAACAGTATGTGCTCTTAATCAGTGAACCATCTATCTCTCCAGCCTACTACCATGAATGGTCAACTGAGGATATCAGTCTCTGATTCCCTCCACAGAGATAAAGGTTAAGCTATAAACCTAATCTTCATACTATCACCACATCTAAACGTAGTAACTAGATGAATTTATATTTCTTCAGCTCCCACTTTTTCAATTACAGTTCATCTCATTAGAATCCATATAAAACATATCTGTGAATTCATTGTTATTTTTAAGTATATCTGAATCTTCAAAATCCTCTTCAAATTAGTGAAAATTGAAATTTATTTAAGATTTTGTTAAAATTGGATATATATCCAACAAAGAAGACAAGGGTTAGAAAGCACTGGGTTAGCATTAGACTCAACCTCTGATGTCAGACAGAGCCAACCATAGTAATTCTATAGCACTGATATAGTTCAGGAATGAGGATTTAAGACAATTGGGGTCAGTACTGTGTTACTAAATTTCCATCATGAGATTTTTTTTTTATGGGAGTTTTATACTCTTCTAAAGGAAATTTCATTTTTCTGCATTCAAACATGGATGTGGAATCACAGGCATCTGGGACAATTTTTAGCCAGTCCTTTGTCTCAGACAGAGGAAAATGCTTAGTTTCAGGTAGTGACAAAAGTTTAATATATCAGGTCAAATTTATTATTTAATTTTGATTACTAACAATTGGATAATCGCAAGGTGCTATGGAAGTCAATAGTTTCCAAAGAGTCAATAGAAGACTAGCCTAAATACTACAAATGCATGTTTGTGAAATTTTATTAGTAAAAATTTTAGAAAGCTTCATTCTGGGCCTAGGAAAATGGATGGGTAAATGGATGAAGTACTTTCTGTGTAAGCATGAGACCCTTAGTGGCATATTTAACACTCAAGGAAAAAAAACAAGAGTGAAGGACAAATCTGTAATCCCAGTGCTGTGAAGGTAGAGATGAGTAAAGCCCTGGAGTTGATTGGCTAGCCAACAAAGAAGAATAGCTTATTCCACGATCATTGAGGAACCCTATCTCACAAAACACAATATGGAGAGAATATAATGGGGAGATCTAAAATTTACTTCTTATCTTTTCACACACAAATGATATATACCAACACACACACACACACACACACACACACACACACTCACACACACACACACATACACACACACTGCTGCACTCATCATCTGGATTATTATAACTCTTTAGATATGAAAAAACAATAGAGCTCAACAACTAACTCTGAAATGGTTAAAAAAAATAAAGAATCACAATTTTGGCATTTCTATTACAGTGCAAATTGTCTGTATATATCTAGAGATTTTTATCAGACATGGGCTTAAATAGTGGAAGCATTTATCTATGTTTATTTGAGTGTCTCACTCAAACTGGAAAAAGACATGATTTCTTGACATTTACTCATTAAACTCCTTATGTGCCATTTCTGATATTTCTTAAATGAAACTTTGATTGGAAAAAAAAATTTACCTATTTTGGTCTCATGATAACTTCAGATAAAGTTTTTTGTTAGATTATCAAGACCTTGAGTCATACTGACAAGCATATGCAGGCCTCCAAATCTCTTTCAACAACTGCTTCTAGTCTACCTACTCCTGGGGCTGAAAAAGGCCTAAACTCAGAACCTCATAGTAAGCCTAGCCTTGGAATTAAAGAATGGGCCCAGCTTTGGAACCACAGAATAGGCCTAGCCTCAGAACCACAGAATTGAGGCCAAACTAATTGTTCATTCTTCTAACTCCTAAAGCAATATTTTCCAAGTTTTCAAGATTTACAAAGTCCTATAAAACATGTTTCTGTCAACAAGAACTTTAGGTAAACACTCTAAAACAGTGAAATTTACTTCTAGAAACTGAAAGCCAATTTTCTTTCATAAATAGTTGGTGTTGGTCATTCCCAATGTAAATTTCATTAGGGTAAATATTTCCAAACAACATCAAAGGTTAATGTCATGAATTAATTTGCTAAATTGTTATCTCAGCATACAAATTACTCATGTTGAGCATATTAATGAAACACCCAGATAATACATGAATTCAACTGACTATACCTCAGTCTCTACAAAAATACACATATAGTAGTAGTACACAGTTGGAACTACTGCCACTTAGAAGGATGTGGCAGGAGAATCTTTGGTTTGAGTTCAGCCTTGGTGACATTATAAATCCTTGGCCTGGCTAAACTATACAACAAAATCATCTAAATCTTTCAATCTATTTCTGCTACATTTTTGGTGTTATATACTTTCAATTATCATAAATTCATGAAGCATTATTGGTTTTTATTAGTTTATTTATTTATTTACTTTACAACCCTACTGGTTTCTCCCCTTCCTGTCCTTCACGTCCTTCTCCCTCATATCCCTCTCCTCATCTACTTTTCCCTTTCTTTTCAAAACAGGGCAAGCCTCCCATGGATACCAACCAGTCCTGGCTTATCAAGTTGTAGTAAGACTAGGCTCATCTTCTCCTATTGAGGATAGAAGAGGCCCAGTAGGAGGAAAGTGTCCCAAAGGCAGGCAACAGAGTCAGATACAACTCCTGCTCCCACTGTTAGGAGTCCCACATGAAGATCAAGCTGCACAATTGTTACATATGTACACATGGGCTAGGGCTGTCCCATGCATACTCCCAGTCTCTGTGGTTCAGTCTCTGTAGGTCCCTATGGGGACACGTTATCTGATTCTACAGGTTTTCTTGTGGTGCCTTTGACCCTTCTCTCTCCTGTGAACCTTCTTCCCCCTCTTCTACAGGATTCCCCAAACTCTACCTAATGTTTGACTGTGTGTCTCTGCATCTATTTCCATCAGTTTCTGATGAAGCCACTCTAATCATAGTTATACTAGGTCTTCAAGTATAGCAGAATATCATAAGCAGTGTCATAGGTCAGGTATCTCTTGTTATGGTCTCAAGCTAAACCAGTTATTGGTTGGCCAGTTCTTCAATTTCTGTTCCTTCTTTACATAAACACATATTATAGTCTGGACAAATTATAAGCTGAAGGGGTTTTTTTGTTTTGTTTTTTGTTTTTTTTGCTGGGATGGTGTTGGCTCAGTCATTAAAAGCTAGGCTCACAACTAAAAACATGGTTTTTTTGTTTGTTTGTTTTTGTTTGGTTATTTATTTATTTATTTTTGGTTTTTTGAGACAGGGTTTCTCTGTATAGCCCTGGCTGTCCTAGAGCTCACTTTGTAGACCAGGCTGGCCTTGAACTCAGAAATCCGCCTGCCTCTGCCTCCAGAGAGCTGGAATTAAAGGCGTGTGCCACCACGCCCTGCTGGTTGTTTGTTTTTTGAAATTGCCTCTGAGTGAAGAACATGTGCCTGGCCCTGACAAACAACTTCAATGGAAACTTCTCAAATTTGTCACTGGAGTTTTTGATAGATAGCCTGTATCTGTTTGGGAAATCATGGCCTCCCTGTGTGGCATGACTCCATTTGAAATATATATGCTTGTGTGTATTTTCAGTAGGCTTATAAGAGTCGATAGAAGACTAACTTAAATATTATAAATGCCAGTTGGTTTGTGAAATTTTTATTAGTAAAATTTTAGAAGGCTTCATCCTGGGCCTAACAAGTTGGATGGGTAAATAGATGAAATAAATAAATCCTATTATGAGTGTCAGGGTTTGTCACTGAGATTAGAATAAGTTTCTAATTTGATGGTCAGTGAAGTAGTTAGAAACAGAAGTACAAAACTGGGTCTAGTTCAAAGGGGAAAGTGCTACTTTATTCCAGAACGGTTTTTCCATTGGCAACAGCACATTCACAACACGAAATATTGTCTTGTTTCAGTACATGCCAACTGGCATCCCCATTCTCACTCCAAATCAGAAATGAAGGGGTTCAGCTCACATGCATAAACAACCTCAAACATTCACACTGCTAGACAAGAACAAACAGGATTAATTAGTCAAACAAAACATCAAAGCAGGAAAAAGATAAAAATTTATCATGAGTTGAAAACATCATTAAATAACAAAGCCAGTGCCTTGAATAAAGCAAATCACTACCATTCCTATCTAATCAAGAAATAACGATCTCAAATATAAAAAGAGGAATTTAGAAGTGAAGAAATAGTTAAAGAAAAATTCTCAGTCTACAGGTTAGAGTGAGGACCACAGAGGCAGACAGCTTCTGGGACAGGCGGGAGCCACAGAGCCGCTGAGGCAGCACCCTTTTGGGGCCGCAGACATCCCGCACCCTCCCAGTCGGAGGACAGTGACCTGCCCTGCAGGGAGCGCCATCTTGGCTCCGGGACTCCGCCGAGCTTAGTCTCTACAGGTCAGAGTGGGGACCACGGGGGCAGACGACTTCTGGGACAGGCAGGAGCCACAGAGCCGCTGAGGCAGCACCCTTTTGGGGCCGCAGACTTCCGGCACCCTCCCAGCCGGAGGACAGAGACCTGCCCTGCAGAGAGTGCCATCTTGGCTCCGGGACTCCGATGAACTTAGTCTACAGGTTAGAGTGAGGACCACAGAGGCAGACAGCTTCTGGGACAGGCGGGAGCCACAGAGCCGCTGAGGCAGCACCCTTTTGGGGCCGCAGACATCCGGCACCCTCCCAGTCGGAGGACAGTGACCTGCCCTGCAGGGAACGCCATCTTGGCTCCGGGACTCCGCCGAGCTTAGTCTATACAGGTCAGAGTGGGGACCACGGGGGCAGACGGCTTCTGGGACAGGCGGGAGCCACAGAGCTGCTGAGGCAGCACCCTTTAGGGGCCGCAGACATCCGGCACCCTCCCAGTCGGAGGACAGTGACCTGCCCTGCAGGGAGCGCCATCTTGGCTCCGGAACTCCGCCGAACTTAGTCTGTACAGGTCAGAGTGAGGACCACAGAGGCAGACAGCTTCTGGGACAGGCGGGAGCCACAGAACCGCTGAGGCAGCACCCTTTTGGGGCCGCAGACATCCGACACCCTCCCAGCCGGAGAACAGTGACCTGCCCTGCAGGGAGCGCCATCTTGGCTCCGGGACTCCAACGAACTTAGTCTGTACAGGTCTGCTGACAGAGGATACTCAGAATCCCCAGAAGAACAACCTCTGAACAGAGACAACTATAACAACTCCAGAGATTACCAGATGGCGAGAGGTAAAGGTAAGAATCTTACTAACAGAAACCAAGACCACTCACCATCATCAGGACCCAGCACTCCCACTTCGCCCAGTCCAGGGCACCCCAACACACCTGAAAAACTAGACCTGGATTTAAAAGCATATCTCATGATGATGGTAGAGGACATCAAGAAGGACTTTAAAGAACTACAGGAGAACATGGCTAAAGAGTTACAAGTCCTTAAAGAAAAACAGGAAAACACAACCAAACTGGTAGAAGTCCTTAAAGAGAAACAGGAAAACACATCCAATCAGATGATGGAAATGAACAAAACCATACTAGACCTAAAAAGGGAAGTAGACACAATAAAGAAAACCCAAAATGAGGCAACACTGGAGATAGAAACCCTAGGAAAGAAATCTGGAACCATAGATGCAAGCATCAGCAACAGAATACAAGAGATGGAAGAGAGAATCTCAGGTGCAGAAGATTCCATAGAGAACATGGGCACAACAATCAAGGAAAATGGAAAATGCAAAAAGATCCTAACTCAAAACATCCAGGAAATACAGGACACAATGAGAAGACCAAACCTACGGATAATAGGAGTGGATGAGAATGAAGATTTTCAACTCAAAGGACCAGCAAACATCTTCAACAAAATTATAGAAGAAAACTTCCCAAATCTAAAGAAAGAGATGCCCATGAACATACAAGAAGCCTACAGAACTCCAAATAGGCTGGACCAGAAAAGAAATACCTCCCGACACATAATAATCAGAACAACAAATGCACTAAATAAAGATAGAATACTAAAAGCAGTAAGAGAAAAAGGCCAAGTAACATATAAAGGCAAGCCTATCAGAATTACACCAGATTTTTCACCAGAGACTATGAAAGCTAGAAGATCCTGGACAGATGTTATACAGACACTAAAAGAACACAAATTCCAGCCCAAGCTACTATACCCAGCCAAACTCTCAATTAACATAGATGGAGAAACCAAAGTATTCCACGACAAAGCCAAATTCACACATTATCTCTCCACGAATCCAGCCCTTCAAAGGATAATAACAGAAAAAAACCAATACAAGGACAGGAACCACGCCCTAGAAACAACAAGAAGGTAATCCCTCAACAAACCTAAAAGAAGACAGCCACAAGAACAGAATGCCAACGTTAACAACAAAAATAACAGGAAACAACAATTACTTTTCCTTAATATCTCTTAATATCAATGGACTCAACTCCCCGATAAAAAGACATAGACTAACAAACTGGCTACACAAACAAGACCCAACATTTTGCTGCTTACAAGAAACTCATCTCAGAGAAAAAGATAGACACTACCTCAGAATGAAAGGCTGGAAAACAATTTTCCAAGCAAATGGTCTTAAGAAACAAGCTGGAGTAGCCATTCTAATATCAGATAAGATTGACTTCCAACCCAAAGTCATCAAAAAAGACAGGGAGGGGCACTTCATACTCATCAAAGGTAAAATCCTCCAAGAGGAACTATCAATCCTGAATATCTATGCTCCAAATACAAAGGCAGCCTCATTCATTAAAGAAACTTTAGTAAATCTCAAAGCACACATTGCACCTCATACAATAATAGTGGGAGACTTCAACACACCACTTTCACCAATGGACAGATCATGGAAACAGAAACTAAACAGGGACACAGTGAAACTAACAGAAGTTATGGATCAAATGGATCTGGCAGATATCTACAGAACATTTTACCCTAAAACAAAAGGATACACCTTCTTCTCAGCACCTCATGGTACCTTCTCCAAAATTGACCACGTAATTGGGCACAAAACAGGACTCAACAGATACAAAAACATTGAAATTGTCCCATGCATCCTATCAGATCACCATGGACTAAGGCTGATCTTCAATAACAAAATAAATAATAGAAAGCCAACCTTCACGTGGAAACTGAACAACACTCTTCTCAATGATACCTTGGTCAAGGAAGGAATAAAGAAAGAAATTAAGGACTTTTTAGAGTTCAATGAAAATGAAGCCACAACATACCCAAACTTATGGGACGCAATGAAAGCATTTCTAAGAGGAAAACTCATAGCTCTGAGTGCCTCCAAAAGGAAACTAGAAAGAGCACACATTAGCAGCTTGACAACACACCTAAAAGCACTAGAACAAAAGGAAGCAAATTCACCCAAGAGGAGTAGACGGCAGGAAATAATCAAACTCAGGGGTGAAATCAACCAAGTGGAAACAAGAAAAACTATTCAAAGAATCAACCAATCAAGGAGCTGGTTCTTTGAGAAAATCAACAAGATAGATAAACCCTTAGCCAGACTCACTAGAGGGCACAGGGAAAGCATCCTAATTAACAAAATCAGAAATGAAAAAGGAGACATAACAACAGATCCTGAAGACATCCAAAACACCATCAGATCCTTCTACCAAAGGCTATACTCAACAAAACTGGAGAACCTGGATGAAATGGAGAAGTTCCTAGACAGATACCAGGTACCAAAGTTGAATCAAGATCAGGTTAATGATCTAAACAGCCCTATATCCCCCAAAGAAATAGAAGCAGTCATTAATAGTATCCCAACCAAAAAAAGCCCAGGACCAGATGGGTTTAGTGCAGAGTTCTATCAGACCTTCAAAGAAGATCTAATCCCAGTTCTTCACAAACTATTCCACAAAATAGAAACAGAAGGTACTCTACCCAACTCATTCTATGAAGCCACAATTACTCTGATACCTAAACCACAAAAAGACCCAACAAAGATAGAAAACTTCAGACCAATATCCCTTATGAATATTGATGCAAAAATCCTCAATAAAATTCTTGCTAACCGAATCCAAGAACGCATCAAAACAATCATCCATCCTGACCAAGTAGGTTTCATCCCAGGGATGCAGGGATGGTTCAATATACGGAAATCCATCAACGTAATCCAGTATATAAACAAACTCAAAGACAAAAACCACATGGTCATCTCGTTAGATGCGGAAAAAGCATTTGACAAGATCCAACACCCATTCATGATAAAAGTCTTGGAAAGATCAGGAATTCAAGGCCCATACCTAAACATGATAAAAGCAATCTACAGCAAACCAGTAGCCAACATCAACGTAAATGGTCAGAAGCTTGAAGCAATCCCTCTAAAATCAGGGACTAGACAAGGCTGTCCACTTTCTCCATACCTATTCAACATTGTACTTGAAGTCCTAGCCAGAGCAATTCGACAACAAAAGGAGATCAAAGGGATACAAATTGGAAAAGATGAAGTCAAAATATCACTTTTTGCAGATGATATGATAGTATATATAAGTGACCCTAAAAATTCCACCAGAGAACTCCTAAGCCTGATAAACAGCTTCGGTGAAGTAGCTGGATATAAAATTAACTCAAACAAATCAATGGCCTTTCTCTACACAAAGAATAAACAGGCTGAGAAAGAAATTAGGGAAACAACACCCTTCTCAATAGTCACAAATAATATAAAATATCTTGGCGTGACTCTAACTAAGGAAGTGAAAGATCTGTATAATAAAAACTTCAAGTCTCTGAAGAAAGAAATTATAGAAGATCTCAGAAGATGGAAAGATCTCCCATGCTCATGGATTGGCAGGATCAACATTGTAAAAATGGCTATCTTGCCAAAAGCAATCTACAGATTCAATGCAATCCCCATCAAAATTCCAAATCAATTCTTCAACGAATTAGAAAGTGCAATCTGCAAATTCATCTGGAATAACAAAAAACCTAGGATAGCAAAAACTCTTCTCAAGGATAAAAGAACCTCTGGTGGAATCACCATGCCGGACCTAAAGCTCTACTACAGAGCAATTGTGATAAAAACTGCATGGTACTGGTATAGTGACAGACAAATAGACCAATGGAATAGAATTGAAGACCCAGAAATGAACCCACACACCTACGGTCACTTGATCTTCGACAAGGGAGCTAAAAACATCCAGTGGAAGAAAGACAGCATTTTCAACAAATGGTGCTGGCACAACTGGTTGTTAACATGTAGAAGAATGCGAATCGATCCATTCCTATCTCCTTGTACTAAGGTCAAGTCTAAGTGGATCAAGGAACTTCACATAAAACCAGAGACACTGAAACTTATAGAGGAGAAAGTGGGGAAAAGCCTTGAAGATATGGGCACAGGGGAAAAATTCCTGAATAGAACAGTAATGGCTTGTGCTGTAAGATCGAGAATTGACAAGTGGGACCTCATGAAACTACAAAGCTTCTGCAAGGCTAAAGACACCATCAATAAGACAAAAAAACCACCAACAGATTGGGAAAGGATCTTCACCTATCCTAAATCAGATAAGGGACTAATATCCAATATATATAAAGAACTCAAGAAGGTGGACTCCAGAAAGTCAAATAACCCCATTAAAAAATGGGGCTCAGAACTGAACAAAGAATTCTCGCCTGAGGAATACCGAATGGCAGAGAAACACCTGAAAAAATGTTCAACATCCTTAATCATCAGGGAAATGCAAATCAAAACAACCCTGAGATTCCACCTCACACCAGTCAGAATGGCTAAGATCAAAAATTCAGGTGACAGCAGTTGCTGGCGAGGATGTGGAGAAAGAGGAACACTCCTCCATTGTTGGTGGGATTGCAAGCTTGTACAACCACTCTGGAAATCAGTCTGGCGGTTCCTCAGAAAATTGGACATAGTACTACCGGAGGATCCAGCAATACCTCTCCTGGGCATATATCCAGAAGATGTCCCAACCGGTAAAAAGGACACATGTTCCACTATGTTCATAGCAGCCCTATTTATAATAGCCAGAAGCTGGAAAGAACCCAGATGTCCCTCAACAGAGGAATGGATACAGAAATTATGGTACATTTACACAATGGAGTACTACTCAGCTATTAAAAAGAATGAATTTATGAAATTCCTAGCCAAATGGATGGACCTGGAGGGCATCATCTTGAGTGAAGTAACACAATCACAAAAGAACTCACACAATATGTATTCACTGATAAGTGGATATTAGCCCAAAACTTAGGATACCCAAGATTTAAGATACAATTTGCTAAACGCATGAAACTCAAGAAGAATGAAGACCAAAGTGTGGACACTGTGCACCTTCTCAGAATTGGGAACAAAACACCCAGGGAAGGAGTTACAGAGACAAAGTTCGTAGCGGTGATGAAAGGATGGACCATTTAGAGACTGCCGTATCCAGGGATCCATCCCATAATCAACTTCTAAACGCTGACACCACTGCATACACTAGCAAGATTTTGCTGAAAGGACCCAAATATAGCTGTCTCTTGTGAGACGATGCCGGGGCCTAGCAAACACAGGAGTGGATGTTCACAGTCAGCTATTGGATGTATCACAGGGCTCCCAATGGAGAAGCTAGAGTAAGTACCCAAGGAGCTAAAGGGATCTGCAACCCTATTGTTGGAACAACATGATGTACAAACTAGAACCCCGGAGCTCTTGTCTCTAGCTGCATATGTATCGAAAGATGGCCTAGTCAGCCATCAATGGAAAGAGAGGCCCATTGGACTTGCAAACTTTATATGCCCCAATATAGGGGAATGCCAGGGCCAAAAGAATGGGAATGGGTGGGTAGGGAAGTGGGGGGCGCTATGGGGGACTTTTGGGATAGTATTGGAAATGTAATTGAGGAAAATATGTAATAAAAATATAAAAAAAAATGAAAAAAAAAAAAGAAAAATGGATTTCATAGTGATCACATTTAGCCAAAAAAAAAAAAAAAAAAAAAAAAAAGAAAAATTCTCAGAAGATGGCTTTTCCAACCCATGCAAATATATTTGAAGCCCAAGACAGAATGAATAATTTACTATTTGATCCCTTTTCTCCTCATTTCTATACCCCATTTACTATTTCATTTACCTAATAAGCATTGATTCTATTGCAATTAATGTATACTCCTCAGTCTGTCTTCTACAATATGTGAGTTACTGTTCTATGTGGATGTCTGAATGTATGTCTGTGCACCATGGTCCATGCCTGGTGTCTCCAGAGACCAAAACTAGGCATTAGGTCCCAAAACAGGAGTTACACATGGTTATGATCCACAGTGTTGGTACTGGGAATTGAACCCAAGTTCTCTGGATAAGCAATCCGTGCTTTTATATACTGATCCATCACTTCAACCCAGTGATAAGCATTTTTAATTTTTAACATATTTTATATACATATATACAAAAGTTTCTAAAGCTATCTTTATCACATGGTGAACAGTCATTAATGATTTTACTGCTACAATGAACACATCATGAAAATCATCTTGCACGTTTACTTATGAGTCTGTATGAAAACTTCATTACTTATCAGATTATAGGTATGGAATTAAGAATTAATTTCCTTCATTTCCAATAATATTCACTCTTGGAATAGCTTCCAGATACCCAACAGCAATGCAGAAATGGAAATATATCTCCATATATATGTTAAATCCTAATATGACTGTACTTTTACAAGCTTATCATTGATTAAACATCATTTTATTTGCACTCTTCATGTATTTCTTGAATTTTTGAGGAACTTATTTGACAAATTGTCTGTTCATACACTTTTTCAATTTTGATGGTTGTACTCTGAGTATTCCTTGGAGCTATTCCTTCAACTGAACAGCAATTGTGTGCATTTCTTTAGTTCTACAGAAAGCCAAAAACGTTTCTCCTTGTTACTTCTGCATAAACCTTATCGGAGGATTATGTCTTTTGAGCATATGTTCTTTATTTTGCTATAAAATTTTAGTAACATATGTACCTTACAATTTATGCTTCATGATTTTCAATTATCTTTGCTACTGGTTTTTAAATTTTGATTTATATGACTTGTATTCTTTTTTGCTAGAATTCTTTGCCTCTTTAATTTATGATCTCAAATACATATTGTAACAGTTTTCTTCCCTTACCTCCAAGCCTTCTAAATCTTGCTTCTGCTGTCCTTACAGCACTCGCTAGAGCTCCCAGGGATATATTAAGCAAAAATAGCAGTGGTGAATATTCTTGTTTATGCAGGAGGAAATTCTTCATGAATCTTTCAAGTTTCTGCATGTTTTTCTAGAAGAGATCTGAACCCCTATGTTTTGGATTTATTTTCAGGGTTATTTATACAACAGGTAGCTCTGGAAAATAAAGAAGCTATTTCCTTCCCATGCAAAGGGCAGGTTGGGGTACAGCCTTAGAATAGATAGTCTTTCCCTCTAAAGTAAAAGGCATATGTACATACTGTTCATTATTTCATTCTTGTGTTTCTCACTATTTTCATTCCCAAAGCTCAGATCTCTCCTGACCCTTTGCATATGCACTATGGTAATTGAGGCTTGAAAAGTAGGCAAAAGAAATGTCTAATAATATTGTTATCCTGTTTCTGAATGAAGACTTCCATGTCTGGCCTCCATAAACTTATTATTTTAAGAGAAGGAAAAAATTTACAAATACTTCTTCATAATAGCCCCAAGATGGCAATAACATAAACACAAATATAATATATCACTAAATAAATTTAAAAAATGCTAGTACAAGCCTCTAATCTCAATACTCTCAAATAAATAACTTGATAATACGTCTTAAGGGCTTGAATAAAAACAAGAACAACCCAATCCCCAATGCAATCTATGGAAAGAAATAATCACTATCAAGGCACAGATTAATGAAATGGGAACAAAAAACACAAATAATTAATTTGTTTAAACAGATGGATTCATTGCTTCTCAGAATATTTCATAAAATGGTAAGGAAATGAAGGACTCTAGCAGGCATGTCTGCTAGAAAGAAATCAGGGAAATAATCTCACTTACTATAGTTTCAAAAACTACCATGGAAATAGAGGCAGGAACTTTGGCTTTCTCCTTCTCTTCTTTTTATTCATAGAATCCAACCTATGGAATGGTGCTACACACATTCAGGATGAATTTGGATTTCTTAGCTGAACTTCTCTAGAAATGGCCTCACAGACATGTCCAGAGTGCAGTCTTTTGACACGGGCAAAATTCATGATATCCCTTTACAATAAAATTCCTTAAGAACCTGAGAATAGAACAAACTTATCTTAATATAATAAAGACTATATATGACAGTCTTATAGTAAACATAATTTTAAATGAGGGGGTTGGTGTTTCTAATAAAATTAAGAACAAAACAAGGTTGTCTGACTTTCATCACTCTTAATGGAGCCCCTAAAAGCTTAAGGATAAAGATAAGATTAAGGATAAGACAAGAAATAAAATGAATTCAAATAGAAAAGAAATTAGTCAGTGTGCCCTTATTTACAGATAATATGATTCTGTGTGCTTGACTCTAAAAACTCTACCAGAAAGCTATTAGAGCTCATAGTCACTTTCAGTGAAATGACAGTATACAAATTAACATACAAAAGTCAGTAGTCATATATAAGTAAAAAGGACACCAAGAAAGATATCAGGGACATAATCTCACAATAGTCTTGAAAATACCTTGGAATAGAGGCAGGATCTTTAGCTTTCTCATTCTCTTTTTTTATTTATGAACTCCAGCCTATGGATGGTGCCACATACATGCAGGATGATTCTGGTTTTCTTATCTGAACTTCTCTAGAAAGAGCCTTACAGACATGTCCACAGGCATGCTTCACTACACCAACACATTTGTTAACCTAATCAACTTGATCATCAAAATTAACCATCATGCTGCGCCACAGCACTCCAAACCCAAATACAGTTGGGAGAGAGCTGGTCTCCCAGGAGTGCCGACACACCTGTGAGCACAAGTAAGACCACCACTTCTGCTCAAATTTGTGGCCCAAGAGGGACCAGCCCAGAGCCATCAGGACACAGGAACCAAAGGAGAGCCGGGGACAAGATCCTTCCAGTTTCTATCTGCACCCTGGAGCTGACCCGGCACCACAGCTCTCCATACCCACATTCCTCCCAGAGAGAACTGGTCTCCCAGGAGTACTGACACACAGGCTGACAGGAGGGAAAAGCCACAGTCAGAGACAGCAAGACCAGATAACACCAGAGATAACCAGATGGTGAGAGGCAAGGGCAAGAACATGAGCAACAGAAACCAAGGCTACTAGGCATCAACAGAATCCAGTTCTCCCACCACAGTGAGCTCTGGATACCCCAACACAACAGGAAAGCAAGACTCTGATTTAAAAATCACATCTCATGACAATGATAGAGGACATTAAGAAGGAAATAAATAATTCCTTTAAAGAAATACAGGAGAAGACAAGTAAACAGCTTGAAGTCCTTAAAGAGGAAACACAAAAATCCCTTAAAAAAATATAGGAAAACAAAACCAAACAGGTGAAGGAATTGAACAAAACCATCCATAATCTAGAAATGGAAAAACAAAGAATAAAGAAATCACAAAGAGAGACAATCCTGGAGATAGAAAACCTAGGAAAGAGATCAGGAGTCATAGATGCAAGATCACCAACACAATACAAGAGATAGAGGAGAGAATCTCAAATGCAGAAGATACCACAGAAAACATGGACACAACGGTCAAAGAAAATGCAAAAAAGCTCCTAACCCAAAACATCCAGGAAATCTAGGACACGATGATAAGACCAAATCTAAGGATAATAGGTATAGAAGAGAGTGAAGATTCCCAACTTAAAGGACTACCAGTAAATATCTTCAACAAAATTATAGAAAAAACAAAACAAAACAAAACTTTCCTAACCTAAAGAAAAAGATGCCCGTGAATATACAAGAAGCCTATAGAACTCCAAATAGGTTGGAGCAGAAAATAAATTCCTCGTCACATAATAATCAAAACACCAAATGCACAAAACAAAGAAAGAATGTTAAAAGCAGTAAGGGGAAAATGTCAAGTAACATAAAGGCAGACCTATCAGAATTACACCAGATTTCTCACTAGAGACTATGAAAGCTAGAAGATCCTGGGCAGATGCCATACACCTGCCCAGAACTAAGAGAACACAAATGCCAGTCCTAGCTATTATACCCAGAAAAACTCTCAATATCATAAAGGGAGAAACCAAGATATTCCATTACAAAACCAAATTTACACAATATCTTTCCACAAATCCAGATCTATAAAGGATAATAGAGAGAAAACACCAACACAAGGAGGGAAACTACACCTTAGAAAAAGCAAGAAAGTAATCTTCTTTTAACAAACCAAAGAGAATATAGCCACAAAAACATAAAAATAACATCAAAAATAATAGGAAGCAATAATCATTATTCCTTAATATCTCTTAACATCAATGGACTCAATCCCCCAATAAAAAGACATAAACTAACAGACTGGATACATAAACAGGAACCAGCATTTTGCTGCATACAGGAAACCTACCTCAGGGACAAAGACAGACACTACCTCAGAGTAAAAGGCTGGAAGACAATTTTCAAGAAAATGGTCCCAAGAAACAAGCTGGAGTAGCCATTCTAATATAGAATAAAATTGACTTTCAACCAAAAGTTATTACAAATGATAAGGGAGGACACTTCATACTCATCAATGGAAAATTCTACCAAAAAGAACTTTCAATTCTGAACATCTATGCTCTAAGTGCAAGAACACTCACATTCATTAAACAAACAAACAAACAAACACAAAACAAAAACTTTACTAAAGCTCAAAGCACATATTGTACCTCACACAATAATAGGGGGAAGCTTCAACACTCCACTCTCAGCAATGGACAGATCATGGAAACACAAACCAATTAGAGACACATTGAAACTAACAGAAGTTATAGACCAAATGGATCCAGCAGATCTCTATAGAACACTTAACCCTAAAACAAAAGAATATACCTTTTCTCAGCACCTCATGGTACCTTCTCCAAAACTGACCATATAATCAGTCACAAAACAGTCCTCAACAGACACAGAAGATTGAAATAATCCCATGCATGCACCCTATCAGATCACCATGGACAACAAAAACAACAGAAATCCAATACTTCAATAACAACAAAACAAAAACAAAAACAAACCCCACATACACATGGAAGGTGAACAACACCCTACTCAATAATAACTTCGTCAAGGAAGAAAAAGTGAAAGAAATTAAAGACTTTTTAGAATTTAATGAAAATGAAGGCACAACATACCCAAAGTTATGGGACACAACAAAAATAGTACTAAAAGGAAAGCTCTAACTAGAAAGCCTATACACTAGCAGCCTAACAGCACACCTAAAAGCTCTAGAACAGAAAGAAGCAAATATACCCAAAAGGAGTAAACAGCAGGAAATCATTAAACTCAGGGCTGCGAAGGAATAGTAAGGGATTATTTGAAACCCTTAACTGGGATACAGAAGAAAGGTCTATCATGATTTTTAGTGTAAGGCCAGTGAACTGATGGTTTTCTTCTTTGCTGCATTCTTTTGTTGAGCAATAATCTCATTGAATAGTCTAGTCTGACTTCAAACTCTATTCTTTTCCCTCAATACCCTGAGTGCTGAAATTACAAATTTGAGTCATCATACCAAGCCATGGTTGAATCTTGAGGTTTAATTTGTCATTTTCTTTATGTAATTGATCTTACCTATACTGAAGTCGTACTTTTTAAGGTCTTAATTTTAATTAATTAATTTACTTACTTATTTATGTGGTGCTGGAGATTGAACCCAAAGCCTGGTATAAGCTAGGCAAATGCTCACTCACAGAGTTATAACCACATTCCCTGAATGTACTCTTTATTTCTCAAGGGTATAAACTGTGCCTAGTATATGCTTGGCAGAGTTGGTAGCACAGTGACTTATAGCTAATGAATGTGCATCAACTTTCAGTAAGCGGTGTCAAAATGAATGAGAATCCAAAAACAAGGTCCTAATTCTGGCTCTCATCCAAGCATATTATGTAATCTCTCACAAATTATTTAAACTTAGTTTTCTCTTCCAATATTGAGGACACTGATGTTCATCAACTCTAAAGAAACTCATAAGCTTCTAAGAAGAAGGAGGAGGAGGAGGAGGAGGAGGAGGAGAAGGAGAAGAAGAAAAGAAAAAAGAAAAGAAAAATCATTCTTTCTTGGTGATGATTTCTCCATGCCTCTTTCATACTTGTGAAAAAATGTGCCCAAGTTCAATTTCTGCATTTGTAATGCATTTTTAGAAATAAAACTAATATAGTGAATAAAAAAGAAGAAAAAGAGGAGTGTTCATGAAAATCAGGATTCAAAGGACAAAATAAAGGAAAATTTTATATTAAAAATATATTTATGGTGGGCGCTCTGGTGCATGCCTTTAATCTCAGCACTCGGGAAGCAGAGGCAGGTGATTCTGAGTTCGAGGCCAGCCTGGCCTACAGAGTGAGTTCCAGGACAGTCTGGGCTACACAGAGAAACCCTGTCTCAAAAAGAAAAAGAAAAAGAAAAAGAAAAAGAAAAAGAAAAAGAAAAAGAAAAAGAAAAAGAAAAAGAAAAAGAAAAAGAAAAAGAAAAAGAAAAAGAAAAAGAAAAAGAAAAAGAAAAAGAAAAAGGAAAAGGAAAAGGAAAAGGAAAAGGAAAAGGAAAAGGAAAAGGAAAAGAAAAAGAAAAAGAAAAAGAAAAAGAAAAAGAAAAAGAAAAAGAAAAGAAAAAGAAAAAAATATTTAAAATTTTTTAAATAATAAAAATATTCTTAAAAATTCTGATTTTTATTTAAAAAAGTTTCCCATTGACTGTTTGGTTTGCACGGTTTAGGGTATATATATACCCATTTATTCCTTTGCTTACTTTATTTTTTTAATTGGATATACCATATTTGTTAATTCACTCATCATTTGAAGGCATTTTGTATTTTTTTCAAGTTCTGGCTATTATTAATAATTCTATAAATATTCATGAATAAATATTCCTGTGTAAATTTCATCATTTTTTGGTAAAAATATTAGAATAGATTGCTGAGTCCTTATTTAAACAGGAAACAACTGTCAAATGCTTTAAAGGGTCTACACTGTTTTGACATCCCCACAAGCAGTCTAAAAACTTCAGTGTCTCTGTTGCATGGTGTTTCTTTCCTTTCTGTGACAGACACCTCGCAAGCTGTGAAGGGCACAGTGTAGTTTTGACTTGCATTTCCACGATGTCTAAAGATGTTGACCATGTTTTCTCTTGCTGTGATGGACATCCCACAAGCTGTGTAGCCTAACTTATAGTCTGGACTTGCACCTCCCCCATGTTTCAGGTGTTGATCATTTGTTCACTTGTAATTACAAAGCTAATTTATATTGTCTTTAGAAAAAGTCATAGTCAAATCTTGTACCTATAGTTTTTAATTGTATAAAAATATATGTAACACAGAATTGACTAAAAAGATCAACATTTCTACTACTGAATAATATATCCATATTTTATAATATCTTTATTTATACATATATCCATATATACAAAATATCTTAATATATTTTTATAATAAGGAGCTTGTGTTAATTCTTATAGATAAAAAGCTCTTTTAAAACAAAAAAAGAAAAGTTTTCTGCTTCAGTTTAGGGTAAGAAGTGATGACCTTTTCTCTGTTGCATGAACCCTATACTTCATCTAAGGGATTATTTAACACACTATTTTGGTAATTTCTAGTTGTGTCTTTGTGAGATTCTTTGTTTTCAAACAATACATTCTATGTAGTCCATGATATCCTGGAACCTATAATACTCTTGTCTTCACTTCACAAATGTTAGAATTGCATGATTGCTATATCCAGTTATAAAACCTTGTTTAAAATAAAAACAAAATTAAACATCATAATGGATATACATAAAAATTATTTTGACATCTATTTGATGGTTTTGCCCTAGACTATTCTATTCCTTTTGTCTACCTATATCTATATTAGGCCACCATTATGTTGATTTAATCACTGTGACTTTGTAGTACATGGTGAAATTAAGCAATATGAATAAGATGCAACTATTCAGTATCCCTCAAAAACCCACATGGATTTTGTGATTCTGAAACAGCACTCTCTTCCTGATTTTGTCTTGAATTGTTAGATCACATTATAGAGTCCTGTCATATTTTCAATACTAGGTCTTTCAATCCATAAATATGAAGTATATTTTGGTTTATATGACTTCGATTTATTTCAGTGATGTTGTGTATTGTTTGTTGTACAAGCCTTTTAAGACCTTTTGTACTTCATGACAAAAGGATCAAGAATCTTTTCATCTGGGGCTGGTGAGATGGCTCAGTGGGTAAGAGCACCCGACTGCTCTTCCGAAGGTCCAGAGTTCAAATCCCAGCAACCACATGGTGGCTCACAACCATCTGCAATGAGATCTGGCGCCCTCTTCTGGAGTGTCTGAAGACAGCCACAGTGTACTTACATATAATAAATAAATCTTTAAAAAAAAAAAAAAAAGAATCTTTTCATCTGAATAAAGTCTCGGATTGTTTTTTAACATATCAGAAGCTCTACCCAGATCTTTAAACAAAAAGTATATCTTTGGCTAAGATAAGCATCTAAGTTTCTTTGGATGTTATTGTGAATTGGATTTTTCATATCTTTTATTCCTATATTGCTGGTGATTTGTACAGAAATCAAATGGTTTTATGATTTGTATTCTGATACATTGCTGAATTAGTTTAACAAAATTTTGTAGACTCTATAGAATTTGTTGTATGTAATATATTGTCTGAGAACAGTGGTGGTTTTAATTATTTTCCATTTTGATGAATTTGGTTCATTTCTTTGCCTAATTGCTCTGAGCATAGATTCCAATATTGTATTAAACAGAAGTGATACATGGGAAGTCTTACACTTTCAGCATTTACTATTATGTTTACTGTGGAAAGAGAGAGAGAGTGTGTGTGTGTGTGTGGCCTCTGGGTTTGTATCAATTTTTAATGATAAAGGGGTACTGAATTTTGTCATGTAAATTTTTTAAATAAACTGCAATAACTAGGTGTTTCTCCCCATTATTCTGCCAATGTATTATATTATTTGAAATGATTTTTAAAGAGTAAATAACTCTGGTATTCCAGGAAGAAACTCTATTTAATCATGTAGTGTAACACTTTTATTGTGCTGATTAATTCACCTTGCTAGTAATTTCCTGAGTTTTTCTTTGTTAAAATCAATGTTTATAGGGCCTACAGTTCTGTACTATGTTTTCCTCTTTGTCTTTGCTATCAGGTTAATGTTAATCTGGAGACTTCAACTTCACATCACCTATCATAAAGTATGTAAGGTGTTATTGTTAAGTGTTTTATTTATCTGTCGTATGAAATTCTATGCCCTGTTTCCTTATTTCTCCTCCATCTAAAGTTTTACCCATTGTTGTCAGTGGTGTGTTAATGCCTTCAACTGAAGTTATGGTAATTCTGTCAGTTTTGCTTTTATGTGCTTACATGATCTTTTATTTGTATACATGCTTATTCTTGTTACATTTTCTTATAAAGTCTTCTTGGACTTAAAGTGCATTTTGTCTGATACTAGGGTAGCTGTTCTTATCTTTTTTAGTTTATTTTTTATTAATTGTAACTGATAAAATATACTTCTGGGAAGATAGGGACAGGATGCAAATCAAAGTTATATTACAAATCTCTAAATATAAGACAATGACTTTAAGAATAAATAGATATGCCTTGATTTTTTCAAGTAATTCTTTAAGAAAATACTAAATCTATCAACCACTACAGACTATTCTGTTGCAGTGAGAAAAATAGAGGAAAATGATCAACAATGTGATTTCAATAAAGATCCGGTTTGGAACTGTGACCTGCAGTAACGTGTATAAGGCCCGAGGTTTAGTTTTTAGCATCAAAAGATAGTAATAATTCTCTCTTAGTAATCTCTGCCTCAATTTTTCATCTCTGGTTTGTGATCAAGAGATATAGTGATGAGTTTGCTATGAAAAATAGTATGAGCCCAGGCAGGTTTTTAAAGCAAAAATATGGTTGTTTATAGTAATACAAAGTTATCGTCAGATGTTTCTCCATGGGTTAATGGGATGTCATTTGAGATTAGCATGCCAAAAAAAATAGTTCCAACGTTTTACAAACTTTATCCAGAATCAAAAGGAGCGATGATTGTCTGACTTTGAATTGACTAAGCATTCCCAGATGGCCTCAAATTTATAATCCCAAGTGTCCTGGTGTTGGACACCCAGCCCAGCTCTTGCTCAGGATCATAAAAGTCCTTCATAAATAATCACTTCACTGAAAACACACCCCAAACCCTGTGATATTTGTCAGTAGTGTAGAGACAGTTGAACTATTGTCTGGTGGGTAAGGAATGGGAGAATGGAGCACAGTTGTTCTAGTTTTAAACCCTGTTGCTGAATTGCAGTCCTACCTTCAAGAAGTGCTTTTGCAGTTTGTCTAACTGCTCAGCTGCAACGATTAAAAGAAACTGTATTTCCCCCTAGTGAAAGAAGAGTTACTGAAGTAATTTCTATAGACTCTCTACAGCTCCATGACACTAAATAAGAATACTCCAGGAAGCCACCCGCATCATTCTGACTGATGGAGGATGGATGAATTGTAGGAAGTCTTAAGAAGTTCTTCCCTAGCTATTCCTCTGAGTACAAAGGCTGAGCATGTTTGCAAACCTCTGTTGGAAAAAAATGGAGCTAAACTTGATACTCATATGATAAGCTTATAAAATTCAGCTACTGAATGTAAGTAAATATTTCAGAAGGATGCTTGCCATTATCATTACTATTGCCAGTGATATAATTAACAATATTTATGATTTATACGTAAATATAATATAATAAAGTGTTTCGTTGATAATAGATAAGGAGATAAGAAATATATGCAAATTTTTAAATGACTCAAACATTTAATTAATCAGAAATAGACTGACATTAAATGGTTGTCTCTTTTATGACCTCATATGTGGAGCGGTGGGCTGAACACAGACAGCAAAGGTCTGGAAACCCAGTGACCTGATGGGTGGTGATTTGCACCTATATGGGATGAAAGGTGTTTGATCATGTCTCCTGGGCCTCTGGCTCCAGTCGAAGTTAGCCCGCCCCCCATAACCTTCCTCCTGCAAGAGAGGTGTGTGGCTATCAGTCACCAAGCCTTCCCACATGCAATTAAAGTTTCCCCCAAGCTCTCAGTCCAAGCCAATGAGAGGTACCTGCTGTCAAACCCTGAATCACCCCCAAAACTGTATATAAATCCTATCCAAGGAATTAAAGGTGTGAAGCTTTCTATAGGCCTTTGATGCTCTCTGATGATAGTCTTAGTTTTGGAGTTGGTGATATACCCAACAATGCGTACATTTTAAACTTGCTTTATGGCATTCCTTAATATCTAAAACTGTAAAGCGTTATAAAATTGTCTCCATGTCCCTGGGCCAAGGTCACTCAAACATGACTTTGTAATAAACCTCCTCCCCCCAAAAAAAAAGTCCGTTTAGGAAAAACAAACAAACAAACAAAAACAATTCACCAATCTCCAAAATAAAATCAAGAGATCTTTCAAAGTAATTGTTACTTTTAGTTTAGTGAGGAAATATGTGGCTTCAATTTTAAAAATTGTCCTTCCAACAAAAGACATAAAATAAAAATACAATTCTAATTACCACATCCCTCAGAATGCTGCTCACGGAAGAGAGAGTGCCAGCCAGACATAAAGCCATCTAAGCACACATAGAAGTTCCACCAGGGTGGAGCATGAGGTTCCCATTCTGTGAAGGATAAAGAACACTGATCTCTGACAACATGCTTGATGAAGTTTTCATCCTTAAAACCAATTGCTTACAAATGTAGAGACTTAAAGACACTTTTATATAAAGGAAACCAATATCCAGAATTCCCCAGTGTGAGCAAGAACAACTGGCAGGAATATCGCCTAACAAAGGGAAACAGAGGAAAGGAAAAACCTGCACCAGATTGGAACCAAGCCCTGTTCACATAGCTGACTAGAAGTATTCACAGCTCCCAAACTAAAAATTAAAAACCTAAATATTACTATCAGAGTTTCTCTGTGTATTATTTGTGGTAAATGTGGTATTTCACTTGCAATATTATTCCATTCTTCATGTTTGGACATACTGAGATTAAAGTCTTGGAAGTAGCTTAAATGGACTGTGTGCAAAATGAAGTGCAAGGATCTCCCTGCAACATAACATCGTCATTAAACATTTACTGCGTTGGGTTCTCCAAAAGAATGGCCCCTAGAGAATGCATATCTATTACAGGGGAGGGTGGGTATTAAATTGGCTTCTATGATACAAACAGGATAGTCTAACACTACTGACCACACACAGAAAGTTGGAGAGCCCAGTAACTGCTCAGTCCACAAAGCTGAATGTCCAAGTAGTCCCAACTTCATGGTGAATGCCTGAAGAATTGATGGAGAGCCAATGGTCTTCAGTCCACACTGTAAAGCAGAAGCTGGTTCCAATGTCAGTGAGGGATGACATCGACAGGGTAGATGCCCTCATCATCAAGTTGTGAATGTGGGAAGAATAATAGCACTGGTCCTTCAGTGCTTTGTGTCTAAAAATACTGTCTGCCCTGGGTGTCAGTCTTCTACCCTCACTTAAACCTTCCAAGAAAAGTCTACCCAGACCTGCCTTGAGATACCTCCTAGTTGATGCTCAACACAGTAAATGTAATAGTCTTGAGTAATCATGATAAGTGCATGGGAGCTAAAGATTATTATAAAGTCAGGAATTTAAGTCTGATAATTTTAAGATTTTTTTTTTGACAGTAAGGTTTACAAGGGCATGCTTGCAATGTTCTGCTTATAGGATGCACTTCTCTGAACTCTCAATACTTAAACAGGAGTTGAATAATGAATTAGTGTTTATGGTACGTAATTATGTTTAGACTAACTAGATATTATTTAAATCTTTATACCATGTAATAGATTCAGCCAGTCTTCATCTATTTTATGGCATCACACAGGTCTTTATAAATACACTCCTCCAAGGACTGGAGAAATGGCTCAGTAGTTAACAGCACTGATTGCTCTTCTACAGAACTTGGATTCAACTCCCGGAACCACATGGCATCCAACAACCTATCTGTTAACTGCAGTTATAGGGGACCTGACACCCTTTTCTCACTTCATGGGCACCACACACGTGTGCACAGAAATGCATACAGACAAAACACCCATACACATTTAATATTCATAACAATAACAACAACAACAACAACCACTACAGCAAGGCCTGAGAAATTGCTCAGTGGTCAAGAAAACACCAAGGCCCAATGACCTAAGTCATCTGGAAGCAACATGTCAGAAGGAAAGAACTGACTCCCTCTCATAGGCTGTCCTCTAACCTCCACATATGCACTGTGAGGCACATGCTTCTTCCACCCAACACAAGTAAATATGATTTTAGTAGAGAACACTAAGGCTGTAGCAATGGCTCAGCAGAGAGTGGACCATGCTGCCCTTTCATGCTGCATTTGGTTCCTGGAGCCCACATTTGCCACTTACAACCTCATATAACTTCAGTACTAGGGGAAACACCTACCCTTATTTGCTTATATCCACACACAGATGTACATGCATATATATAATTAAAATATAAAATAATTGGATTTAAAAAGCCAAAAAGAAAACATAACACTCCTCCAGGTAATTATAATTGCTATGAAAACCACCTGGAAATCACACAACTATTACAGTCAGGTGTTAGATCTAGCTAAATCTTTTCTGTCTCTCGCTTCTCCATTTATATGTATATGTGTATATGTATATGTATATATGTGTGTACATATACACAGTATATATATATATATGTGTGTATATGTGTGTATGTTATATGTGTATATATGTATTCATTTATAAATGCACACATGTAAGCACAAATGAACATAATATCCAACCATTGTTCTTTGTCTTATACATATAACAAACAGAAAAATGTAGAATTTTCCACATGAAAGACCTTTAAAACTATCCTTGTGGATACTGAGAGTTAACTTTGCTTTAACGGTGTGTTTATAAAGTCCCCCAATTTTAGACTTATCAAATTAGTTCTCTGACATGCAGCCACATTAAATTACGTTACTATTTTCAGGCAATGTTAAAAAGTCATAGGATTTTAATGAGACATTGAAAGTCAAGAAAATATGCCACAGTATTTCATCCCTCTTATGATGTAAACCAATAGTCACTTTTTGTAAAGCTATCAGCTGAGACAGAGTATGCATGCATTCATTTAATCTAAATATGCAAATCATTTTATTATAATTTATATATACATTTAGTATATTATGTATTAATACCTATTCATGCATACTATATTATATATGCCCTAGTAATAATATAATATATATTATATACTATATCATAGATATCACTACAATACATTAATAGATTATATATGTTATGTTTTGCAAATAAATGTTTTATATAGTTATAAAAATCAGTTTTTGCATTATATGTTTATATGTGTAAGCTGAATAATTTCCCAGGATTTTTATTAGAACTATAAAGATAAGTTAGTAACCATCTTAGGGCCACAAAACACTATATTCCTAGAGCTAGAGAAATATTATAGTTTTACAAGTAATTTCATATCTTCATGATATAGGACTTGAGAGATAGTTCAAAGGTTAAGAATCTGTTCCATTCTCTCAAAGCATTCAAGTTGGACTTCCAGTGCCTATATTGAGCATCTCACAAGTGCCTGTGACTTCATTTCCAGAGAGATCTCTATCATTTTCTGGCCTCCATGGGCACTTACATTCATGTTCACACACATCCACCCAAAACACACATGCACTGACATAATTGAATTTTTTCAGTTTTGTTAAAAATCTTTACAACATTTAATGGAAATTAACAATATTTTATTCTGATGAAATATGAAACTTTTGAGTTTATAATAGATATAGACTCCTGTAACACATATAAATTATTTTATAATATAGATAGAATGCATTTAAAAATTTATAAGCATTCTTATGTTATTCAAATACATAAAAGTTGGCAAAATAGTATAAGTCCATATTTTGAGAAATTAGACATTTCAAACATGCTTTCCAAGAAATAGAGAAGAAATAAGGCTTTATGGCTGTGTATTCTCATCAGGAGTGTGCCCAATGATAACGTACTCAGAGGAATTGTTAGAAAATGTATATAAGTTGTGATTATAACATAAAACCCCCCATAGCCCAGGTGTAGGGCATGCCAGTCACAAAAACAAATGTGCTAACTCAGACAGAGATTCCTGCTGGACAAGAGACCACACCTACACTGGCCACCAGAACCACAGATAGGTGGCCACCAGTGGACCTCCTCCACTCAATCAGTGTCCTCAGTCACCACTCTCTTCCTCACCATTGTATCAAGCCTTCCCCAACTCAAGAGTGTAGGCCAAAGGCCAAGCTAGCTGCCAGAAGTCCAGCCCCCAACTTGGAAAGAGACTCCCTACTAAATCAGAGGCTGCCAGAAATCCAGGCCACAAAAACCAGAAGATCAAAGAGGAAACAGAAACCAAGGAAGAAAGCACCCATCCAACAAATATAAACTCAGAAATCAGCACCTAGACCTATAATCATCTCAAACCCTAAAGCCTAGTGTTAGAGAAAGAACACAAGCAGCAGCATCCAGAGCAATAAGTCGCATCCAGAGCCCAGCTATCCTATGACAGAAAGACTTAATTATTCCAATGCAGCTGAAACACAAGAAAACATCCTTACAACCAACTTTATGAAGATGATAGAAGTTCTTTAAGAGGAAATAAAAGATAATAACTTAAAGAACATAAAAAACAAATTGTAATTATAAGATCTGTTTCCACTTTTTACTAAGCACATGGCCTGGGACAAATTGCTTAATATAGTTGTGATTGTGAGAACATGTATGGAATGGGGACCATAGAATATGTGTCAGCATCTTAGGATGAGCTTGGGTACCATTTAGTAACGATCAGTCACCAAAGTCAATAGCTCACATGAAAATCCCCACTTATACTAAGCTTTCCATAGACAGATCCACCCCATTCTCCAAGATACCATTGACCTTCCATTATCTTAACTGCTTAAATAATCCCTGCACATGGGAAGCACTGAGAGCTCAAGTATTAACTCTCTCATGCTTACACCTCTTATTGACACTGTTAATTACTGTGGAGTAGGAAGAAAAGAAGATTAAAATAAAGTTAAACTGAGCTTTATAAAAATGCATCCAATTCAGAAACGGCAGAGTTTCTACCCCTCTACAATGTAGAAACGGGACATCCAGAGAAATTTTAAGTATTTCTTAAGTTAGCTGCCTGCAGTCTTAGAGCCTGAAGTGCAAGTCAGGGTTCCTTCTAGCTCACTCCTGGCTGTAGCTCTACAACCAAAGAAAATGTGTTGAGCATCCTTGCCTGTGCCAGGCACCCTGAGTTGGGGAGGTTGCCTGCTTGTAGGGTTAGGCAGCATAGTAATCGTGTCGGTTTTCCAAATTTGTGTTTAACAGAAAATCCAGAATTAATAATAATGATAAGGAGACTGCTACAGTCCAAAAGTATATTGTAGCAGTTGTTATTAATTTCTATTTATCACACCTTAACAACAGGTGCTCATTGTCTAAACCGATTGAAATTCAAATTTTAAATGTCATATCACAAATGACTAGACAAAATAAGGTATGTGACAAGAGGCAATTTGAAATATTTTGAAATGTTTTGAAATGTTTTTTTTTTAAGTAGGCGTAGTATGCTTTCCAAAACTGTTAAAAAAAATAATAGGTGCATTCCTGTCCATAGGGGGAGCTAGAAGGCAGTAGCTAGATGTTCCAAGTGGCTCCTAGTGGCTCTACTTTCCATTTGCTGAATGAAGAGGGAAATTAAATAAATCAGCATGTCAACACAATTGAGCTTCCTATTGTGCTTATTGAAGGGTGAACCTGGCAAAGACTAATACAATTATTTCCCACTTGAATGGACTCAGGTTCAGAGTGTTGTCTTAGTTATTTTGCAAATGACAAGCCATGTCACTCCCATAAGCCTTTGCCTCAGCAGCTTTCTCCATTCCCCGCCTCTGCTTCCATTCAGATCCTCCAGGACATATCAGGGAAAGCACTGACCATGAATCATGCCCTGAAACATCTCAGGAAACAAGTCAGGGCTAGAAAGTTCTCAGCCCCTTAGCTGAGCTGTCCTCCCGTTTTGTGTAAGAGTAAGTTCAGAAATAAAACTACTATCCTCAACATCCCAAAGACTTTGTTTTAACTTGTTTTTTTCTTCTTCCGTGAATCAAATCTCCTTCTAGAATCTATATACTATCATCTGAATTTATGAATGACTAGAAATACTATTCATCCAGCTGGCAGTCTGATCATGTGAAGACTTGACAGAAAACAGAAACTAAAGCTACTAGTCCCTATCCCTATCCAATGGCTCAGTATAATTTTGTTTGTTGTAATGAGGACTGTAATGACATTTTTAAATTGGTCTTTTAATTATTAACTGTAATAATATTCATGCGATGTTTAGTAGTTATGGTATGATAGTCCAATATGTTTATACAATAAAATCAGAAATTGTCATTTCTGTCTCTTTGAACACATCATTTCCACATGTTGGAAACTTCAGGCTCTTCTTAACTACTGCGTAGTGTAAAGTAGTGTAAAGTTACATCGTATGCTAGAAGGCACTGGAACATTTCCATCTGCCTGTATTTCAGTAGGCTTTATCTAACCAATCCACACCTCCTCTTTCCCTTCTGTCCAAGCCTCTGATAACCACTATTCTACACCTGACTTTTCAAGAGATCAGCACTATTTTTGCTCTGTAACTGAGTGAGCTATGCAGAGTTTTCCTTCTGTATGCTATGTTGATAAAAAGAAATGTTAGAAATGGCATTGTTGATAGTCTTCCTTTAATGAAAAAGAATGTCATATAGTAGTTTCTTCTGAATTGAAACATTCCCTTTAAGGGAGAATGAGGAAAGCTCCTGACACTCTGGAGGTAAAGAAATGTCTACCTGTCTGGGAAAACTGACTAGATTTGTGAGGATTGCTTCACCATCCCTACCACAAGGCTATAGGAAGAGTAAGCACCTACTGCAGAGGGAGACTCTAACATGGGAGCTGCAGAAAAGAGATTCTCTGACCTGTTAAGCTGTCTGCAAGTTCTGAAGAGATGTCCCAGGATTCTGTTCTTCATGAGCCCTCATCTGCGTCAGAGATGGTTTTCATTAATCATCATCATTGTGCATCGTCCCTGCTCCTATAAGTAACCCCTCCCCCACATTCCCATTAGTAGCCTCAATAAAAGCTCTTTCATTTACCAACTTGGAATTTGGTTCAGTTGTTACTTTGGACTATTATGGGTTCCCTTTCTGGAATGAACAGATGCATGTATTATGTTTCCACAGGAAAGGTCTCTCCTACAACACACTATGGACCTAACTAGATGAAAGGTGGGTTGGAGTGGAGTAATTTCATGGTCGTAGCTAATGTACTATACCCAGTTGATGCTGATGCACATAAGGGGGTATCATCCAAGGGGAAATCTACATACAGCTACCTTCCTTCATATGGTATGGGAGAGTAGTCCTTCTCATTATGTTGTGCGGTTCCCACAATGGTGATGAACATGGAACCCAGGCTGAGTCCTCAATGCAGAGGTAATTCTGGGTATTTTAATCCATGGTAAGTCAAAAATCATTAGAGACAGTGGGCTCCAGTGGATGGATTTGGGGATAAAGTAATACAGTTAAAAAGAAGCAAGCTTGTTCTAGGTATGAACAATAATCCAGAATAAAACTGAGAGAGAGAGAGAGAAGAAGAAGAAGAAGAAGAAGAAGAAGAAGAAGAAGAAGAAGAAGAAGAAGAAGAAGAGGAGGAGGAGGAGGAGGAGGAGGAGGAAGGAAGGAAGGAAGGAAGGAAGGAAGGAAGGAAGGAAGGAAGGAAGGAAGGAAGGAAGGAAGGAAGAAGGAAGGAGAAGGAAGGGGGAGGAGGAAGAGAGAAATTGGGAGGGAGGGAGAGAGAGAATGAATCCAGGGCTGGAGAGGTAGCTTCACAGTTAAGAACACTGTTTTTGTTTTGTTTTGTTTTGTTTTGTTGTGAGGTTTTGTTGTTGTTTCCAGAGAACCCATTTCAACTCCTAGTACCTACACAATGGTTCACAACAGGTTCTGAGGATCTGATATGTTCCTCTCTTTCCAACATTTGTGTCCACTAGGCATGGGCATGGTGTACATACACCACAAAAGCAGGCAAAACAATCATACACAAAAATATACAAATCTAAAAAGTCTGTGTGTACGTGTGAATGTTTTCTTGTGTGTGTGTGTGTGTGTGTGTGTGTGTGTGTGTATGTAAGCGCGCACACACGCAAGTTGGCTTCTCTTGATTCTGTGCTAAACCAAACATTTGAACCATCCTCACCAAGTCCATGGCACCAAGGAAAGTCCCATGAAGAAACCCCAGGATGAGGAAGCCAGGTAACTGATAAAATTGATGGAATATTTTCCTCCTGTATTGGACTTTGCTAGTTAATTTTGTAAGTATTCCTTTAGCAGATGGACTGAACATAAGACCAATGTACATTACTTGAAATGGTGAACAATGAACCTTCTAAGTACTCTCAAACTCTTATTTTCATGGTCCCACTATTTGTTAAGGGATAGTGGTCCAGGACCTTTGTTATCCTGCCTGCCCTCTGTAGAAAGACTTGATTATTACATAGTTAACAGAATCCTAACATGGGTATTTTGCAAAGTTATGAAGTATATAAGAGACATTCCTGTGCACCTAAAGAATGGGGGTGGGAGATCAGATCACACAAGGGTACAAGGACACAGCTATGAAATATCAGGTGTGTTATGGTCAAGATGCATATGATACTTGACAAGGTTATTTTTTAAGTTGTACAGCAACCTGTACCTGAAAATGGAAAAGAGCTTCAGGCATCTTGAAGCTCCTGGCATACCCTACCTTGCCCAAGTTGCTAGTTCTCTAGATATAGAGAAGTGCTACATAGCAAAAAGGCAGAAAGGCTCAAGGGCTTTTGAGCAAGCTAAAGTCCCTGTAGCACAAGCTAAATAGCTGTGTGTCCCATTACTTCAGTGGGGACAAGAGATGTGGAGAGAACACATATATAAGTCAACCTGTTGCCTTGAGGGACAGACATATAGATCATAGAGGAACTAGTCCTGTTGCTTGTGGGCACAAATATACCCTTTTCTCTGTGAACACTGCTACAGCTGCATATGCACTTCCATGCCACCAAGCTACAGTCGATGCCAATGAGGTTTTCATTCAATTAAGTCTTATGTATGCCTACTCATGGAAAATTGACTATGATGGGGGTTGTAATGTCACAAACACTGATGGGCAGAATTCAGATAAAGACAACAGGCACAATAGCACTTCTAATGAATATAAAATCACAATCCCCTGGCCAGATTAATGGAAAGAAACAATGGATTGCTAAAATATTAGTTGACAAAATGTATATAATATCAAGGTAACATCCAAATTTGTACCTCATTAATCATGGGCCAGTTCTTAGTGCAGCAGATGGCAGTTAAAACAGAAACAATGGGTTAAAGTTCATAGAATAAGTGTGTTCGGAGTGCTCAGCCACAAATGTGACAAATGTATCATACCCTTTCCAAACTGCGAGTCTAGACCATCACTAAAACTGAACCCAATGGGACCACTACACTCATAAACTCATAGCGTCTGTGGTTGCATGTGCAAGACCCCAAGAATAACAAGCTAGTCAACATTCCATTGGGGAAGGGAAGGGGCTCATGGGCCCTCAGCTCTAGCTGATACAATATTAACTGTGATTTCAGGGGAAGGAAAAGTTAGCTTTGTTGTAGGGTGTGGCCCTTGGTAGTTGGCCTCATATGCATTGAGTATATAGGTACTCAGTGCATTAACAATAAAATAAAGACACAAGGAGGAGGTTGCAGAGGCACAAGGTGGATCTAGGAGAAGTGGGAGATGAATATCATAAAATGTATGGAATGCAAGTATAAAATTCTTAAAGAATTAACTTAATATCATATACATAATTTAATATCATAAATGTATATACATATTTCAAACAATAATAGCTGAGGCACTTAAGTATAAGGGACACCCTGAAGTGGTGGAAGTGGCCACTCCTAGAGGATATAAGCTTATTAAATAAAAATTCCAGGGCTAGAGCTGGGTTATTTTGTTACAGGTTGCTGACAAAACAGGCTCCTGAGGGCCCACAAACCATAAAGGCTATTGATATTGCTGTCAGCAGCATGCCAGAACTAGATAGTAAGTTGCTATTGCTGAAGAGAGCAGAAATAATGCTGGAACTAAACTAAAGGCACCTTCTTTCCAGCTTACAGTGTCAGAAGGTGCTAGGTAAGCAGTTAGGAGGGCATGGTCACTAACGCTACTGCTTGACTATGGATTCTATGTGCGATCGTACAAAAAAAACCAGACAGGGTGTGTCTGCTTGTGCCACAATGGTGCAACTGTCCTGGAAACAATAAACAATTTGGAGACTCACATCTGGCACTGTCTGAGGAGGTCATAGGCCCCACTCAGGAAGCAACTGCTTCTGTGTTGTTATAGGTGATGTGTCATCAAACTGTCATCTAAACACTTATGCTTATGGCCATTGATCACTGTTGATGTCAGTGGAAATCTACCATAGAAGGAAACTTCCTTTTCCAATACATGGTACACCCCAGTGCATAATCACTAGTAAAACTCCTAAGTGACTGTTACTGTGGCATAGTGTTCCATGCTTAGTCAAGAACAGATGGAGTGTTGGATAGCTGGATATTGGTTTCCTCTAAATTAAAATATTTTCTTCAGGGGAGAGACTCATGAGAATCTCAAGGTAAACAGACTTCTATAGGACTGGGAAAACTGAAACTTGCAAGATTCATGTGGACCCCTCCTTATGGGAGTAGGAGGAGGAAAGAGCTGCTGAAGAGAGTCTGGTCAGGTAGGCTGCCTAGTGGCCATTCTTAGACCTACCCTGCTGCTTGTAATGTGTGCAGAGAGTTTCAGAGATGCAGCTTTTATAACTGGTCACCTATGTTGGGATGGGCTTTTCATGACACAGCTGCTTTGGAGCCATCTCTGTTCCTGGAAGTAACCCCAATAAAAACTCATTTGTTCACATAGCACTTTGATGTAACCATTACTTTGGTCTGCCATGAGTAGACATATATGTGTGTGTTGCATCTCTCCAGGGAAAGCTTCTCACGAAACAGAAACCTAGATGAGGGAAAGGATTGCAGCTACTGGGGTCGATTAGACCTCTTGATAGTGATTCCCACAGTTCACGTCAAGCCAAAGCAAGTATTTGAACTAGTTTTATATGACAAAATCAAAAGACACGGTTTCATGCTTCTAATAAGCCAAGCTGAGAGTAGAAGCTACAAATCATTTTGTTCAAACACTGAACTCTCCCTTTTCCCCTGCTTCTCTTCTGCTTGCAGCTGACTCCTCCTTCCTGCAGATCCCAGGATCACAGGCTGATTAAAGAACACAAAGGTTTGATGGGAGCCTGCACTCCTCAGGCTCAGCAGACTCCCAGTCTCTCTCTCTCTCTCTCTCTCTCTCCACCCCCCCCCTCCCTGAGCTGAGACCTACCTGACAACCTCTGCCTTTTTGAATCCAGCTCTGAGCACAGATGCATCTTTTTATTTATTGTTCTCCCAAGTGATTCCATCAAACTGGAGATCCTCCTTAGGAAAAGACCCGCACGGCATCCACGGCATCCAGCGCTGTGCAATCTGCCTGAGGGGCTCCTGATTTCTGGTCTGGAATTTGGTGGGTGGGAAGAAGTTTTTGTTGGATTTATTTACTTAAAATATTGAAGAGTTTCTTATTGCTGCCTGAAATGGAGCACAGCTTTAAAACATGGGTTGAGACAGATCTTTCTACCGGAGACTGGACCAACACATGGAACATCTAGAAAAACTTGGCCAGAGAAATGACATCTGCTTTGCAACTCTCGCGCTCAGAGAAAACCATCAGACTCGTTGAAGAGGGAAATTAAAATCCTAAGGAAAATGTCTTTCTTTCTCAGCAACTTAACAAATGACTCTAACCTGTGGAAAGCAAGTCATAATTCTACGGAGACGGACCTAATGAATTCACCAGCAACTCTGACTCTTTCTCTCTTTTGCCTGATCTGTATAATGACTCTCGCAGCTCTGGTGGGCAGCATTTTCTCACTGGTTTCACTGCTGACCATGCAATACAGAACTGTTTTGTCCATACTTGTGACATCTTGGTCTGTGGATGATCTCTTGAGCGTCTTGTCAGTGGCCATCTTCATGGTTTTGCAGTGGCCAAAAGAGGCACAGGGCTACTTGCAGTCTCTGTGCACCACCTCTGCCCTACTGTATATGTGCCAGGGCCTCTCCAGCAACTTGAAAGCGACTCTCATAGTCTGCTACAACTTTTATACGATGAACAGGACGGTGGAGAGTCAGTCAAGCTCATGGCGATTAGGACAGGTACTTGGTGTGGCTTTAACCGTGTGGGCAGTCAGCCTGCTGCTGGCTTCGCTCCCGCTCTGCGGCTGGGGTGTCTTCGTGCGCACGCCTTGGGGCTGCCTGACCGACTGCTCCAGCCCATACGTGCTGCTCCTCTTCGCGGTATATGCTTCCGCTTTCGGGCTCCTGGCGGTTCTCTCTGTCCCTCTCACTCACCAGCTGCTGTGTTCAGAGGAGCCGCCGAGACTCCATGCCAACTACCAGGAAATTTCTCGTGGCGCCTCTACTCCTGGGACCCCTGCTGCTGGGGGAAGAGTGCTCTGTCTGCCGCCAGAGGATGTCGAGATCCCTGCTCTGCGATGCACTGGGGGATGCTCCCCGAGCTCCGACGTGGTGTTTGCCCCGGGGCAGCCGGCTGCCTCCAGCGCTGGAGCCGGCAAGCGAGAGAATCCCGGGACTCCCCAGGGCACCAACACCTTTCCCTTGAGCTTGGCACAGAAGCGCTTTTCTTTGATTCTAGCGCTGACGAAAGTCATCCTTTGGCTACCCATGATGGTGAGTATATTTATCACTGGAGGGTGTGTGAGCTGAGCTCAGGCGCTGGTTTGGGGAGTCACCCAAAGCTGTGCGGATAAGTCCGCTTCCAGACGCATCGGTTGTTTCTGAAGACAGGTCTGGAGAAAAGCAATTCACCTGGGGTCTCGTTAACTACCAAGCAGTGGCTGTTAAGTAATTTTCAATCTGGGAAAGGTGGAGAGCCTTCAGTCACAAGAGACTTGATTTTCCTAGATCGTGGTCAAAGATGTTCTCTTTCTTTTAGGCAAAATCTGGGCGTATTCAGAAAGGAAAGGAGAAAATAAAAGGTTTTTTTTTTTTTTTCTTTCAACCTTCTCTGGTCCAGTTTTATTCTTAGTTTTCTCCTCCCTGGTAGGGACGCCGCCCATGTCTAGCACCAAGAGACAGAGGGGTGTGATCTAGTGTAGTAGGGAAGAGGAAGAGAGGACAAATTTAGCTTTTGTTCCTGGTGTGAGCTGGGGCATGGGGATTGGGGTGGCCATGGCTCATGCTTTGACCAGCACACAAGGACAGAGACCTGGAAACAAGAAGTGACAAGTTTGGAGTTTCTGGTAGAGGTCCCACCACTTCCCCTTTCCTTCCTTTTCCTGCCTAGCATCTCTTTGTAGATTGCCTGACGCTTTCTTCATTAGGAATTTCAAATCGCAGCAGGTGCAGACAGAGCATTCAAAAAGGAAACTAAACTCTGCTCTAGTGCACCCAGGTGTATCCGATCCATTCTCAGAATCCTTCCACCCAACCCCTGAAGTGTTGCCCAGAAACAGAGCTCCTATAGACCAAAGCCGGGGCCTTGAATAGAGGACTTGAACGGAGTCAGGGCTGTAAGAAAGCCTTGGAAAGTGGGAAAGAGGATTCTGGTTTAAGTCTGAAGTTTTTTGCCTTTCAGATCCACATGGTGGTAAAACACGTGGTGGGGTTTCAGAGCCTTCCGGTCGATACACTCAGCTTTCTACTAAGCCTGCTGGCCAGCATTGTAACACCAGTGTTTGTCTTGTCCAAACGTTGGGCCCACTTGCCTTGTGGCTGCATCATCAACTGCCAGCCAGACACCTACTCCGTTGCCTTCGATGGGAAAAAGTGTAAGTCCTCTACAGTGGCTTTGGGAACGCCACACCTACATTAAAATACAGAAAAGTGGCCTATTGAGAAAGTTACTGGGGGAAGAAGGGAAATATCCTAAGACACATGCAAATGGTATATAACAAGAAGAAATGATAAAAAAAGAATTTAGCTTAGTGATGGAGTAGGTTTTCAACAGCCCCGAGAAATATTCATTTATTGGGAATGTTCTTAGGTAAGAATACGGTTCATTCAACTCCACACTTTATTGTCAACACAGATCCTTATATGTTACCTCCATCCTCACTTTTAACCCAGAGTGGAAAATCAGTCTCTCCTCCCAGCTCTATATAAAGAGCAGCATTGCTGCGCAGCCTGACTTTGACAAAAAGATAAACTTCAAAACCAGTTTAAAACTCCTGACCAATAATACATTCTTATCCAGTAGAACAGTAAGAAAAGTAATATTATATATATATAATGTAATATATATATAATATTTATTACAAATATATATAAATATAAAGTAATATATATATATATATATCCTGAAAAAATCATCCCCTAATAAATGTTTAGGGTGTTCCTCTGCTGTTGGAAACACATTATATTCTGAAAATCAGCCAATAAGCAAAATTCCCCAAGCTAAAATAGGGTGGGAGTTTCTGATTGTCCTTGTTTTTGCACTGTGTTGTTCCTTTAAAAGTTGCTTATGTGGCGAGAAGGGGGAAGGCAGTTGTTGTAGTATTCAAAAGCTGTGGGATTAGAGTCTATCTGGCCACATCATCTGATTAAAAGAAACAATATGATTCCAAGGTGACCTGGGAGAAAAGCAGGACCAGATCAGGAATGAGCTGTGTATTTTGATCTACTAAAAGTCAAGGACCTTTTTGCCCTGGTGGTGAAATATATACAGTAAACTGAATAAAATCAGATTGTTCCTTAGTGTGCGAAAAATTAACTCTTCTGCTAAGTGTCCTTTTGAACAGAATAACAAAGTATATTTTCTTTAGCAGAAAAGAAGCATTAAATAAAAACAGTTCATTTCAGACGATTTTAGGGTTGTAAAAATGAGAGAATATGCAAGTATTTTTAGCAAATAATTCTATAGCAAAGCAATTTTTATAAATATTAATTACTGGCCATTTTCATGTATTGATTAAATTTAAAATATAGGATTTCTAGACATTTTCTGACAAAAATATTTCTGTTTTTAAGAATATCATCATTTTATTTGTGATAGATGGCAAATTCACCATTTTTGTTCACATTTATTTTAAAATTATAAAAAAGAAGTCAGTTTTGATTATGAAAATTTTCTCTTTTCCTTCTTTTCATGTGTGTGGTATACATGTGTGTATGTATACATGGTAACATATGTTTGTGGGTACATGTGTCATGTATGTGCTTATGAAAGCCCAAAGTCAGTATGTGGAACAGTGCTTATTCTCTCAATTCTTTCCTCCCCTCCCCTCCCCTTCCCTCCCCTCTCCTCCCCTTCTCTCTCTCTCTCTCTTTCTTTCTTTCTTTCTTTCTTTCTTTCTTTCTTTCTTTCTTTCTTTCTTTCTTTCTTCTTTTTTCATTTCTTAAAGGAAAGTTCTCTGCAGCCAAACCCACCACACAGCTAGTGCTAGTCAGATCGATTCCCTGTCTCTGCACCCAGATAAACCTTCGCAGACACCCAGCATTTGTGCTTCATATGGTTCCTGGGCGTCACTCCTATTGTTGTGTGGCAAGTGTTAGAACTGTTAGGGCATCCCCTCAATCCCTGAAGGCCTTTAAAAATGTGGCATTTAAAAAAAAGTATTGCTAGAAAATTACTAATTTAAACACATAAGTCAAATAGCTCCACTCCCCTTTACAATCAAGTCTATGCCAAATGGAATAAAATAAGAATGTGTGTAGTGGCAGGAAGCACCACCATTGAGTTTCCATTGCTAGGAGTTCTGTGCTCCTCAAGGTGGCTTATCCTTAAGCAGACCAGATATATGAATTCATTAGAAATTTTATATTTAACTGTTTTTCCTTAACAAAGGAAAAAAAATTCCTATTTACATTGTTTATAATTGAGGCAAGGAGAGGCATGGAAAGTAAAGACTTGTATCAATCCAGGCATACTAAAGGCATTCTTTCAATATAGAAGATATAAGTATATGTCTCAGTTTCATTAAACGATGACAAAAAGATAAGCAACCAGAAATCAATTTGCAGAAACAAAAATTCTCTTCTGTTTTGAATAGGAGATTATGTATTATCTCAAAATGAAAGCCTTTATGTAGATTTTAACTAGCAGTTTGACATACAGTGTGAATGTGGTTTTCAGATTCAGAACTTTTGGTTAACATGATGTTTCCTTGTTTAATTAAGCAAACAGCTGAAAGTAAAATCAGGTATTCTCTATCAAAAGTCATATTTTCAAGATTATCTCTTTCCAGAATCAGAATTCCTGGTGATACATGTGAAAATTATTTCTTTTATAAAGTAATGTAATTATCATAAAATGATTGTTGGCAAGAGATGACTGATATATGTTTGATCCATGGGGACAAAAAAGGTCAGGAGACAAGTTTGTTCTCTCAGCCTGCCTTTACATGGGTTTCAAGAACCACAGTGCCCTTATCCACTAAGTCATCTCACTGTTGACTCAGAAGCCTTTAAAAGCAACTCAGCTACATACATACATATACATACATAATATATCACACATATTTGTGTGTGTGTGTATGTGTGTGTGTGAAACTCTAAAACTTTCAAAGTAATAAAATTCTGAAGAAGGTCTGCTTGAGTCATATCCCATTCAACTGGTATCACTGAGTCAGAGACATCCTGACCCAACTACTCCTAATCTCCAGCATGGTTTCTATATATTGCCCTCCCCACTCACAGTCCCCTATGAAGGAAGTGGTTACTATGTTTCTCGCACTGTGCTGCATGGTTAGTAAGGTCAGAAGTCCTCAATGAATGACCACTGAGCCAGGTTTGGGACAAAGACATGTTTTTTTTTTTTTAATATGATACTTTTATTAATTCTTTAAGAATTTTATACAATGTATTTTAGCATATTTCTCCACTCATCTAACTTCTCCCAGCTCCACCCCCACATCCATAACCTTTCTCAACTTCGTGCCCTCCCCATTTTTAGAAAACCCATTAAGTCCAAATTATGTTACTTACATACTGCTGAGTAGAGGGCCATCCACTGAACCACAGCTGACCTACCAGGAACCAAATCCTTAAAGAAAACTCTCTCTCTCTCTTTCTCTCTCTTTCTCTCTCTCTCTCCCCCTCCCTCCCTCCCTCCCTCCCTCTCTCCCTCTCTCCCTCTCTCCCTCTTTCAGAAGTCACAGACTGAAGCATGACTTTCAATCCATTTTTAATAGGTTAAAAAAGCAATATTATTTAAGTGCCAAAATCTTTTTTTGTTTTGTTTTGGTTTTTTTGGTTTTTGGTTTTTTTGGTTTTCGAGACAGGGTTCCTCTGTATAGCCCTGGCTGTCCTGGAACTCACTTTGTAGACCAGGCTGACCTCAAACTCAGAAATCCGCCTGCCTCTGCCCCTGAGTGCTGGGATTAAAGGCGTGTGCCAAAATCTTAAAGTCAGGATATTTCATATCAAAAATGTGTATCTGGCCTGATCTTCAAAGCTACGTAGGTAAAAGTGCTGCTCTTCAGCAAGTGGCCAGAACTGAGGATCCTGAGTGAGACTCAACGGTGCTCCCATTACCCATGTTGCACTGGAATCTCAGTTATTAATATTACCCAGCTGGCTCCTATTAGACATTCAAGTTTTTCTATCTTCTATTCATAATTTTTAAAAGACAAAGGTTTTTTGTGCTTAAGGAGCTTAAAGGTGATCAATTTTGACTCTACTGCTAACATTTGGTTCAACATATGTCTGATCACTAACTAGTGTGTGTGTGTGTGTGTGTGTGTGTGTGTGTGTGTGTGTGTGAGTGTATGTGTGTGTGACTTTTGTGAGCAGGTGAAGACGTGGTTGTAATGGTCTGTATATGAACATGTAGATGCCAGAAGTTGACTTCTGATGTCTTCTCTAGTGCTATTTTACATTTATACTTAATATTTAAGTAACACTTTACTCTCAAAACCATGTCTCTAGCCCCTTGGCTGTCAACTATTCAATACGATTTTAATCACCCATCTCCATCAGTTACCTCAGCCAGGGTTTACCTTTACGGTTAAGGAAAATCATTAAAACAAAAATTAAATAACTCCAAAACATTTTCATTGGTTTTAACTCTGACCTAGAAATGTCCTATCTATGCTTTTCTGCTTCCACTGCTATATTTGTATCACAAGTCTGATCAACATTAAAGCAATTTTATATAGAGGACAATTTCCTGAATTCTTGAATTAGATATTTTAAATTCAAGCCATTTTGTAAGATGAGTAATCAAAGGTGGCTTGCCCTATTGATCTTATTAGCTTTCTCTGCAGAAGCAGACAAATAATATCTCTATTATATAGATCTGCAATGAAACAACATGGTTAATTTACCATCTCATAATGACTATGCCAACTTTAATTTTTTTAAATATGTATTATGATTGTTGCTGTTATGTGTGATATGTAATGTATATCTGATTGTGGATGTAGGAGTGTGGCGATAGGGGCTCGAGAGATGGCTCAGCCATTAAAGGCTATGCTCACTAGAGGAAGCTAGCTCACTAGGAGCTAGAGAAAGTACCCAAGGAGCTAAAGGGGTCTGCAACCCTACAGGTGGAACAACAATATGAGCTAGCCAGTAGCCCCCGGAGCTCGTGTCTCCAGCTGCATATGTAACAGAAGATGGCCTTGTCGGCCACCATTGGAAAGAGAGGCCCATTGGTCTTGCAAACTTTATATGCCTTAGTACAGGAGAACGCCAGGGCCAAGAAGTGGGAGTGGGTGGGTAGGGGAGTGGGTGGGTAGGGTATGGGGGACTTTTGGGATAGCATTGGAAATGTAAATGAAGAAAATACCTAAAAAAAAAAAAAGATGTTGCACATTTTTCTCTCTCTGTATCTCAGAGTTTCAATATACAGCTGACACCATGCAGCCAAATATTGATAATAAAATTGGTGTTTTATGACCACTCTTATATTCTGAGTAGTTCTTCTAGCTTACAAATCTGCTACAACATAACACTTTTGGAGAAAGAAAACCCAAGAATAATTGTGCCATTCTTGTAGTTCTTCACCTCTCCGTCTTAAAAGAGGTTAGCAGTTATAATTTAATTTTGCTGGACTACAAGTAAGTAGAACTATAGACATTGCAGTATAGAGAACATGATCATCTGCTTCTGCTTTTCAATTTTCTTTTGATACAAATTTTTCTGACTTGTGTTCTGGCTCACACAAAAAATGAATGATACTGATAAATTCTCTTTTTCAAACAGCAGAACTCAGCCATAAATCTTTGGCACTGGGAACATTTCAGTAATAGAATGAGTATGTGAATGCCACTAGAGTGCATTGCAAAGTGAATCAAATTTTATGTATTATTCCCATAAAAACTTTATAGCCTTTTATAATTTTTCCACCAAAGATAGCTAAATGCCTAACTGTAAAACACCGAGCTATCAAAGTAGAAAGTCTTCTTGAAACAAACCATATTTTAAACTATGAAAAACAAAACCATCAAGTGCATTTTATTACCACTTTTATATAAACCGATTTGTAATTGGCTGATGCTCACACTCAAAAATGGTGTCTCTTTCTGCCACACCCTTCTTTAACACTTTGAGCTGTACCCACCAATTAATAGTGTTATACTTGGAATATCCACTCTTTTCACTATTTAAATAACAATTTTATTCATTCTACTAAATTTATCTTGTAATAATTCAGATTTATGAATGATCTAAAAATGTATCCATTCACAGAATTACACAGGCATTAACTTTTTTTAAAAAACGCATTACAAGTTTATTTGTATGAGAAATGTATGGGTGACTCACACCCATAGTCTCAAAAATGAGACAGAAAGGTGGTGGGATTATGGCCAGATTGTACTACCTGGAAAAATTCAACAGAGCTCATCCATACAGTGACACACTGGAAGTGTCTTTTTGAAGTTAAAAAGCTACATGGCAGAACATGGTCTTATTTTTAATGTGTGCTTTTACATACATAAATGTCAGAAATATTATAAAAATATTTAAAGTGATTATATATCCATAACAGCTCATAATATGAAGGCTATTTAATCAATTTCTAGGGCAGTAGAAAATATAGTCCTTTCCAAAGTAAAGAAATTTGTAAAATCTGAGAACTGACAAAAAAAGAAAAGAAAACTAGATACAATTGATAAATTCCTAACTTGTAGTTAAGTTTTATATTGCCTTAAGACTGAATGTTTAAGACTGGGCTTTCTTCAAGCCCTTTATCGGGTGAGAGAAATTAGGCTCAGAGTAGTAAGATAATTGAATTGTGTAAGTCATGTGTCTTTGCATATATTACAAGAAGTAACAACGTTGTTTTTAACTCAGAGTTATCAGGTTAATGCAGTGCCTGTTTGTGCTCACAATTTACATCCAACGCTGTTCCTATCTAACCATTCTAACTGTAGAATTTTATTTTCATTCAGCGAAGAGGAAAGGCTTTGAATTCAATCTATCCTTCCAACAAAGTTATGGACTCTATAAAATACCACATGCAGATTACTATGATGATGATGAAAATTCCATATCCTATCACAACCCAAAGAATTATGAGTGTGAAGCTACAAAGGAACCTTGGGGAGACAACCGCAGTGTCTTCAATACCATCACAGTAGAAATCAGCACCACGCCACCGCTGGACAGCGCCACACTGACGGGTGTCAACAAGTGTACCAATACTGATATCCCAGAGTCCAAACAGGCCATGAAAGAGGAAAAGGGTGCTTTTTCTGTTAAAACAGAAAGCGATATTAACTATGGAGAAACCACCTCTTTTGAAGGTCCAGAGAGACGACTGTCCCATGAAGAGAATCAGAAACCAGATCTTTCAGACTGGGAATGGTGCAGGAGTAAGTCTGAACGAACGCCTCGCCAGGTACTGTAAAGGTTCTTCTTGAGAAATTAAAACTAAACATTAATCGTGTGAAAAGATGGTGAGTTTATTGTTTCCTTTAATCAAACCCAAGGGTGATTTTGTCTCAGTTGGTTTCCACAGTGTTTCACTTTTACTTCACGACTTTTGGATGTTTCATGTATTTATTTAGTTAGTTTTACCTTTTCAGTCGAAATGTATACGTTTTGGAGTCAGTAGATATAGATGGAATCTTTGGGAAGTATAAGTCATTTTACTTGAACTTTAAGTAATCTGATTAATTTCAGACACTACTCCAGAGCTCAAACTCCTGAATTAGTTGATTAAATAAATTAACATGTGTACTTTAATTTTTTACACCCATACACACAATTTATTTCAGGGTGCATTCTAGTGAGCTATTCCAAGCAGTGCAAAATGTCCCGTTTATTTTTTTAAAAGTTAGGGTTTGATGATGATTTTAAAACTAAAATAAATTGCATGTGAATATTTCTCCACTCTCCCCTGATTCCAAACTTCTGTGAGTAATCTGGAATCCATTCATTTTCTGTGTCATGTTGATATCAATCTGTTCTTTCTAAAACCCCATATGCGATCAAGTGACCCTTGTTTTGGGCTATAAAGTTACTAGGGAGAAGGAGGCTTCTTCTGCATGATGTGATAGAAATCCTATAACTTGTCTCAATCTCTGTGATTAATCTGAACTCCAGAAATGTTCTGCTAGGATTAATGCATCCATTGATTAAGTGTATCACCACAAATCACAAGTACAATTGTTTATTTTTTAAGTATAAGTTATATATTTTCCTACTATCATTTACATATTATTATTTTAAAATTAGAATATCAAAATGAATATATTGGGGAGATATATTTGTGTTAGGGAAAATACAAACATTCTCTTAGAAATTAGTAATCTCAGAAAAGGTAAAATATTTGTCATAATTTATTAAGGCAGACAAAAGTAGAGGACAAAGAACAAAAAAGCTCTTTATTTTTAGAACATTAATATTCCACAGCTAACAGGGGCATGCCATACTTTTCATCATTAGTTTATGTTTGGAGCATATGAACCTTTTTGGTTTTCTTGATCTTAAAAATCAGCAATTCTCTTAATGAACTCTGTGTGTGTGTGTGTGTGTATGTGTGTGTGTGTGTGTGTGTATGTGTGTGTGTGTATCCTCATGTGCTCTTCTGTTAATCTATCATCTATCATGACTCCGAAGATTGTGTCTTTGTGCTACATAGTTTTTATTGTCAAATTGACACAATCCAGAGTCACCTAGAAAGAAAAAACCTGAACCAAAGATTGTCCTGGATTATCCTGACCTGTGGCTGTGGCTGTAGGATCATTTTCCTGGCTAATTGATGTTGGAAAGCCCAGCCCATTGTGGGCAGCACCATCCATAGGTAGATGGTTCTAGCTTATGTAAGAAAGCTAGATAAACATATGCAAAGCACAAGGATATAAGCAGCATTTTTATGTTAATGCCCGCTTAACTTCCGACCCTGCGTTGTGATGAGTGTTACTTGAAAGTGTAAGCCAACTAAACCATTTCTCTCCCAGTTTTCAGTCATGGTGGTTATCACAGCAACAGAAAAGCGTACTCACACAGTCTGTCATGCATCTTACTCATTCTTTTCTATTGTCTTAATTCATCATGAATGTGTCTTTCCCATGCAATATTGTATATTTTTTTAAGTTGAAGCTTTCTCAAGTCAATGAGACAGAGTTTTCTGAAACTTTATATTTTTCAGTGAACAGTAAGTGATTTGTATTTTCTAAATTGCCTGTTGTCAAAACTATCTCAAATATAATTTATAGCCTCATTTAAAAGTTCTTGTTTTGCCGGGCAGTGGTGGCACACACCTTTAATCCTAGCACTTGGGAGGCAGAGGCAGGCGGGAGTTCGAGGCCAGCCTGGTCTACCGAGTGAGTTTCAGGACAGCCAGGGCCACACAGAGAAACCCTGTTTTAGGAAACATATGTGTCTAATTATACCCAGTTAAAATGAAAAATAGATTTATTTGCACATAGGTATATGTTCCTGCTCACGGCTCTTTTTAAATATAAAAGTAAAAGACATATGAAAATAAAAAACCTTAGTGAATTTGATAACTTTCAATTATAAAGACTTGCTGATTGAATATGAAAGTTTTGACATTTGTGATAAGCAAGTACTTCAGGAAATTTATTCAAAATAACAACAGTGAGAAAGATGATTGGAGGTAAAGTAAGCAGGTGGCACATGGTTAAAAACAGATAAAACTTACAAGAAACCAGTTGACAGCAAGTGAAATATTGTTATAAACTTCAGAATAACAAGAAATACTCATGTTGTAAGTCCATGTATTGGTATGACCCAATACTCACGAAATTACTTACGATTTTGAAGATCCGCATTAGGTAAAATTATAAAATCTTCATTTTTAAAACCTTATAGAGCATTTTAAATTTTTGAATTATAAATATCAACAAAACACAGAAAGTTCTGGAAGGCTTATCAGAATTTTTTTTCTAAACCAGAATACTAGTTTTATATTTTCCATCTTTTAAATAACATCACATGGATGTAGATAATGACTTTCCACTTTTAATCTTTTCTTCCAAGTAGCTTCTTTGCTCTGAAAACAATGATAACTTAATAGTTTACACAGTAATGTACAGAGCTTTAGAAGACACTGCAGCTGCTGTATGAGGACCTTGCCTATTATTTTTTAAAATCATTACTTTTATTTGTTTTTTATTTTTGTTTTTTTTGCGATTTCAATAAAAAATACACTTTGTCATTTTCTCACAAATTTCAGTACCGACGTGTGTTCCTAGAATATTTCAATATTATTGTTTCGTTAAATAATTTTTATAGATCATACAGAAGTTGATTTTAAGTTTTTGTTTTTGTTTTTTCAGACCTGAGTGCCCGTGCACACATGAGATGCTCCTAAGAAAGAAATTGGGACTGAGGAGGTTTAAAATGGAGCCTAAGGTAGTGAAAAGCTAGGGGACTTTCAGGTGGTTCTGGTGCAAATCAAGGCTGTATGCAGTTCTGCCATACAGAACCAAACATCAAATTACTCAAACGCACAACAAATAAAAGAGGAGGAGGAGAGGAGGAGCAAGAGGAGGAAGAAGAATTGTTTCCAGATTTGTCAATTCTACATAGCAACTGCCTATAAAAAAATAAAAAGTAAAATAAATGGATACAAATAGTATTTGTAAAACAGGAAAATTAAGTAGCACTACTTGGGCTCTGATTACTAAAGAATGGATCTAAGCTTATATTTAATCTAAGCTTCCATTTAATGTATTATCTATTAAATAAGACTACAGGGAAATCTCCTGATACACATTTTTTCTAATCCTAAAAATGTATAACTGTTCATGTTTTAACATTTGTTGGGGCATTGTTAGTTTAATAGCTCTAGAGGCTGAAATTCATCAAAGTGTAATTATTGACATTTCTAACTAAAATAACCATAGTAAAAAAACAAATCCATTTATCACATCTATTTGTAGCCTTTACCAAGTCATTCCAGTACAGATGGCTATCTGAAGTTTAGATATTTTAATTTAACCACTTTTATTCATTTGAACTGGTTAGTTCAGCACTTAGAGATCAGAGACATGAAATTTTATTACACTATTAAAGGCATGGCCTTTCTGATTTATTGTCATAAAAGTAATATGGAATTGTTATGGAGGACATAGGAAATAGATAATAAAGAAAATACATTCATTATAACCATCCAGACTTGAGTACAGTTTGTATTTTGTCCTATAGATATTGTACTTTTTCCCAGAATGCAATTCTGCTTTTGACACATGTCACATATGCTATTATGGAATCTACATTGTTCAATTCACCAGGATAATTTTTACCTCATTTTAAAGTGATCACCTTTTGTGCCTTCTTCTGGCATGCTGTGGAGTGACTATTTGGAACAGAAAAGTCATAAGTAAACACAAATTTATAATAAAACAGTTTTTTTGAACTCAGAAATTTTATAAAACTTTTTAAAATTTTTTCTTTCCATGTACTATTGACTAAAGTACACCAATTGCTTGTTTTCTATATGTTCAACGAGATTATCTTTAACAAAGCTTTCATAGACTCCAATTAGTTTATCTCTTAAGCAAGAATTCTGTCACTATTAGAGAACTAAGGAGCCAATGGCTTCAGTAAACATAAATGGTTTTGTACAGACAGTAACCAGTTAAGGCTTAATTCCCACCTCTTTCTTTGTTAAGTGGCTGCCTCTTATTTGACCTCAAATGACCAGGAACTCTCTACATATTTTTTAAAACTTTATTGTAAACTATTTTTGAACTTTAAAAACATCTATAAAAATAGAACAAAAAGCTTCACTATATTCTTCAGCTTCCACTATTTTTAACACATTGTAAAAATAGCAATGCCCTTACCGAAATTTGGCAGTCAGTCTCATGTGAATTTTGCCCATGGTGCTTTGGGTGGCTTTTCTGAGCCAGTTTCTGATCTAAGATCACATACTTCATTGGTTGTCAACTGTTGAGGCCGGCCAGTGGCTCACATGTCCGGGTTCGAGCCTGGAAGGCATCTTGGAATCTGGAAGAAAAGAGGGAATCTAGGCAGTGCGAGAAAGATGGAGCTAAGACAAGATCCTGATCAAAGCTCAATTTTAATATTCGGAAACACCAGCTTATAAAGAAGGAAGAGGGGCCCATTCCCACCAAATCATCTTTGGAGTCCAGCTACAGGTGACCACGTGTATACTCTGGCTAGACAGCAGGTAGCAGCGGTGGGAGTGGCAGAGCGATAGGGTGGCAGGCTCCACCCCTGATGATCTCCTGGTAATAACAGTTAAGCCTGATTGATCAGCCTGATTTTGGGCTGTGGGAGGGAGGTTACAGTCAACGTCTCCTCTTTTCCCTAATCTTTCATGACTTGACACACACAAAAATATTGTCCAGTTCAATTTCCTTTGCATTTTATGATACATTTCGATTTTTAATTACTGATGTTTACTGTTGATTAAATCAAGTTCACATATTTTGAGCAAAACTACTGTACATATGTTTTCCATCCAGGCATTTCCTTATGCATTTATTTATTTACATTGCATTCATATGTATGTATTTCAATCCATAGGATGTAAAGCGTATCATCACTATCTTATTTTTAAGTTATATAGACTTGGCCATTAGGAACTACTTGATGCTGGTATCTACATCCACTCAACAAATCATGATAATCAGTTTACTTTCCTTACTTTCAGACAGCATGAAATAAACCCCATTTTTACTGCTCCTTGACCACACTCATGAACTGCCCCTTTTCCAAGGAACTTCAGGGATTTTTGTTAAAATGGGATACGTAGAAACGCTAACGTTTTGTTGTTGTTGTTGTTTTGCTTCAAAACAGTTATTGAGTTCAGATTGGAAATTCCATTGTATACGCTATGTACATACCTGAAGTACTGATAATCTCTCTGTTAAGAACAATTTAAAGCTAAATGGTCCTACTGGCATTTGCCATTAGCTCTCATGTAACTCTTCAAGTCTTTCCCTTTCCTTGTTTAAAACATCTTTTCTAATACTGAGAAAACTAGCTTTTATTCCCATATATACTTAATTCTTGCCCAATACTGCTGTCTAAATGATTTCATAATCACTAACCCACAACCCTGTGTAACGTCAACAGCAACAACAATAATTAACTCCAACAGAGTTTCCAGTTCTTTTTATTTTAGGTTATAGTTAATGGCAACATGCAACTTTATAATTTTATTTAGGTTTTTTTTTTCCTTCTTGAACACCTCTGTTTGACTTATCATATTTTGTTTTTATTTTGATTGTTAATGTATGTATGTGAAATATTACTAATTCTCCAAAAACACAGAGGCCTATCAAGCAAGAAATCTTATTCTTTTGTTCCTGTTCCTATTTTCCCATTCTTTCTACTATTTGGTCTACCTCTTTATTTAAACCATCATGTAATTTATGCTTCAACCATTCCATATTTCTCTTTATAGGACAATATATTTTTTCTATCATAATGTACTTTCTTACATAAATATGTTCTTGTGCCTGCTTAATCATTTAAATTACATTTTACTACAATAAAATTTTGTCCTGGCTAGATTTGTGCCAGCTTGACATCAGCTAGTGTTAGTTGAGAAGAGGAAAGCATACTTGAGATAATATCCCTATAAGATTGACTGCAGGCAAACCTATGGCATATTGTCTTGATTAATGCTTGGTTTAGGAGGGCCTCTCTCTCAGGTTGTGGTGCCTTCATTGAGCAGGTAGTTCTGGATATTCTAAGCAAGCATGGTGAAGAAACCATGAGGAGTGGCCAGTAAGAAGCTCTGCTCCATGGCTTTGCATCAGCATCTGACCTTGTGTTCCTGCCTTGTTTGAGTTCCTGCCCTGACTTCCCTCAGTGATGAACTATTAACTGGAAATTTAAGCAAAATAAACCCCTTTTCCCCTCAGGTTGCTTTTGATTATGGTGTTTTATCAAAGCAATAGAAACGCTAAGTAGACATGATATGTCCAAGAAGTTGCTCCAAATCCATTCTATCTATGCACTACGGTGGGGTTTCAGCATGCACAGGCATGCCTGGGTTTTAGTGTGAGTGCTATGAATTCAAACTAAGGTTCTCATGCTTACAGGGGAAGCTCTCATGCCTGCCAAGCCATTATTCCATTCTTTTTTTTTAATGAGATTTAAGAAGTTTAATGTTCTAATATATAATGCATTCATAAATACATGGCATAGATATGACTATGTATATATAATTATATTAGTGAAAATATCCCTATGGCCTCTGTCCAGTACATGCAATTAGAAGAAAAATTACTGTGGTTGGCTGGGTATAGAGGGACCAGGCACCTGTCCTCACTTCCTCTCCTAGTAGTTAACAAGGAAATGTTTTAGAGTTTGAAAACCTATGATATAGTTCAAAACCTTCTCATATCACACAGCACGGGGGGCTACTAACGCTCAACCATATTAAATCCTTCCCCTAGTAACAACCAACCACTCATACACCTGAGACTGGGACTTCCACTCTGGCCCAGTAACTAGTTGGTGAGACTCTCTTTCCTTTTGAGCGTTCAGAGTTCTGTTTTCTATTATTTTATTATCATTATTATTATTATTATTATTTGATATTTTATTTATTTACATTTCAAATGTTATCCCCGTAGGCAAATGGATGGAACTAGAAAATATCATCCTGAGTGAGGTAACCCAATCACAAAAGAACACACACTCACTGATAAGTGGATATTAGGCCAAAAGCTCAGAATACCCAAGATACAATTCACAGACCACATGAAGCTCAAGAAGAAGGAAGACCAAAGTGTGGATTCTTTGGTCCTTCTTAGAAGGGGTAACAAAATACTGATGGGAGCAAGTACGGAGATAAAGGGTGGAGCAGAGACTGAAGGAAAGTCTATCATGAGACTGCCCCACCTGGGGACCCATCCCACATATAGTCACCAAACCCAGACACTATTTTGGATGCCAAGAAGTGTATGCTGACAAGAGCCTGATATAGCTGTCTCCTGAAAGGCCCTGCCCAGTCTCTTGAAAGGCTCTGCCAGAGCCTAACAAATACAGAGGTGGATGCTCACAGCCAACCATTGGATTGAACACGGAGTTCCTAATGGAGGAGTTTGAGAAAGAACTGAAGGAGCTTAAAGGGTTTCCAACCCCATGGGAAGAACAACAATATCAACCAGAGTTTCCAGGGACTAAACCACCAACCAAAGAGTACACATGGAGGGACCAGTGACTCTAGCCACATATGTAGCAGAGGATGGCCTTGTTGAACCTCAGTGGGAGAAGAGGACCTTGGTCCTGAGAAGGCTCAATGCACCAGTGTAGGGGAATGCAAGGGCAGAGAGGCAGGAATGGGTGGGTGGATGGGGAAAAACCCTCATAGAAGCAGGGCAAGGGGGGTAGAATGGGGGTTTTGAGGTGGGGGGACTGGAAAATGGGATATCATTCTTCATCTATTTATTATAATGTTAAACTTTTCACTGATTGCTCCTAGATGTTGAGGTTTTTTTTTTTGGGGGGGGGAGGCAGTTTAAATGACAGTTATACACATTTTCTTTTAGTACATGTATTCTGTGACCTTTGGCACATGAATATCCATTCCATTTTGAGTTGATATTTTACTTGGTGAAAGATAGGTATATACTTTTCTTTTTTTCCCAAATGGTTGGTTTTCATTTAAAAGCAGAATTTATTTATGCATTCAACATTATCCATAATGAATTGAAATATCATCTTGTATAGTATTTCCACTACTGGATAGATAGATTGATCTATCTCTGGATCTTTGGTTAGTCTCCCTATTCATCTGTCCTGGCATTTTACTGTTTTAATTAAAATTATTGCTGATCTCTGACATCTGCTAAGGCTGGTACCCTAGAAGATTTTATTTTCCTGCTAACCACATATGGTTTTTAAAATACATAATGATTTATTTTCAAAATTTTACGTCAATTTCCTCAGTTAAACTAACTACAGCTCAATGTCCAAATATGACTGGTGGCTACAATAGTGAACAACTCAAATGCAAGGCATTTTCTATTGGTGTGTGTCTATTAGACAATATTACCCTAGAACAAGTGTGTGTTTCTAGTAGCTTTGTTTTGATAGTGTTAACACTTGAAACACACAAAGTGAAGTTTTGAGTGCAGGAATTGCATATAGAAGTGTATTTTCCGTGAGTCCAGGACAGCTTGAGCTTGAGCGCTGATCTCTTCAGAGATGCTCAGGATCCTCAAAACATGTTCACATGGCATATAGTTTTGGAAAATTATTTGAAGTTATATCTGCATTTTTTTCCTAAAGAATACATCTGAAGAAAGCTTCAGGCTCTTCAAAATATGCTTCTAGTCCTGATTGAAAAGACAATAAAAAATAAAGTAAAGCTACACAAATAATATGAGTTCTGCAAATATATTAAAAATAATAAGACCACACACAATGAACACTGAGTGTAATATTTGGTGAAGCTTGAAAGCAGACACAAAAAAATGAAATGGTTTGAGGATACATGGGAAAGTGATAAAGGCGTGATGGAGAGGCAGAAGTGATTATGAAAGACTCTGTGAAGTGTTTGCTTGTAAGAATTGTCCATGACCTGGAGAGCACACTTGCAATCCCTAGCGATGCTGAAAACAACCCCCTCTCATCTTAAAGGATGACTGTGCTCTCATGGACTGCATATTTATGCTTACTGTTCCCCTGCTTGTGTATTAAGGTGCATATTTTTTAAATATTTATTTTACTTATGTATATGCATGCATTCTTCTGTTTGTTTCTGCCTCTCCAAGGTGCATGGGGGGGGGGGGGCGCATGCGCACACGTGTGCAGGGTATTGGATGCCCTGGAATTGAAGCTGCAGTCAGTTGTAAACTGACCAAATAGGGTGCTGGGAACTAAAGCTAGATAGTCCAGAAGAACCGCCAGAGATCTTAATTGCCAAGTCACTTCTAACACTATGAATTTCAAAATGTAAATAAATAAATAACACTTGCCTGGCTGATTTTAAGGAGCACCTGCAGCCTTGGCACTCTCACCATTTTGTCTCTTGTATGTGACCCAGTGGTATCATTCTGCCCCTCCCCTTGCACTTGAATAGGTAGCCAGCCATCCATAGAATCATTTCCCTTCTGTGCTAAACAGTGCTCTCTCCTCAGCATTCCTTTTGATAGGTGTGTTTTTTTTTTTTTACCATTGTCCACAGCCTTCTTGACTGTCTGAAATCCAGACATAAGGCATTTCTGATTGTCTTTCATCCCTGAAGAAACTCAATTCTTTTCTGAATGCATTTTCAAACGAAAGTCATTTCTTTGGCAGACAGGTCACACTAAGTCCTGATGTGTCTATTGTTGGCTACAATTCTCAAGTTTTTGCTCCTGTTGCTTAACCACAAAACTATCCATTTGGTCTGTTGTTAAGCCCAGTAGTATCTTTTGTTAAATGTCAGCTTGATCCTGTTAGCTAGCTAACTTCCACCACTACTGCCTTTTCTACTGCTGTGGAGAATGCTTTCAGATGCTGATTTCAAGGACAGGTTTCTATACCATCATCCTTCCTAAATTCCTGTCATCCATGGATCTAATAATATCACTTTATATTTTATCTAAACATACTTACTAAAAATTTAAGCAGGAAAAAATATTGATTTTATAGAAGTAAAGAATAGAGAGAGTATCTACAAATCAGTAAAAAAAAAAAAAAGAAAGAAAGAAAACAAACCAAACAAACAAATGGTTAAAACTACAGGATATAAAGCAAGGCAGAGAGAAGAAAGAGGAAATTAAATAACATGGGAAGATTGTGTTCTCCAGAGCTGTTTGAACCACATAGCTATAGTTTCTGCAGATCAAACTCTGGTTGTCAGGCGTCTCAGTGAGCGCCCATACCCACTGTTTTGACAACTTATCAAACAATATATTAAAACTAATATTAAAAAAAAACTAAATGAAAAGTGTTTGAAAGTTCCCATCACAAAGTAATAACCAATGTTTAATTTGATGAATCTAAACACCCTTATGTCATTATGAAAATTGTTTATGCACATTGAATTATCACCCTATATCTCATCATATGAACAACTAAAAGGTAATATGAAAGAGACAACACCAATGAGAGAATTCTGATACTCACTTCCAAACAAGACTTACCATTACCATTCTTTTTACTTTATATATAAACACGTTAGTGAGCCAGCAAGATGGTTCTGTGGGTAAGAACACTAGACACCAAGCTGGAAAATCAGAGTTCTATCTCCAGAACCTACATGGTGAAAACCCCAAATCTATGTGGCATGAGCTTGTTCTCTCTCTCTCTCTCTCTCTCTCTCTCTCTCTCTCTCTCTCTCTCTCTCTCTCTCTCTCTCTCTCTCTCTCTGTTGTTATTGTGTTATTGTGTTACTATAATCCCCTCAGGTTTCCTTGTAATTAATATAGCTTCCCTTCTCATTTTGACAATATTCCACTAGTAACATTCATATAAATTTAATAGTGAATTTGTTTGATGTCATTTATTTGCTTGTCTATTCAATGAGCATTTTTCACAGTAAAACTGTGTATATGAAGTTCTAAGCCCTTTGTCTTCCAGCTGTCCACAGTGTGGGAAGTTGACTTGCATGCAAATAGCTGCATCTCAGTTAAAAGGATAAGGAAGGGAAGAAATGTGTTCTAAGACACAGCTGCCATGAGCTCACACTGAGTGCTAATCCTAAAGCCCTATACTTTTATCTTTCAAATCCTTTTTAATTGTGGAGCTTGAAACCATTGCAGAGATTGTGAATAGCACTTGTCTCCTTCTTAATGTTCACTCCTTCCCATGCCAGACATCTCTACCTTTGAATCCACAATCCCCTGCTTCCTTTGAGGCTATCAACATTTCAGCAGCTCTTTACTTTTGAATGTGGTCCTCTAAGAAATGTTGGGATCTCTCACACCAGGAGGTACTCCTTTATAACTTCTTGTGCTAATTTTGACACACTTATTCTCATGAATATTTTCTTGACATTTAAAATTTTCACCAAAGAATAAAAACAAATCAAGCTGAAAATACCATCTTTTTCCATGCCATCCCTTGACTCAGTGAGCCTAATGTCAACAGTGAACCTGTTCCTTTCTGTGACCTTCTGATATGAACATATGCTCCAACAACACTTCCTTATTGCTTGGGTAGCTTCCCAAGCTATGCTTCTCCCCACTTAGTTCCCCTAAGAGAAATCTTACTGTCTTTAGTATCTTCTTTAAGCCTGAAATTATCCACCTGAAATTTTAAGACACATGGTCCCTCACTCTGTAAAACTGGATCACAGTGATTACACCAGAATGTTATCTTCAATGCCAAGAAAGATGTTCTTCCTTTCTGTTCTTTCTTTCTCCAAATTCGTCTTTTGAAAGTTTAGAGGAACCTTTGTTCCTGTGGCCAACATTATAATCCAGATATTGTGTATCCTACTAACAATTACTCATTTCCCTTCATAGACATCCAACCTTTGCAATGTGGTCAGCTTCCTTCTCCTCTGCACTGGTCTTCTTGTTTCTGCCACTGTCCGATAGATAAACTGCAGGCAAGGTAGAAATGTGTCAGATGATCTGTTCTAAGCTGAGCATGCCCCCAAGCAGAATCATTTGAAATTGCTACCTTGCCTCCAGGCAAACAGATTTGTCTGAATTCAGAACCAGGTCTCTGTTCAAGAATTGCCTTCCCTACACTGTAAGCTTAACCTAGAGATCGATCTATCACTGAGTGGCACAGTGTGTGAAGACAACTATCTAGACATCCAGAAAAGCAATGTCACCTACCAATAATTAGTGTAGTTCATGATAAAACCCTTTAGCCTTTGGGAAAAAAATAATATTTGAAGCAGTACTTTCCTTCCATAGATCACTCAACTTTGTGGTAAAAATCAAAATGGAAAAAAAAAAGTATCATGGTCCTATGAAACAGAGCATCTACAGTATTTGAATGTGTCCAGTATATGTCTTACCAGTGTCCATTTATGTCTGAATAAATATCAAACAGAGTAGATTGATTTATCATTGCAACTTAGCTGCTCAAATTCCTTAGTGACAAAATTCGTAAGAGAAATTGACTTAAAGGAGGAAAAGTGACTTTATTTTAGACCATGCTTTTGGAAGTTTCAGTCCATGGTCAACTGGTGCCATTTCTGTGGTTATAAGGTATTGAGAAAGCCATCATGGGAGCAGGGATAGCAAAACTAAGTTATTAACTTTATGTATGGAGCCCAGAATAGAGTGGCTGAAGAAAGACAAGGACCTACTCTCTCTAACCAACTCTATCTTCTAATTTCCACCAACTCCCAGTAGAATACCATTATATTGTGAACTGCAAACCTGTTTAATAATAATAATGATGATGATGATAATAATAATAATAATAATAATAATCCAGCATTGATTATGTCAGAGCCCTCATGATCTAATTACCATTTAGTAGTTGATTTGCAAACAAGTATAGCCAGGGACCAAAATTTTTAAGGGATTCTCTTTATCCAAACCATAGAAAATGTGTCTTCAAATCAGTAGTTCTTCTGTATTTTCATTTTAGTAGGGACCAGTGGAATGGAGGATTTCAGGTAGAGCAGTAGTTCTCAACCTATGGATTCCAAACCCCTCAGAGGTTCAAATGATACTTTCATGGAAAAGACCATTAGAAAACACAGATAATTACAATATAATTCATAACAGTAACAAAATTACAGTTATGAGGCAGCAAGGAAAATACTATGGTTGTAGATCACCACAACATGAGGAACTGTATTCTAGAGTAATTCATAAGTATTTATTTAAGTTGGACATTTCAATTTTCTAGAACCAAGATTTCTATACTCTAACAATATAGTCACTAACCACATGGAACTTTTCAAATTTAACTTTAACAAAATTAAATAAAACTCAAAATCAGTCTTATTGTATTGCTATTCATGTTTTAAATACTTGATAGCCAAGTGAGTCTGATGACTTTCACTCTAGATAGTGAAGACATAGAACATTTCATCACCACAACAAGTTCTCTTTCACATTTAATGAATAGCTGCTCTGATTTTAAGTTCATTTAAATGGCTTAAGTCCATATTTTAGTCTCATTTGCAATAGCCAAAAGTTGGTGAAGGAAAACATGCAGAATTCAAATTCTAAGATGTTCACATATATCCGAAGACCAAGACCAAGGAGGCTTTACTCTGTATGAAGTGTTAACGGGGCATTTAAACTTAAGTGCAATGACCTCAGCTTTCTCTGAATTACCCTTGTTTGTCTCTGGTCTAAAATGTCGGAGAAGATAAGGTAATGTCAAAAAATAAATGATTGGGACATATTTCCCTAATGATTTAGGAAAGCTTAGATACACATATCCAGCAGAAGTGAATGATTTTGTTTGTCTGTTTGTTGTTGGTTTGTTTGTGTGTGTGGTCCTTTGGTTGATCATGGGTGAATTTACTCCTATTTCCATATTCTTTCCCTTGGTCTACATGCTTTTTTTGATTCCAGCACTTAGCAGATCATATTACAATACTTTTTAATTATATTTTGAAACCAGGAAGTACACTGTTTCCAACATTGTTCTTACCCCTCAAGACTGTATTGCCATTCAGTATCCTGTGTTATTCTATATGAATCCAAGAACTGCTTCTTTCTTTCTTTCTTCCTTCCTTCCTTCCTTCCTTCCTTCCTTCCTTCCTTCCTTTCTTTCTTTCTTTCTTTCTTTCTTTCTTTCTTTCTTTCTTCCTTCCTTCCTTCCTTCCTTCCTTCCTTCCTTCCTTCCTTCCTTCCTCCTTCCTTCCTTCCTTCCTTCCTTCCTTCCTTCCTTCCTTTCTTTCTTCTTCTTCTTTTTTTTTTTTTTTACTTCTGAAAAAAATGCTATCATTATACTTTTGAAAAAGATTACATTAAGACAGCACATTGCTTTATAGTGATACTTTGCCAACTTTATTTCTTCCAATCCATGAAAATTGAATATATTTCCATATGTCTGGCTATTCTTTTATTATTTTCATCAGTGTTTTATAGGATTTAGCATAGTGTTCAGTTTAAACTCGTTAGATTAATTCACAAGTATTTTATTTTCAATGCTCTGGTAAATGGGCTTTTCTTTTCAGGTAGTTCATTGTTAATGTTCAGAAACATGGCTGGTTTTGTATATTGATTTTTCATCCTGCAATACAAAGGACTTCATTACATTTAAGATCAGAAGCAACCTTACTTCCTCCTTCCATGTCTGAATACATTTTATTTTTAATGTCTAATCGTCCTGTCTTGGAATTTCTTTTTTACCAAAAGTGGTGGGTGTTGGCATCCTTGCCTCACTGATGATCATAGAGGAAAGTCGTTGAAAGAACTTTTGAATGTAATATAAGCAATGAACCTTTCATATATGGATACTTTCAGATAGTTTGCCTTTTCTAGTTTGTTAAAAATTCTTATTACAAAAGGATGTTAAATCCTTGCCACTTTTTCCTCTATCTCTCAAATGACTTCATGATGTTTACCCTTCATTCAGGTTCTGTGTGATATATTATTCCACTTAATTTTCATGTTGAACTGTGCTTGCTTGCCAGAACTAACACAAGCTTGGTGATTGTGTGTTATCTGTTTAGTGAGCTATAATTTTGTTCAGGTTCTTTGTTTGTTTTAGGTCTCACACTATAGTCAAACTCATGACAGTCCTCTCACCATAGTTACCCAAGTGCTGGGACTACAGGCATGAGCCACCATGCCCAATATCTGAGTTTCACTTTTATATCTATGATAAAATACCCTAACACAAAGCAACTTAAAGCTGGAATGGGGTAGGATTAGCTCTCAATTCTAGACTAAAGTCTAGCAATACTTGAAGCAACTATTCACATCACAGTTATAGGCAAAGAGAAATGGATGCATGCAATGTTAGTACTTACCTAGTTGTCACCTGTGTTATACAGTCCCCATCCCCAAACCAGGCAATGATGTCACACACCTTCAGACTGAGTTTTCCCATATCAATTAGGGAATCAAGAAACACACACACACCCACAGGACAACTTGATCTAGACAATTCCTAATAAAGACTTTCTGCCCAGGTAATTCTGTTATGTCAAGTTAAAGAAGAAAATAAAATATCACATTCAGCATGTGTTATTTTTATCTAGTTGTATTAGAATATTGGCCTATAGTTTTATTTTCTTTGGTCTCTTGGTCTGGCACTATTGGCATGGTAATGCTGGCTTCATAAAAATGATCCTCTTCAGTTATTTAGAAGATATTAAGAGGGCTGCTTTTTTCTCCTGTGGGGGCTTGCTATAATTCACTAGTGTGAAGTCATTTGGCCCTGGGCTTTCTCTGATGGAGTACTTTGATGGCTAACTCAATCTTCCCATTGGTTATAGAGCTTTGTTCAGACTGTATTTTTCATGATTCAGTCATAGGGGGTTGCTTGTTTGGGGGATTTTATTCATTTTTTTCTGTGTCATCTAATATATTGGGGTTGCTTGTAATTTCTTACTGTAAACTTGAATTCTCCTTTTTTAACTCTTAGTCTGCCTAATGGTTTCTCTATTTCTCTCTTTCTTTTCTACATTCAAACATTAAACTCCCAGGGAGCTAAAGGTGTAACTCAGTAGAGCTCTTGCATGCCATGCTCACTCCACAGAACAACAAGAACACAAGAGCAACAACCTTGGAATCAGATTTGTTGATATTTTTCTAGTTTTCTATTCTTTATTTCATCTATCTCTACTTAATCTTTACTAGTTTTCTCCTCTTTCTACTTTGGGGCTTAGGTCACTCTTTTTTCTCAGTTACTTGAAGCATATAGCTGCATTATTTCAGAGCATAAACATCTGTTTTGATATTGCTTTGCTATATCTAATAAGTTTTGGAATGCTGCTTTTCATTTTCATTTGTTTCAAAGTGTTTTCTGGTTTCCTTTTGGATTTCTTTCCTGACTCATTAGTTGCTTAAATGTGTGTTTATTGCCATATTATGTGAATTCTCCAGCCTTTCTCCTGTTATTCATTTCTAGTTTTATTCCATTATGATTTAGAAAAAAAAAACATTTGGTTTTACTTCACTCTACTTGAATTTATTGACCTTTTGCTATTTAAAATATTATTCATACTGAAGAACATCCTGTGTATGCTTGTGAGGAAATTATATTCTGTTGTTGAGGGAATGGTGTGAGTAGTTCTATTAGGCCTGTTTGAGCTATAGCATTTGCTCAAAGAGTCTACTTTTATTGGTGTTTTTGTCCAAACACTTCATCTATTATTGAGATGTAGATATTGTAGCTCCTCATCATTATCATAGTGACATCGGTTTCTCACTACAGTCTTGTTAGTGTTTATATGTTTAAGGGTTGTGTTGTGTGTCAGACTGTGCCTTCTGGTAAAATGACTCTTACATGCCTGTTCTTCTTCAAGGCAAACACTACTCCAACTTTCTGTGATAATCACTTCTCACATCCCTTTGATGCTTTTACCGTCTCTGTATATATCCCAAGGGGATTTAATTTAATCACATATATTCTGAAAGTATAATAAATATAGTAATAGCTCATACATTTGTATCAGATATAGAGAAAAAGAATTTCCAGGTTTGTTTCTGTTTGTTTTTTCTTCTCAGGGTAGATTCATCAATACTCTGAAAAGTGCCTGAAGCTTATTTGCAATACAGATGGCATATTCTAAGAAAACTTGGTTCTTTAGATGTGTCTTATTCCTTCCCACCATTGCTCTTAGGTAGGAAAAGACCTGCTTTTTTGAAGTTTAATAAGATACCCAGAGATAGTGATAGTTTGCAGGAGGAATAATTTAGGCTCACTGACTCAAATTCTTCCAAAGGTCCATATTACTTGTCATCATGCCACATCTTTCATAAATACAATATATTTATATGCAATGAACAGATGTTCCAAGGTCCTAATGGAACCAGAAGGGGAAGAGGTGTCTCCTGAGGTGAGATGCATGTTGCCTAAAGGAACTGGTTTACACTGCAAAGGGTATCTTTTGTAATAAGAAAATGAATGGAGGTTTAGAGATGTGATTTCCTTTAAAACAAATATTTTAAAAGTTCTTTGAAAGGATAATGTGATTACACTAAGAAATAGCAACATTCACTTCTGTATAGAGATGCCCTTGAGATGAGACCTGAGTGTTTGTGACTCTGTAGTAGGACCTCATCAGGTTGATCTTATGCTCAGGTCTTCACAAGTGATATCTCCATTTAGCATTGTGAGTGTTGTAGTTATGGGTCTTGGATTCAGATTTGGACCTTTCAAAGCAGGAATTTTTCATTTCTGATCCATAGCTATGTGTTTGATCTATTCTTGTTCCTCAGTTTCCTAAATGCAAAAAGACTGAATGAACACTTATGTCCTACAGCAACAAGAGAAAACAAGCTAATATATGAAGTGCTTTTTCAAACACTAGGTGTTTATTGTTAAGAATATAACTGTTTGGATTACTTGGGGCTAATCAACAGAGGCTCACAAGGCTAGCTTCTTATTTAAAACCTGAGCAGTCATTCTCTTCCAGCAAAAGGTAGGATTGTACTAACACCCACAAGAACCTGAGCATTTTGAGTCAAGATATAACATTTAAAAAAAAAAAAAAAACTCAACAAACTAAAGAAAACACAACTTGGCAGGAACAAACCCTTCAGTCCTATATAACAAAAGACCTGCCAGGCGGTGGCAGCACATGCCTTTAATCCCAGCACTTGGGAGGCAGAAGCAGGCAGATTTCTGAGTTTGAAGCCAGCCTGGTCTACAAAATGAGTTCCAGGACAGCCAGGGCTATACAGAGAAACCCTGTCTCGAAAAACAAAACAAAACAAAACAAAACAAAACAAAACAAAACAAAACAAAACAAAACAAAACAGACCTAAAAACAAAAGTACTGCATAGGTTTCTGAGGTTATGAGGAAAATATTGCAGGCAGATTTTTTTTCAATGATAACCGCAAATATTTGTCCATGATTATGGCTTCAAGGAATTCTTCCAGTTACTTTATAAAGGCCTGGTATGACATCCAGTAAGGACCCAGTGTGTTTACTCAGTCACACTTAGCTTTCAGAATATAGTCCCTCATTGCTGAGCAGAGTCCAGTTCCTCTACTTATTAAATTTCTCTATTAAACTTGAGTCTAAGAGAATGGTCCCCCAAGCCATAGGGAAGATGAAGATGGTGTACCTTGTAGAAGTCTAGTCCCTGGACTAACAATGACTAGAGTGGATGTGAGCACTTCAAATTTGTGAATCATTTAATGCTTATTGTCTCAGGAAAAATCTGTTCCTGGGAAAAGGGAGGTGTTGCTTATATAAACCCAGGAGCAAAATGAACCGAAAGAGCAAGAGAAAGACAGGGAGAGATAAACAATGCTTTCCTCGCATTTAAAACAGCCAACAAGAGATTAAAAACGGAATACCCTAGGTCCTGGGAGAAATCACCAGAATGAAGAGAAATTATACTATTTTTTGTGAATTTCTGTTGATTAGCCCCAAGTAATCCAAGCTGAAGTCCTGTGGATTTCTGTTTAATGCTAATCATTAATTATCTATGATATATGTTTCTTTTTTCCTGACTGACTTCCTACTCAGTCATTATAAACACAGACTTGAAATAATACTTTAAAAATACCTGAAGATGTGTTAAACTGGAGGTAACTCTTTCTAGATAGTCAGATTTTTGAAAGTGATGATCAGCCACATGACTGTTTTGTACGTACTTTTCTTCTTGTGCACTTTTCTAAATGCGAATAAAGCTATTCATTTAATCATTCAATAAATTGGAATGACAAAAATCTCAAAAACAAAACAAAACAAAACAAAACAAGAACATAACCATTTATACAGAGACAGTAAATATTTCTCTCAGCTGTTAGTTACTCTGTTTACCCCTACTATCAGAGTCAGAGTCACAAAAACTTGTCAATGTCATTGTGTTAAACATTGGAAATCTTGGCATTTATGTCTTCCCCTTAATAAGCTCCTAGGGATAGTTTCTATGTGTAGACTTAATGGAAAGAACTCCTGTGAAACTACATAGTCACATAGTAGATAACATGGTCAAATGCTACCCAGTGTCTGACTATGAGATTCATTCCTATTGTTTAGGCCCTATTTGTTCCCTCTAAGTAGCTTTGCCCAGACTAGACATTGATGATTAGTGTGATGAAATCATGCAAAGACATTGTACACAGGCATTATGCCTCTACTTCAGGTCCTCTTATGAGTTTTAAGCTGGTTCATGCCCACAAGGGTAAGAAGTATGATAACCACCTTTCCTGTTTTTATCTTAGAAAGGCTCTAGAGGATGGAAGTGATAACCAGATAGAATAACCCCCAATTTCAATTTCATCAACCTTGTCTGTGGCATATACCAGGTATACTGTATGTTAGCATTCTGTCTAAACTCTACCCCACAATTACCTGGCAACAGCCAGGTAGTCCTGACCGACTATAAAAGGGTCTGCTTGCCCCTTCTTCCCTCTCTTACTCTTGTTTCCCTCTTGCTTCTCTCTTGCTCTTCCTCTCTCCTTCCCATTCTATTCCCCAATCCTCTCTCCACTTGCTCTTGGTGGCCATGGCCAGCCTCTACTTCTCTTCTCTTCTCTTCTCTTCTCTTCTCTTCTCTTCTCTTCTCTTCTCTTCTCTTCTCTTCTCTTCTCTTCTCTTCTCTTCTCTTCTCTTCTCTTCTCTTCTCTTTTCTTCTCTTTCTTCCTCTCTCTCTTATCTCTCTCTCTCTCTCTCTCTCTCTCTCTCTCTCTCTCTCTCTCTCTCTCTCTCTCTCTCTCTCTCTCTCTCTGCCTTTCTCTGTCTCTACTACCCTCTTAACTCCCCTCTTAACTCCCCTCTCCATGCCCTGAATAAATTCTATACTGGTCCCTCAGGGGGAAGGGATGCCTTGGCATGGGCCTGCTAAGACATCTGCTTCCCCCATACCTGAGTACACCCCCATAGAACATAACCCCTTCTGGGTTTACCTTTTTATAAACATATCACTGTGTTTCTCTTTAGCAAGCAATAACTGTATCTAATGTTATCTCTGAACTAATTAATGCAGATACAACTCATAAGCCAAAACATGCATTAAGCATAAGACCCTTTGATAAAGATATTTGCACCATAAATATATGTTTCTGAAGCTCAGAGATATATGCTCAACCACATTCACAAATTAAAGAATACCCTTTAGAGGCCACAGTCCATTTGCACACCATTTTAGAGTACAGCCATTGGATTTGTCAGAAGAGAACTTTGAAAGGAGAAACCAGTGATTCACATATAGTCCTCTGCCTCTCAGAACAACTATTGATAATTCTTCTACAGTTGTTCAACAGGCAAAGTAGATGGCTTTCTTGAATATAAAAATACAGCAACAGACTTAGCTGTCTCCTGACACAGCTGACATTGCATTAAGGCATGGAAAGCCTAGAACCTCATATGACTTCTCCCATTGCCTTGCAGAATTTGGACTGTAGTTCTGTCTCTGAGGTGATAATAAGGTAAGTTCTTTACCTAGGTTTTCTCTCTCTTTTTATTTTTTAAAGAGGCATTTGAGAAGAGGAAGATTGGAGTAGATAAGTTCAGGTCTTTACTAATATAGCTTATTTTTTTGCTTCATATATCATACACTCTCCATATCCTGCTGCAAAACTCTTTCCAATGAATAAAGATTTTTCCAATCTAGCTAAATAAGCCTACGTTTTAAGCTGTAGTGAAGCTATTTAATTCCTGCATTTGGTATTTATTGGTTAGATTGCTCCTTTCTGTTACAAAGTTGTATACCTCAGGTAATTATTAACGAGGCAAATAGATTTTAGTTTTAAAAAATTATTTTTATATTTGAAGTATTCCTAAGTGCTTTATAATGTTAAAGAATCCAATGCAGTATCAAAATGACTATATTATTGCTTAAACAGCATGTTATTTACAACCTTCCCTTTGAAGTTTAATGTTGCCTGAGGCTTCTGTAGACATGCCACAGCCTTTTCTTAGTCACTGTGCTCTCCACAATCCAGAATTTTAACACTTAATGTGCTCCTGAAGGACACTTTGGTGTTTTTCACAATGGTTGCTTCTTCTAGCTTCACTTGTGTATTTTCCTTGCTTCCTGTCTCAGCCTGCCTAGGGTGCTGCAACAAAATACCACAAATAAGGCAAATTTACTTCTTAGTTATAGAATCTGAGAAATCTAATTTAGATACCTTCAGATTTAGCATCTGAAGAAGTCTTGCCTTTGGTTTATAGACAACTAGCTTCTTGTTGTGTCAATATATGGTAGAAGGGTCAACACAGTTTCTTGGGACCTACCAAACAAGGATAATAATGCCCTTCATGGACAAGTGTATTAAGGCTCCCCAAAGCTTACATTTCCTAACACAAACATTGAGGTAGTTAGGATTTTGGCACATGACTAGGAAGTGAGAAACATTTAGATGGTATACAGCGTCTTATCAGAGATCAAGGCATGGCTATAGTGCTTCCAGTGGGATATGAGATCTTGAATACTGGTAAGATCTCCAATACAAAGCAAAAATCAGGACATTGTCAAAAAAAAAGCTAATATATGACTTGAAAGGAGTTTTTAATTGCTCACATAACTATATAAAGTCAAAACATATTTAAAGATGTTTCACCACCCAGCATATGGTCCATATTCGCTGTGGGAGATTTGGGCCAAATCAGAATGGGAAACACTTGTTATGTGTAGCTTTACTGCTCTACCTGTCTTTGCTCTAGAAAGTGACCAAGCTACCAGCCCCTACTCAGCTTCCCTTGAATTTGCAGATAAAAGGCATGTACACACGCGCACGTGTGCGCGCGCGCGCACACACACACAGAGTTTTCATTTTCAACTTGCTTTCTTGGCACAATTGATAAGTGCTAATATCTTTTGCTTGGAAAAACGAGCCCTTATCAATTTCTTATCTCTCTTTCTCCCACGTGCCCTAAACTTCAGTGGCTAATTCTATCTAACCCCTGTCAAACATCCCTGACCACATGCCTGTAGTAAGTGGTCATAGGCCCCATCTCCTCCGAGACCTCACATGGTTGCCTGATTCTCCTCTCTCCAAAGCATGGTGAACTCTCTCCCCCTTCCTTGCATTCCCTTTCCCTCCCAGACCGGAAGTCCTGTCTGTACCTTCCTCTCAGCAATTGGCCCTGGCTTGCTTTATTGGCAGGTCAAGAATGGTCAAGTTGGGAAACATGACCTCAAAATCAGAACTGATCCCTACAAACATTGCTTCTTCTCTCCAAAAGTAATCGATATACAAACAGATAGCTGACCTCAGAAGCTATAAGAAAAGACTACCTACTATGTTGTCTGTGATGGTTTAATATGGTCTTCTCTGTGCAACTTCTCAGCCCTATCTTTGTTTTCAGATTCTGCCTTCCCCAGTTTTTATAAGTATGGTCTCTTTCATTTTCTGCAGATCTAATCTAGCAGCTTTTAGATCTTTTTGGTTCTAGTAGAATATAAAGAAGTAACCAGAGTCTCAGTTTTTCATTATCCTGAATTATTATAGAAACCCTATTTTCTGCAGGTTAGCCCTGGAGCATAGGCATGATGTCTTGAGTTGCCCTAGCTCACCCAAATTATAGCCATTATCTACAAAATTTGTCATTTCAACACTCTATTCTGTCCATATAGAAGATAACCCAGTTTAAGCAAAATTAATTCCCTGAAGGGACAATTTTTAAAAAGAAAAAGAAAGAAAAGAAAAGAAAAGAAAAGAAAAGAAAAGAAAAGAAAAGAAAAAGAAAAAAAGAGAGAGAGAGCCTGGCAGTGGTGGTGTACGCCTTTAATCCAAGCACTTGGGAGGCAGAGGCAGGCACATTTCTGATTTCAAGACCAGCCTGGTCTACAGAGTGAGCCCAGAACAGCCAGGGCTACACAGAGAGACCCTGTCTTGAAAAACCAAAACCAAAAAAAAAAAAAAAAAAAAAAATTAAAGACAATATCAAGCATATATTTTGCTTAAATGTAATTAAGAGTATATCCTTCTAGAATATATTGAATTTACATGAAGCATGAATATTTTTATGAACCTACAGCTTAGTAACATACTCAAAAGAAAATGAACTGATCTTCCTTTGACATTTAATAAATAGAAAATAATACAGACAGTGCAAAATACCAACAATAATGACCATTTAAGACAATAATGCATTCAAGAATTCAGCAGGACTCAGATTTTGATAACTATTTTCTGCAGGTTAGCCCTGGAGCATAGGCATGATGTCTTGAGTTGCCCTAGCTCACCCAAATTATAGCCATTATCTACAAAATTTGTCATTTCAACACTCTATTCTGTCCATATAGAAGATAACTTTTTTTTTAACTTGCATCATTTGCCAAGATTACAATTTTTTCCTTTTTTCCTTCCCCCAGTTCCTTCTAGTTCCTCTCCACCTCTCTACCTATATGAATTTATATTCATTTTCTATTTCTCTTTCAAAAGAAAAAGAAGAGAAAACCAAGAAACAAAAAACAACCAGTGAGACAAACAAAAAGGAAACAAAAATTAACCCACAAAAGTGAAATTTAAAACAAAGAACCAGTAAGACATAAATGCCTAAACAAAACAAAATGAAACAATAAAATAGCATAGAGTTCATTTATTGTTGGCCAACTACTCATGGACATGGTGCCTACCCTAGAAGTGTAGTAGTTATGTCCAATGATATTCCTTTGGAGAAATTTGATTTGCTATTTGCCAATGGGTACCAAATAGAGATAATATCTTGATAAAGAGTTGAACCTAATGTCTACTTTCACTTCTCAGTGCTGGGACCCCATCTTGAACCTGTGAAGGCCCTGTCTCTCTGACTTCATATGTACATCATAGTGTCTCTGAGTTTAGATGTACATCAGTTTTGGTTTTTTTGTTTTGTTTTGTTTTTTGTTTTTAATGTGTTTGTAACACACTGTTTTTTGGAGTCATTCATCATCTCTGCCTCTTACAATCTTTCTGCATGGATTACAATCTCTTCCACATGGATTCCAGAGCTTGAGGGTAGTAGGGTTTTTATGAAGCTATCCCATTTAAAGCAGAATGCTCCAAAGTCTCTTACTCTCTGCACATTATCCAGTCATGAGTCTCTGTTTAAATCCTATACACTCCAAGAAAAAGATCTCTGATGTGAGCTGAGTGAGGAACTGATCTATGGGTTTAGCAGTGCCAGGAGTCATTTTATTGCTGTTTTCCCTTAGCAGAATAATAATATGTTTTTCCTAGGCCTGTACACTATCTATTCTTAGATTCTTGGTCTCTTTCTCAATGTCAGGTATGAATTCCATCTCACAGAGCAGGCCTCAAACCCAATCAAAGGTAGCTGGCTACTCTCATATTATTTGTACTATTATTCCGTCAGTGTGTCTTGCAGGCAGATCACTGTTATAGGGAACAGGCAAAATGACTTTTTAATGAATTAGCTTTCAGCAAAGTGATTTTTGGCAAAGTGATCTGTAGTTCTTTGGATTCTGATCTCTGAACTTGGTGCTCATCTTTCTGTATTGCCTGCTGTTCTAATCCACAGGGTCCAATGGATTCAATCAACTGAAGATTGAAAATGTTTGGAAGATAATTACATCTGTATTGAAGAATCCTTGTTAGTGTTCTCTAAAAGTATAGTACAACAACTATTTGAATAAAATTTACATTGAATAAGGTATTAGAAGGTATATAAAGATCATTTAATTCATATAAAAACATGGACTTTATATATAAATACTATCTTTGAAGTTACTTTTATGCAGTAGTGACTATTATAGAAAAGATTTGAACATCTATGGATTTTGGCAGCCACAGTGATTCCTGGAACCAATTCCATACAGATACTGAGAATCTGTATGTCTCCTCCACTTGCTTTTGTCTTGAGTTCTGGTACATCTGGCTGCTTGGTATTATGAATCTCTCTGGAACAGCTTAGTCTTGCTTAAATGGATAAAACCCCACTGTTGATGATCCTGTCCTACACAACAGTGCCGTGCAGGTCTCAGAGTCCCAATACTGTCTCCTCATGCTCTTCCACAGCTTCACTAGTAAAACTCAACTTGCAAAAGATGCAAAGCCTGTAGTCCTTACAAGGCCCATTTTAGTTATTTTTTTTATCTGTCATAATAGTGCTAAAGTTGTAAGATATTTTGAAGACTCCTATGAAAGTATATGAATCATTTTCTTTGTTGAGAAAATTTTTTCTGGCTTTCAGCAGTGCATTAGTCATTTTTATACTATAGTGATAAAACACCACGAGCAAGACAACTTGTAAAAGAAAGTTGATTTTCAATTACAGTTCCATTTACATAAAAGTAGTTGGGAAAGAGAGTAGATGATTTTAGTGTACATTTGACCCATTTGGGTTGACAATATTTTCTCTCACTTAAGTGTGGTTTTTTTATTTGTACAAAGTTATGCATCCTTATAAAACACAGTATATTGTACCAAACTCCATTTTTACTATTATGTCACAGTAACAAATTTCTTTCACTGATGGAATTCATTGGCACCATTTGTCCAATTAAGACTGGTAGAATTGATATGTTTTCTATGCTCTTTATTTTGAGTCTGAGTTCTTAATGGCTTTATACAAATGAAAGTAATTAGACATTTCTGTTATGACCTAGGATAATTCAAAATAACCATTCATTATAAGAAAATTTAAACTGCATGTACTTGAAGAGCAACAGAAGGGAATTAATTTATAAATATAATAGAACAAACAATAAAACCTTATTTTATGAAAGTGATGTCTAAAAAAACCAAAATCTCTCAGAGCAATTGCTGACCAACAATACTTATAATCCTCAGTCATCAGAGAACAAATATGAGAAAGAAAGCAACAAGAATATATCCATTCCTCTGACTCCAATTACATTATGGCAAAAGGGACAATCTCCTGAGTACTACAATTGAGCTAGAGCCCAGCAGAAAGTGGGCTGGGGAAAGCAAGAAGGGAAGGGAAAAGGAAGGGGGAAGGAAAGGGGAGGGGAGGGGAGGGGAAGGAAGGGAAAGGAGTTATAGGAAGTTTCCTCTGTCTCTGCTCCTCTTTGGCTTTGCTGTTCCTGTTTTTAAATCTCATCTCTGACATTGACTTAGCTCAAACGATTCTGAACTTGAATTTGCTAGAAATTTATTTTGACAGCTGCCTAATAGCAACTGTTTAACATAATGGGCTTCTTTTCAAAAGACAATATGCATAAAAACCAACCATCCTGCCCCCCCCCCCCAATGTTAAAAAAAAAACCTTCTAAATGAATAATCTAAACATGAAATGATTTCATTTTTAGAATCAGATATTGGCAAGTTTATTTAGACAATATTTTTTATTCATTTAAAAGTGTACATGCATTACGCACAGTGTCATTGAGTCATTAAAACAGAATTTGCTTGAGTTGTCTCTTCTTCTAACTCTTTGCTGTTCTTATTCCTTTTGCTGCCTGTCTTATTTCCTCCCTACTCCCAATATCTGCTTTTACTTTAGATCTATACATTGTGATTTTTGACCTTACAGTAATTAATTTGTTTTAATTACCAATTCAGAATTTTACACTTACAATGCACTTTTCTAAAACTCGAATGGGTAAGGAAGTGGTTGGTCTAAGGAGGTGTTGAAGGACTTTTTACTGAATGAAGATCCCACCTAAAGAAACAAAGGATGAGGGAACATTCTCCTAAACCAGATTAGGACAAATTTTTACTTTAGTTTTAGTTTTCTAAAAGTTTTCTGAGGTTTTCTCTATACTTTAATACTTGGTGGTACAAGGATAACCACCAAGTGCTCTAAGATTTATCAGTAGCTTGCCTGAATTCCTCAGACACCAAGCTTTAATAATAAAGTCACGTCAAGTGTGTGGTAGGCACATCTTAATCCCAGCCCTCTGAAAGCAAAGGTAGGCAGATCTATGAATTCTAGATCAACAGGATCTACATAGTGAGTTCCAGACCAGTTAACCCTAGAGAGTGAGACCTCATCTCAAAAAAAAAATTTTAAACAAACAAACAAGAAACCCAAATAATAGTAATAATATGAGAATAATAATATGAAGAAGAGGAGAAAAAGGAGGAGGAAGAAAAAAAAGAGAAGGAGGAGAGACTCAAAATAACGAAAGGGTTCTATGTGAGGGCACTGTATTTATATGTGATCCTAGCAGGGTATGACTGGGCTTTAGGGATGGCACTTTAGAATGAGAGATGGGAAGGATACAATCATGAAGCCAATGAAGATGTTACAGTTATCTCTTTGCTATTTCTGTGACATGAAAGCTAAACGATGCCTAAGATAAAACCACTGATTTGTTTTGGCAATCCATATGTGTAATTTAATGTGATGGCATAAATGTAGAAATAAATCATATAGGTGCATGCCTGTTGTAAGCTAGGCTTGGACATTTTCTTACTCATCTTGTTTTCTTCCCTGTTTATGCTAAGTGACTGATAATAGTCAAAACCTTGTGCTAAACGGCATCGATTCTATGGTAGAGAAAAACTGATCACCAAGAATTTAACTTCATTTATTCTTTGATTACTCATCTTGTAGGTCAGTGCATATAATCATCTCTATGAAAGCATGCTAACAGAATAAAAGTCTTGTTCCAGAAAGAACAGCATTAACACTGACATTTGCAAACTTAAGTAGAAACCTCACCCTTCATACATACTTTATCATATGCATTAATAAACCAAAGCTAATGGGTATAAAATTGTACTGAAACAGAAACTATTTGTGTTCACTTACTATTTTTGCCTAACTCAGGTTTCTAGACAATAGGAGTGGGGTGTAATCATTTTGTATTTTGGTTTTTTTTCTTTTTGTTTCTACAAAATATAAAGTACTCATGCATGTACATATACACCTGCTATGGTTTAGTTTGTGTGGAAACTTTTCATCTTTTATAGCAAAACCATTATAAATTGCAGAACAAATAAAACAGAGTTGCATGATTAAATTACTCAATTTTAAAATTCAGAGTAAAAATACAGTAACTTTAAGACAGATATAAAAACAGAAAAAAATAAAAACAGACAAAGAGATTCATTGTTGAATTTGCTTCAACATCTGTGAAAAACAAAACAAACAAACAAACAAAAAACCCTAGAAGTTCTATGAGATGCCTCCTGTGTAGGAGAATGTAGTCAGAATGTAGTAGGGGTTAGTCATGAAAAGCAGAGAAGCCCTGCTGGTATGAGCCCAGATCATTAGCATTGGCTAATAGGGTAAGTCCCAGTTCAAAGACCAGAAAATCTGGAAGTGTGGCATCTGAGGGCCAGGGAAGGCAGGTGTTCTGATAAAAAACAGTGCTCCTTCTTAGTCTCTTCCTCCTGTTCAGCCTCTCAGGCCACTGGCATTGCTGAGGGTCACTTTTCCTTGTTTAGTCTATTGATTCAATTGCACCCTCTCAGAAACATCCCGAAGCTGCACCTATACATGTTTTAGGAGATATCTGGGCATCTCCTACTCTAGATGAGTTTGTACCTTAATTAAGTATACATATTTTTACAATCAGGACTATAAACATATGTCCACTTTCAGTAACAATTCATCTAGCATGAAATTTAAGCCTGGTTACTACTAGGAAAATGAATTCTGATAAAATATAATTTAATTTGTGATCAAGCATTATGATCTATCCAGCATCTTAACATCTAATATTCTGGTACATCTAGCCTTCCAGTGAAAATAATGTCCTAGTTTCTAGTTCACAAAATAGCCTAAAACACCTTGGGCTGGAATTTATACAGATTTGATGCTGATGGAAGTGCCCTTTGGTAAGCTGTGATGATGGTACTAAATCACTTTAATGGAAGGATACAGGCTCTTTGGGGGAAAAATTGATGAGCACATTTCAAAAATACAGTATTCACAAAATTTAATGTTTTAGCATAGATTATTGAGAAAATATGCTCAAATTATTATTAAATATTTAAAGTCGTGTCTCCTACATATTTCAAATAAAATTACATATTAAAATAACAGTGTTTCTTACTAAAAAAAATAAGAGGAAAAAGCAGTGTTAATAGTGGCTCTTAGATGAACATTTGAATCAATAATTTATTTTAGACATTTCTTAGGAAATGTTTAATATTTGAATTTTAAGAAATAAACCATTAAGAAAAGTTGTTACTTAACTAGAACCAGTTTATCAAACCATTTATCATTGTTTAAGCTCTACGGAGGCACATAGCTTAAAAGCCTAGGCAGCAAAAACAGTGCCTAATGTCACTGCAGTAGCAGACAGTTAGAACGGAGGAGGAAATTGTCAGAGGAGCCAAGTGTTCTTAGAGAACACATCATCTCTTTACGGATGCATCACAATATTGCACTGAAGGCTGGCACTCCTCACCTTCCAGTCATCTCCCCTTGTTTCCAGTTTTCTAGGAATGATATTACCTGAAACTGGACCTTTGAATTTACAGTACCTGTCCAAACAGTTTGATATGTGTGCATTCATTTTCATTTCATTCTAGAATTTAGTTTTTTGTACAAATTCTTTCAAGCACTGATTTATCCTTCAGTAGTGTGTTGGGTAGTCTTCCATGATGTTGTGTTTGATCTAGCATTTCTTTTGTTGCTGATTGTATGCTTTTCACTGTGATCAGATGGGACAAATAGGATTATTTTAATTGTCTTGTCAATTCTTGTATAGCTCCATATTGTAATACATGATCTAATTTAGAGAAAGTCTCTAGTCTGATGAGATGACTGTATGTTTGTAGCTTTTGTATTGATTATTCCTTAGATGTCTCTTAAGTCCATTTGCCTTATATTATTTAATTTGCATATTTCTGTTTATTTTGTTTTATTTTTTGTTGGGAAGACCTGTCAATCAGAGAAAGTGGGGTATTGAAGTCACCTACTACTATTATGTTAGGATTGATCTATGAGCATCTGTGTTCAGCATTCTTGTTTCAAATTTTATTATCTACTTGCTGAACTTCTTACTCCATCAGCATGGAGTGCTTTTTATCTTTTCTCAAATATCTTGGCTTAATGTTCATTTGGTCACGTATTAGAACAATGGCAACTGTTTTCTCTGCCTACTCTCTTCAACCACCTAGTTCCAGTCTTTTACTCTAAGGTAATAGCTGTCTTTTGCATGCATCTTTACATCCTTATGAAATGCATTTCTTGGAGGAAACAAATAGATGATTCCTCATCTTTAATCCTATCTAGCCATCTACGTCTCCTGACTGGGGAATTGACATTATTAATATTCAGAGATACTGACAAGAGTGTGTTGATTCCTGTCATTTTCTTGATTTTGTAGTGTTTCTTCTCTTTCTCCCTCTCCCCCTTCCCCTCCGTCTTCCCCTCCCCCTCCCCCTCCTTCTCCTTATTCTCCTCCTTCTTCCTCTCTCATACCATTGTTCTGGCATGGTTTATTCTTTTTTTGGCCTCAAAAATGGAATATCTTCTCTTCTGTCTAAAGGATGCTGTCAGGTACATTCTATGGAACAGGCTTAGCATTCATGAGTTCCTTCTCCTGTATCTGTTTGTCCTGGAAAACTTTGATGTTTCTTTCAATTATAATAGAAAGCTTTTCTGAGTATAGAAGACTGGGTTGAAAGTTGTTGCCCTTCATAACTTCAAATACATCATTTCAAACTCTTCCAGTTCTAAAGTTTCAGTCAATCTGCTGTTCTTCTAATGGGCCTGCTCTCTATGTGACTTGGTATTTCTCTCTTGCCACTCTGCATACATTTAGTATTTTGATTGGAATTTGATGATGGGATCTCATTTCTGGGTTTTTTTTTTTTGTTTTTTTTTTTGTCTATTAAATTCCTCTGCATCTGGACTGTCATTTCTTTTTGTAACTCTGGGAAATTTTGTTGTGATTCTTTAAACACATGTTTTCATTGCCCGTTAGAATGAGATTTTCTCTTTTTTTCTGTACCTTTACTGTGTAAAGCGATTTGACATTTTCAGTGTGTCACAAATACCTTGGAATTCTCCTTCGTCTCTTACTATTTCATCTTCATCTCTGTGAGATTGTTTGAGATCCTTTACCTTGTTGTCATGCTCAGATCTTCTGTTTCTCCTTGATTGATTTTATTGGTGAGACTTTCTATTGGTGAGTTCTTTTTATTTAGCTTATTGTCTTTCTCACTTGCATCATTTGAAATTGGGGTTTTCTTCAGTGTTTCTGTCTCTTTGTTGTTGCATTCCTCTTTCATACCCTGCATCACCTTATTTCATCCAGCTGCTTGTGTTCTTGGTAAGGGACAGTACCATCTTTGATTTCTTTGAAAAGTCTTAATTATGAGATGTACCATAGGTACCTTAGGTTCACCATACAAATGTTATGCTAGTTGGTTAACAACAGTGGCCTTTCTGACCAAAAACAGTATGAAATGTTGGAGTTTTAGTTTATAAGATTTGGATTAAGAAGGAGGTGAGTAAGAATATGAATAAATATCAGGTTAAAAAGTAATAAAAGCAAGGTGGGTAAAATAGCTAAAGGGGAAAACACAACTTGTAGAGATTGTAAAAGCGATGATGATTATAATCAAAATGTAAAAAGAAGAAGGAATAAACATGAGAGGAAGGGGGATATAGGAATAAAAGTAGAATATTTTTAGTATGGGTAAAGAGTATAGAAGAGTTCCATATACTCGATTTAGGTCAGGAACATATACAGCAACCCTAAGACCTAAGAGCAATATTCAAATAAACCACTGTGAGACATACTTATGAATGAATTGCTGGCACAACTGCACCAAGTTGAAAGGGAACATCTTGTCTTAGATCTCTCTGGTTCTACTGGGCTTCACTTATTGCTGTAGTGGGGAAGGCCATTAATTTCTGAAGCCTCAGTGTTTTGTTGTTGCAAGGGGCAGGAGAGATGGCTCAGATGGCAAGTGGTGAGGGAAGGTTGTAAGTCCTTTCCTTATAGTTCACCAGGAACTTGGCACTCTATCATGGCCTATTCTATTCCTGCCCTTTCGTTACAGGTATTACTCCAGTCTCCAGAAAGCTTAATTCAGTCAAGTAGTGCCAATTTGAGAGTGGTTACAGCTGGTCTACCACTCTTAGCTCTCCCACCTGCTTTCCTGTAAAAATCACTTCCTGACTTGATAAATTTATGCACAGATCTTGTCTCTTAGAGAATAAAAATGTATTATCTTGACTATTTTCTTTCATTAAATTTCAATGGTGAGGTTTCTAATCTGCCATCTTACCCAGAATTCCTAGACTTGATAAAGGAGCAAGAAATTTTTTCTATTCTTGAAAATATATAATGTATGTATACTATTCTCTTTTCAGAAATAAGCAAAATATAGTAATCCTTTGTAATGTTTAATGCTGATTGTAAACAGGGCTTAGGATCCCCGAGGAGACAAGGCAGTAGGCATCCCTGTAAAAGGATATCTATGTTATATTACCCTTTGAATATGTCTGTGTATTGGCTACTTTTCACTTGCTGTGATAAAACACCACGATCAAAGCAATTTATAGAAGAAAGAGTTTATTTGGACATACTCTTTCAGAGAAATAAGAGTCCATTTTGGCACATTGGAGCTCCCCTACCCTGCTTAAAAAACATCAATCATAATTCTGTGGAAATCTAGGAAGTGAATTTTCAAGATAATTTGGAGGGTTAGAGGCAAAGTTATGTCTTCTCATTCTGAGAACGTATGTGTACCTAGCCACAAAAGCATATCACAAAAGCATACCATGTAGATGTCTATGAAAAGTTGTTGCAAGGGGCAGGAGAGATGACTCAGAGGTTAAAAACACCAATCGCTCCTGCAGAGGGCCCAGATTTAATTCTCAGCATGTGTATGTGGTTTATAACCATCTGTAACTTTAGTTCCATGGCAATCAAAGCCCTATTCTGACCTTTGAGGTCACCAGATATAGAACCATACACATAGGTTCATACACATAAAATAAATACATTTTTAAAAACTTAAAGAAAAGAAAAGCTATTGTCTCTGAATAAGAACAGCCGCTGAATTCATATCTCAAGTTTTATAGGTAGATCTAAGGCCACAGTTGACCAACACCAATAGTCAGGAGGAAAGCTATTCGTGGAGAAGAAGCCTCTACCAGGCATATCCTTCTGTCTGTCTCTGACTACCTGTGAGAAAGAACCCTATGAAATTATGGACTCTATATTGTATCTACTTTACAAGTGTCAAGAACATTCTTCTCTTGACCAACTCTATTCTGGAAGCAAATGAGGAAGCAAATTACGGATAAGTGATTTCCATTTCATTTAGGCAGAGTGCAAACCATCAGAGTATAATGCCTTTTACAGGGCATCAATATTAGCCTTGTGAAATGGTTTCATAGAAGTTTTTTCTGTTTTTCAAGGTTAATTTTGGAAAATAAAAAGAGAGGAGGTCACCATTATTTAGATAACACGTAAAGACTTTAGCGATGAATTGTGGAGACTCATAGATTCGACAGTTGAAACTTTTTTTTAATCTTAGGGATGAAAATTCTTAATGCTACAGTCACAAGGAAGCAGAAGTCATCTTTAATATGCGTTAACCTAAGGAATGCTTGCTGCATATTCCTATGCCTCAAATTATTATTTAATGTTACTCTTTAGGATTCAAGGCTGATAAAGCAGAATTTTCAGCTATCCACAGAATCTTCAGAATTATAATATGTTAAATATACTTCTAGCAATCTGATGATCTGCCCTTGAATCTCAAAGAGCAGCATTTCTGGAATTCGAGAACTTGTTTTTTCAGTATTTAATTTGTTTTGTTTTGTTTTGTTTTGTTTTGTTTTGTTTTGTTTTGTTTTGTTTTTCAAGACAGGGTTTCTGTGAGCAGCCCTGGCTATCCCTGAACTCAGAAGTCACTCTGTAGACCAGGCTGGCCTCGAACTCAGAAATCCACCTGCCTCTGCCTCCCAAGTGCTGGGATTAAAGGCATGTGCCACCACTGACCCGCTAGCATTTAATTCTAAATTGCATCATTGCTGATAAATATAGATTTTCATATAAAATTCTTTAAATTTAAAAATGTAGCAATATATTATTTTATCAGAAAGAGGAAATTATAAATTAGTTATTAACACTGTCATAGAAAAACAAGTATGTAATAAACATATAAATACACTTATATAGTCCCATATATGTAGAATTGCATGTGGTCCTTTACTGAAGGTCAGTGCTCAATAAATGTTTCTTTTTTTAAACCTGATTTATTTTATTTATACATGTAGATGTTTTACCTGTATGTAAGCATGTGGACCACCGATGTGTGCCTAATGTTCACTGAGATCTGAAGAAAATCAAACCTGAGAAGAGGTGCTCCTGACTGCAGACCTGTTATTCCATCCGTGTAATTTATTGTTGAGGAACTACATGAGCATTCTCGACTCTCTTTAGAGATTTCCACCTAAAATTTAAAAAGGCCACAGCACATATACATCTTGCTTCATAATCTGCTTTGTTTTCTCTTATTATATTTTCTTGCAATGGGTGGTTCCATCACAGTATACATTGTGACTCGGCTTTCTTACATTTGAAAACTCATAAACACTATGAGCAACAGTAGTTTATTGTTAACAGAAATCTTCTAGGTCTTGGTTCCATAATATCTTTCATCAAGTCTTTGAAGATAATTATTTTATACTTTTAACTCATTTTGTTTTTGGTTTGTTTGTTTGTTTTTTTTTTTTTTTTTTTTTTTTACATTTACAAGACAATTTATTTTTTGAACTTTTTCCTCTTAAGAGCCTTCCATTCACCTTCTTGCGTGGCCAGGCTATTAAAAAGCTGTTTTACTTTACGCTTTCTTTCTGCATCCCTTTCCATGATTTCTGAGAGCTGCATCCTGGCCAGGAACTGATTGTCCTTTCGGATCTCTCAGAAGGCGCCTTTAAATTCCCGCTTGTGTTTGTGGATTAGTATTTTCCTTTCCTGTTCTTCTTTTTTTTTTAATTTTTAATATTTTTATTACATATTTTCCTCAATTACATTTCCAATGTTATCCCAAAAGTCCCCCATAGCGCCCCCCACTTCCCTACCCACCCATTCCCATTCTTTTGGCCCTGGCATTCCCCTATATTGGGGCATATAAAGTTTGCAAGTCCAATGGGCCTCTCTTTCCATTGATGGCCGAATAGACCATCTTTCGATACATATGCAGCTAGAGACAAGAGCTCCGGGGTTCTGGTTAGTACATCATGTTGTTCCAACAATAGGGTTGCAGATCCCTTTAGCTCCTTGGGTACTTTCTCTAGCTTCTCCATTGGGAGCCCTGTGATACATCCAATAGCTGACTGTGAACATCCACTCCTGTGTTTGCTAGGCCCCGGCATCGTCTCACAAGAGACAGCTATATTTGGGTCCTTTCAGCAAAATCTTGCTAGTGTATGCAATGGTGTCAGCGTTTAGAAGCTGCTTATGGGATGGATCCCTGGATACGGCAGTCTCTAAATGGTCCATCCTTTCATCACAGCTACGAACTTTGTCTCTGTAACTCCTTCCCTGGGTGTTTTGTTCCCAATTCTAAGAAGGGGCACAGTGTCCACACTTTGGTCTTCATTCTTCTTGAGTTTCATGCGTTTAGCAAATTGTATCTTATATCTTGGGTATCCTAAGTTTTGGGCTAATATCCACTTATCAGTGAATACATATTGTGTGAGTTCTTTTGTGATTGTGTTACTTCACTCAAGATGATGCCCTCCAGGTCCAACCATTTGGCTAGGAATTTCATAAATTCATTCTTTTTAATAGCTGAGTAGTACTCCATTGTGTAAATGTACCATAATTTCTGTATCCATTCCTCTGTTGAGGGACATCTGGGTTCTTTCCAGCTTCTGGCTATTATAAATAGGGCTGCTATGAACATAGTGGAGCATGTGTCCTTTTTACCGGTTGGGACATCTTCTGGATATATGCCCAGGAGAGGTATTGCTGGATCCTCCAGTAGTACTATGTCCAATTTTCTGAGGAACCGCCAAACTGATTTCCAGAGTGGTTGTACAAGCTTGCAATCCCACCAACAATGGAGGAGTGTTCCTCTTTCTCCACATCCTCGCCAGCATCTGCTGTCACCTGAATTTTTGATTTTAGCCATTCTGACTGGTGTGAGGTGGAATCTCAGGGTTGTTTTGATTTGCATTTCCCTGATGATTAAGGATGTTGAACATTTTTTCAGGTGCTTCTCTGCCATTCGGTATTCCTCAGGTGAGAATTCTTTGTTCAGTTCTGAGCCCCATTTTTAATGGGGTTATTTGACTTTCTGGAGTCCACCTTCTTGAGTTCTTTATATATATTGGATATTAGTCTCTTATCTGATTTAGGATAGGTGAAGATCCTTTCCCAATCTGTTGGTGGTTTTTTTGTCTTATTGATGCTGTCTTTAGCCTTGCAGAAGCTTTGCAGTTTCATGAGGTCCCACTTCTTTACTGCTGCCTTGTTTCCGTCCAAACTCAAGCACTTTGACTAGCCGGGGGTGGGGGGTGGGGTGGGGGGCGTGGGGGGGTGAACTGTTTCAGTGGGACGGCTTGCTCTTCTCACACACCAGCGGCCGGCAGTGCTGCTTCTGGCTTTCCATTTTGAGGGAACATTCCTACTGGATATCTAGCATGAACCATAGTGCTTTCTGTGATGCCAACTTGGACAAAATAAGATATTTCAGGGCTCATGAAATCTAACCTTTTCTTTATAGATAATGAGATTAAGGCCTGTAATAAGTTTGACTTTCCCAGGCTCACTGGATTGTTTAATAATAGAAGATGTGCTATGTTACAGGCTGCCCTGAAAGTCAGTGAAAGTATACTTTAAGAAACGCTTATTGAAAAGGATTTTCCTGAGACTGGAGCAATAGCTCAGTTGATACGGATACTTGGCATCCAAGTTCAGTTCCCAGCATCTAAGTCAAGTAGCTTACCAGTAACTCAAGCTCACCAAGATCTGGTGTTGCCAGGCCTTGTTGAGCACCCAACCACACACATGGCACACACCTACACAGATATTACATACAAACATGAGTTGAAATAAATGTCAAGTTTTAGGTATTTTCCATGCCATAGAATTTACTAATTTCAAGTGTAAAATTTAGTGACTTCTAATTTTATCAAATTGAATGACCATCACCAAAAACCAGGGTTAGGATATTTCCATTACACCAGAAATATCTAGTGTGCCCATTTATTCCTAATTCTTGTTACCTCCTCTGTTCTAGGATACCATTCATCTACTACCTGTACCTGTGGAATTGTTTTGCTTTCTCTGATACTCTGAGTACATATTTCTTTTATATTCCCACACAAATCATAAATGTGAATTCTTGCTTTGGTTTTTTTTTCTTTTTTTAGAATAGCCATCAATTTCAAAATGCTGAATTTGCCCTTTAAGAAAAATCTTTCAAATGAAAAGCATATATCTGCATTCCTTATCTAATTCTGATTAGTGAGTGTGGTGCTTGATTAGGTATGGCTCCCATAAACTCATGTGTTTGAATGCTTGACCCATAAAGAGTGGCACTATTAGGAGGTGTGGCCTTTTGGAGTATGTGTGGACTTGTTGAAGGAAGTATGTCACTGTAGGGGCTGGCACTGAAGTCTCCTCTGCTCAAGCTCTACCCAGTGTGTCAGACAGTCTTCTTGCTGCCTGAAGATCAAGCGGTAGAACTCTCAGCTCCTGTTCTAGCACCATGTCTGTCTACATGCTAAGTGTTATCATATTGATAATGGACTAAACATTTAAAACTATAAGCCAGCAGAAATTAAATGGTTTTTTTTGGGGGGGGGTGTTTTTGTTTTTTGTAAGAGTTGCCATGGTCATAGTGTCTTAGCAATGAAACTCTAAGACAGTAAGGAATGTTTTCTTTCCATTGTTTGGTTAGATATCCACAACAGCACACAACATTCCAGCAGATGAGTAATTTTCATTAAGATAAGAGAAATTACTTTACCTTTTTCCTCTTTGAGGATCTAGGGATAAAATTCAGGGGCATACATATGAAGCAAGTACTTTAGCCCTGAGGCATATTCTCAACCCTGTGAAAAATTAATTTATTTCTTAGGATTCACTTATTTCTAATAGAATACTATATTTTTCTAAATATAATTTATAATTAATATTTTTTTATTTTATAAGAATTGAATCCAGAGATTTATACATACTATGTGAAAATCCTACCAATGAACGATATCTGTGGCCCTTTTAAAATAATTTTTTTCTTTTGAGAAAGTTTCACCAAGTTGCCCAGGTTGGCATTGAACTCAAAGTGGTCTAGTCAGGTCTTAGAATTGAGACCTGGTTATATTAGCTTCCCAAATTTCTGGGGTTAAAAATTGACACCACCAAGCCCAATTTATATTTCATTTCAAGTTAATTTTGTCTCTCATTTTTGTTAGAAAAAAAAACTGATAAAACATGAAAATAAACTTGAATGTTTAACATATATGTAACTCATAGAATACAAGTTGTTTTATTTCTATTAGACCAAAAAATGGAAAACACCTTTTAATAATTCTCAGACTAATAACACATTTAAACTCCCAGTTCCCATAGCAATTCCTGTAGCTGTGATGGCTGTGCCCATCGACCTAGATGGACTTCAAAGTATGATTTGAAAATATGATGATCACACTTTCTGTAAGGAAGAAACTAACTGAAATGAAATAATATGTTCACTAAAATTCTGTTCTGGCTATAAGATTGATGCAAAATGAGATTTTATTTTTAGGTTGAACATTTTTTTCATCAGACTGGATTATTTTCAACCAAAATGAAATTTAAATTAAGCTTTATATCATATTGAATTAAACATATTTGAATTCAGATTTTTGTTTTTGTTTTTGTTCTAGTTAACTATAAAATTGGCTTTGGGGCTTTCTGTTATTCCTCTAGTAGGAATCAGATTCTCTCCTTTAATTCTCTAGATTACTAATCCTATAAAATCACAGACTCTATTTATCCATGAAGACATGGAGCTTGAGACAGTGCAGAGCCAAACAGACTCACATATCTGTTGCGGTCAAATGTATGACCCATGACCTGGCAAACTCAGCATCATCTGAGAGTGTTTGGTAAGTCCCACCACATGCCTACTGAACCTCATTTTGCATTTGCACAAACAATAGCATTTTTATTTTAATGAAGTCCAATTTATCAAATTTCCATTTATGTTTTTGGTGTCAAGTCTAGTAACACTTTGCCTCTAGATTGCAAATGTTGTTCATTGTAAGTAAAAAAAAAAAAACCGTATAGTCATATTTTAATTTCTAATCCATTTTAATCAATTTTTAAATAAAATATGAGATAATTTTAGGCTTTTTAAAATATATACATATACTCCATCACCATTTGCTGAAAAGCCTATCTTTCTTCTTACAAATTGCTGTTTCACCTTTGTGTGAAATTGGTAGAATACAAATATGTTTTTAGATTTATGTCCATTTTTGTGTCTCTGTGAGTGTGCATCATGTGTGTGCGGGAGGTTTGACGGACACAAGAGGGCATCCAATGACTTGGAGCTTGCATTACAGAAAGTTGTGAGCTGCTTGATGTTGGCGCTGGGAACGGAATTCAACTCCTCTAGATCAACAGCAAGCATGCCAAACTACTAGGCTACACTTCCAGCCAGAGCATATTTATGTCTACTTCTGGCTTTTCTATACCACTCCATTGATTTATAAGTTTAGTCCTCCTTTAGCATCATGGGATTGATTACTATACCTGTGTTACAATTCAGCAGATTATTCTTCTCACTATGCCCATATTTTTCTTTCTCAAAATAATATTAAATATTTTACACTATTTGACTTTCTGAGTAAATTTAAAAATATTCTTATGTATATCTGTAAAATATCTTACTGGGATTTTATAGAAATTATATTAAAGATATATCAACACAAAGAAAATTGAGATCTTACTATGCTGTCTTCTAACCCATTGTGTCTTCCTTTACTTAGATATTTGGTTTCTTTGAGTATCTTGTTCATTGCCAGTATGGAGATCTGTTTAGGTAAAATTTATATCTTAATATTTAACATCATGAGCAATTGTACATGCTAGTGTATTTTCAGGTTTTTGGGGAGGGGGTACACATCCATTGGTGGTATTAAAACAAAAACTCCAATAAATTCATACACTTATCCTTATATCCTACAATCTTGTTTAGATCTATGTCTAGTCTTCATTTTTTTATGGTTCCCTGAGATTTTCTCTATCATTCATTGTCTCCTCTCTTCACTTTAAGCTGTGCTGGTACTGTATTGCACAGACCAATAAGCACCTGTGTCCTTTCACATTGTAGTATATCACTGAAGGAAGATATGGCAAGAACTCAAGCAGAGCTGGAACCTAGAGGCAAAGGCAAGACCTAATCCAGAGGCCGTGGAGGAGTACTGCCCACTAGCTTGTTCCCTGTGTGTTAGTCAGCCTTCTTTCTTTTATAACTCAGGACCATACCCAGAGGAGTCACCACCCACAAGGGGTTGGGCTATCTCCCATGAATCACTAATAAAGAAAATGCCTTACAGGTTTTTCCCACGACCCTATCTTAGGACAGCATTTTCTCAGTTGAAGTTACTTCCTTTCCAATGACTTGAACTCCTGTGAAGTTGACCTAATACTAGTCAGCACAATCATGGAATTTTTCTTCCTTAACTATGGTGGATCACATTAATCAGTTTTTGAATTCTAAACCGGCCTAACATTTTTGTAGTAAACTTTACTTGGTCATAATATGTATTTATTCTATTGATGCCTGGATTGTTAATATTTTTTCAAGATACTTACATCTGTATTTATGAGTGATATTAATCTGTAAGGTTTTCTGATGCTATCAATATAGTTTTGGTATTAGACTAAAATCAAATCTTTGAAATAAACTGTTCCCTCCTCTTCTAGTTTTTGCAGGAAAATTGATATTTATTAGTTCCACTCAAAATTGGTAGATTTCTCTGGTGAAACCATCTGTGTTGTAGGGTATTTCTCCTTTGACATTTTTAAGTTACATTTTCAAATGCCCTGTTAGCTTCTTTAGACTTCAATCCCTGTTTAATTTTTAGATGCCCTGTGGTAGGTTTTGTGCTTTCAGGGACTCAGTATGTTTCATTTAAGTTGCTGAATTCAACTGTGTGATTTGTACATCATGCCTCCCCATCCTTCTAGCATCTGTGGTTATCACCTGATCCTTTCTTACACAGGTCATCTGCATCTTCTCTTTTGCTTTTGTTAGTGCTCCTAGGGGTGTCAATGTTATTAATCTGTTAAAGAAACCAACTCGTGTGCATTTATTTTCTCTGTGGCTTCCATTCACATGATTTCTGTTATCTTATTTTCTTCTTTATTGCTGCTTTGCTTATTTTGCTTTTGCTGTTTTAAAAATAAATCTTGGTGAAAGCTTAGGCTTGAGACTGCTGCTGTATTCTAATACACGGATTTAGTGCTTTAAATTCCTCTCTCAGTGCCGCTTTAGCATGGATTTTGGTACGCTGAATCTATTTTAATTCAGCCCAATGTGTTTTCATTTCCATCAACACTTCTTCTTTGAGTCATGCACCATTTCTTAGTGTTTGCTTAGTTTCTGGGAGTTTGGGAATGTTCTTGTTAAATTCTGGTAACCCTGATTCCACAGATAGAACAATATTCTGTATAATTTTATTTCTGCTCAATGCATTTTCATTTCTTTTGAGACGTTTAACAAATTAAAGATAACCTCAGAGGATACTAAAATGCATTCATGCCGAATTAAGAAATGAAAACAAAATCACTTCCTCTTGAATTAGTTGAACTGGAAGTGAGCCCAAGTTTAATTTTCTAATCTACCTGTGCCTTCCATCAGTTGATAATCCATGGTTACTGACCCACCTGTGAGCTCTTTGTTGTGAGTCTTCTCTGTCCTTGTTGTGCCTGTCTCTGAATGTCTGTGTCTGAATCTGAGCCTATCCCTGTGTCTGTCCATGAGGAGAACATTGTTCTGTATTTGTTGAGCAGCACAGAAAATACCGTATGGAGGACATGAGGGATTCTTTACAAAAATTCTTAGAATTTTACAAGGGAAGAAATTTAACTGATCCCATCTGACTCACAATAGCAGACAACACTGAAATCCTATGCAATTGAGCTATATCTACATTACTTGCAAAATGTTTGGTGGATATTTCCTTTAAAGTTGCTTTCAACCTGTTGGCTGTTTTCAGCTAATGATTACCATAGCTTTCTTTACTTTACATACACACATACTTTATTCTGGGTTAGGGTCAAGAAAGGGTACATAATTTAAGATAAAATTGAAGCATTTTCTTGGGTTGTAAAGGCTGATTGTATGGGAAATTCAAGGCAAGTAGAGCTGGCTATATTGTTCTCTTAAAGGTAGGTTAAATTTAAACAGGCTGAATACACAATAGGAGAGCAGGTTAGTACACAGACTTTAAAGAGCTCAAGAGGTATTAGTAATTTTGCTGAGAGGTCTGTCAAAAGTTGTCTTTGGCCAGCACTCAGGAGGCAGAGGCAGGCAGATTTCTGAGTTTGAAGCCAGCCTAGTCTACAGAGTGAGTTCCAGGACAGCCAGGGCTACACAAAGAAACTCTGTCTCAAAAAAACAAAAAACAAAAACAAACAAACAAACAAACAAAAAAAACAAAAAAAAAGTTGTCTTTGGGGGAATGTTCAAAAAGATTTTCTTACAATATGTATCACAACATTGTTCCCTGAACTAGCACTAACATTTGAATAAAATATGTACTGTGCTTTTATTGGATGGAATTTTCTTTAAAATAGTCTACAGATTGATTAGATTGCATGGACCCATATCAATCTTGCTGGTTTCTGACTTTGTTCTCAGTTGTTGATACAGTGTTTGCAGTCTCCAGCTCTATGAAGAAGTTGCTCATTTTCCTTTGCTGTTACCAGTCTTACATCATGTATTGTACTACTCAGTGGTTTGTTGTGTGCATTTTAGGATTGCTACCTGTTTCTGGTGGATTGATCCCTTTACCACTGTGTAATAATCTTTCCTGTCACTGGAAGTTTTCTTTGCTCTAAGGTCTACATTTTCTTTCCTCCTGATGATTCATTATTTATATGTGTGTGTGTTTCTGTGTATCACAATCTACTCATCTTATTATGGTTGAAGTTAAATGCATTGCATAATCTAATAACTTCGAAACCACCCCATCACTCTCCATCTCTCTAGATTGCCTAAATTGTTCCTCCACATAGAAGACTATGTAAGAATTATTTGACATAAAGATAAAATGTAGAAAAACCATTATACTTCCCACGGCTTTCCAAGTTCCCTTTCTCAAGTCCTGATATGAGACACAGAAAACAGAAACTTACAAAACATCTTGGGCTCTACCCTCTCTGTGCCCTGGAACAACTAGCATACACGAGAGCCTTGCTATGTGTTAAGGATTCTACCCATCCCTTCCTGTGCATGAATTCTTGTAAGGTTAATGTTTTCAAAAGATAAGCCTAATACTCAGACAAGTGAAGACTACAGAGATTGTGACTCCACTGGGTTCAAAGACAGGGGTATATGACTAGGTGGTAGAATTTCAGCCCTGGCATCCACAGAATCAAAGAGTTTTGGCTTGGCAGTATCTATGTATCCCTCAGTTCCTCATATGCCAGTTCCTGTATAAACATCCAAGTTCATGGCTCTTTCTCTTACACAAATGATTTTAAAAGACCTCCTGTTTGTTTTCCCTGGTACCTCATTCACACTTTTCAATCCATCTTTCACAGGATGCTCAGTTATCCTCCTACAATACACTTTCCCCATTTTATTCCTATTAAAGTGTCCTTGTAAGATCCACTCAAAATCTTTATATTACAGCTGCTTTTCTAAATACTGTTTTAATTCCTAATGTGAGAAAATCCTTTTTCTTTCCATGTTTCCCAAGAATACTGTAGATTATCCCCAAATTAGGAGAGTGAAATGTTAGCCATGTTTATCTCAGACTTGCAAGGAAATAGAGTGACATGAAGTTGCAGAATAGCTTAGAGCAAAGGGCATGAGACAGGTGATCTTGGACTTGGGTTTGACTATGACATGCACTTAGTTGTGCCTCCCACAACTCAATTACATCATCATATGTACGCTTTGGTTATCCAAAGGACTTTATTTTAGAAGATTAATATGCATATTAATTGTGAAAGTGTTAACTCACCAGAAATTGTAGCATGTGGCTCATGGTCAGCCGGATAAGTAAGTATTGGTCATGGTGAGCATCAGTCTTCATGGTTAGACTTTCACCATGAAAAAAGTCATGGGCTAAGGAGATGGTTCAGTGGCAAAGATGCTTGCTGTACAAGCCTGAAACCTGAGTATGGAGACGCAGAACCCTCACAAAAAGTGGCATTTGTAATTCCCAGTGCTCTGGGCTATGGTTTCTATGGGCAGCCAAAACAGTGAGGTTTCAGTCCTGTCTCAAAAGTAAGTAAGTGAGTGAGTAAGTAAGTAAGTAGATAGATAGATAGATAGATAGATAGATAGATAGATAGATAGATAGATAGATTGATAGATAGACACCTTTGGTCTCCAGATTGACCTCATAAGCAAAAGAACTTCCCTATGCTCCTCCCTTCGCCCCCCACACACTCCAAATTAAAATAAGAAAGGGTATAAGGCACACGCCTGAGGTCTGGGAGGGTAGACTTTGCCACCCATCTTTTCATGGAAAAGTATTTTATTAAAGGCCTTAATTTTCTTCCCCAACTTTTTCTTACTTTAGTCAGTTCTTGTGTGTCATCACATGTTGGTTCACTAATCATACAAAAAGGACATGGTTGGACAGAAGTTTGAGGAGCTGGGAATGTGAACATATGTAATATTTATAATTACTGAGGTCCCCCAGATAAAACTTTTTAAAAAATTTAATTTTCTCATGAGTTTTTATGTCTGATTTTTGTTTTCTTCCTGGTGTGTCTATTCCAGCTTCTCCAACCTGCTTTAAGTCTGCTTGACATACACTTCTCGATGTATATACATTTAAAGGCCAAAGTCTCTCTAAAATCATGAAAATTAGATTTTTTTTAAAAAAATATTAAATTTGCCAATCATTTGGATTACTCATGAATCAATGGTACATTCCAATTTCTGATTCAGAGGACCCATGACCAACTGTGGCCTTGGATAAAGTGATGATCTCTTATGCTGTAATATGCCTTGCTTAAGTTGAATAATTCAGACAAGCAAGAGAAAGCTTCACCTTGTTCAGATAATCATGTAGAGAGACTCTTTTTATATTATAATTTCACCCTGAATTCACCTAGAAGCTTATTGTGAAAAAAAGAAAAGGCATTCAGTGTATCCAAGGTCAGCAAGTTTGAATCAATTATCACAGATTATTTGTGCTAATGTGTTTACATGGCAGGCTCTCTTCTCCTTAAGTATTTGTGAGGTTCAGAAATGCTTTTCATTTCCAAATTAAAAAAAAAATTCTCCCAGCCACCCACACTCCTGAATGTACTGCAGTAACGGGTTATCATTATTCCCAGGCAAATGCAAATCCGCTCACTTTAAAATGGTAAGAAAGCACAGACTATGAAATGAATAGTTCCAGGTTATTTAAATAGATTATTCTGATTGTGCAATAAAGACGATGTCTAGTTAAGTCCCATACATTTTCGTTTTATCCAAGAAAATGTTGAGAAGATCTTCCCATATACCTAAAACTAACACCTCTTACTCAGCATGGTCAAAATACAAAAATGTATTTTGGACAGTAATACTATTTTGCATTTTTATTTGCTTTAAAAATTTTTATATAAAAACAAAATAACATTCTGTCATTCTTCTTGCTATTCTGTAGTTGTTTTGAACCATGGTCTTGGTTTGAGATGAAGACTGGTCTCAGATTCATGATCTCACTTCCTCTACCTTCTAAGTTTTGAGATTATAGGTCTTGGCCACCATATCCAGCTACTCCACATATTTTGAAATAGCATCTTCATCATATACTGTATCTTGTTTCTTGGCTGAGCTTTAACAGCTAGAATGTTACCACATTAGTATGTTTATACATTTTTTTTTTGCTTATTCACAAGCTTATACATTTTTCACAAGACAAAGGAGAATTCCATTTGGATTTTCATTTTAAAAATATATTAAGTCATTATCCTCAGACTTGTAATGCATCTCCTCAAAATAAAATATTGCTTTTATTTTCTTCTGTTTTTGTTTGCTGATTTTATTACTGTGGTGGTTGTCTTGGCAGGTTTCACAATAGTGCTGTTGTTTGGAATCAGACCTTATTTTTATTTTAAAGATTATATAGATGTACATGTCTGAGAGTTTTCCCTGATGTATGTTTGTGCTTCATATGCATGCCTGATGCCCATGGAGGCCAGAAGAGATTATTAGATCTGATTCCCTGGAACTGGAATTGTGTAGAGTTGTGAGACACTATGGAGATGTTGAGAACCAAACCTGGGTCCTCTACAAGAATAGCAAATGTTCTTTAACTCTGAACCATTTCTCCAGACTCTGAATGGAACCTTTAAAAAACTTGTTTTGATTGGTAACAGCTACCAGGCTCTCAATTTTACTTACAATCGAACCACCTCACTAGAGTCTGTCATTAGTTCTCACTCAGATTTTTCTTTTCTCTAGAATTATTAGGTAGAAAATTGGTGCTTCCCCCAGCTGTGTAGCCTTGTTTCTTCCTGCTTGGTGCCAGTGCACCTTATTCCTTTTTTTATGGATTGTGCCCCAGCTAGGACCTTTAGAGCAGTGCAAAGTATCGTCAATGCCAGGGATTTCCACCATCTCTGAGGACGTAGTCCTGCTTTGGGAAGATTCTCCAGTATCTCTTTCCCTCGCTTGAAGCTAGGCTAACTTCCCCATGACAGCCTTGAGCACAACATTGCATCTTCATGTGGACTGGGATGTTTCTGAGGTGGAGGTTGAACAGATCTGTGTTTTGTGGGATGTTAAGGCATGAGAGCTTCTTCACTCCACTGTTAAGTAACAGCCAGCCTACCTTTCACTCATAATAATAACTCAGTCCACATCTTCTATTCTATCAATAACAGTAGAAAATCCTGGTAATTTTACTGAGTCTGACAGCTCCTCTTTTATACCTTTCAATATCATAATTCTCTCTTTTTTTTTTTTTAGATTTATTTTATTATATATAAGTACACTGTAGCTGTGTCTTCAGACACTCCAGAAGGGGGCGCCAGATCTCGTTGTGGATGGTTGTGAGCCACCATGTGGTTGCTGGGATTTGAACTCTGGACCTTCGGAAGAGCAGTCAGGTGCTCTTACCCACTGAGCCATCTCACCAGCCCCATAATTCTCTTTATTCATGATTCCATTCTCGATAGCCTGCAATGGTGTTCTATAACTTAAATAATACCTAAGTCCTGTTTAAAGGGGACAAATAATTCTATAAATGATGTCAGATTTTTATGGTTTTACTTAAAGATGTACAAATAAAATATGATTGTACAATTAAACTAGGGGCTTATTTATATCTGTAAACCCAGTCCAAGAGAGACACAGGCAGGAAGGTTATGTTGCCAAGGAAAGTCTGATTTTTAAACTGTACCTATAAAGTGCATGTAAAATATATCACCTTGATCATATTTAAATGATCACTGCTTGGCTATATGAATATGCTTAATATATGATAATTCTAGTTATTTTTTAATTTTGGAGGCATTGTTCTGTTTTTCATGGCATCTGTATCATTTTACTTTCCCACAAACAATAGGTCCCAAGTTTCTATGCATCCTCTTCAATAAGGTGTTTTTCTGTATTTTCATTGTAGCACCCCAAAGAGTTTGAGCTTTGATTGGCATGAGTTCTTGCATGAGCGAGGCTGAGTACCTTGCCATGTATGTCCTGGCCACCTATGCAACTTCTTTTCAGAAATCCTCTCCAGATTCTTGGCACAGCCTGATTTTTTTTTTTTTTTTTTTTTTTTTTTTTTTTGCTGTTGTTGTTTGTTCTTATCTCTGCTTTTGCTTCTATAGCTATCATATATAGACCATCCATTTGAATAGGAAGGTTTGAAAAAATTATTTTAATAACACAGTACTTTAAATGCTATTTCAGAAAAATCAGTCTTTATACTTATCCAGACTTTTGCAATATCTAATTCTAAAATGTTAATCTGAATGAGCTATCATCATTTTAACTCAGTATGTGGATCTGTCAAATCAGATGAAGAGGACATTTCCAATCTCATTTACTCTTAAACATTCTTGAAGGTTTATTTTTACTTTGTGTGTATGAGTGTTTTATTGCATGCGTGAATACATACCATATGCATACCTCATACCTAGAGGCCAGAAAAAGGCATTAGAGCCCTAGGAATGGCAGTTATAGCCACTTTTGAGGTTCCGTGTGAGTACTAGGAGCCAAACCTGAGTCCTCTTTGAAAGCAACAAGTGGTCTTAATCTGTGTACCATCCCTTCTGTCATCTTAATTGTTTACTTGTTATGTACTAATTTTGGAGGTAGAATGGCATGTGCTAATGCTATGGTTTGTGTGTGGAAGTCAGAGGATGACTTACAGGAGTATGTTTTCTCCTTCTTCTATGTGGGTTCTAGGCACCAAACAGAGGTCACCGGGCTTGCATGGCTAATGTTTTTACCTGCTGAGCCCTGGTCCCTCATCTGCTTGATATGAACTGCTAACAGCAGTACTGTTGCTGCATATGAATGTTGTATGCCGGCCCACAGCCTACATGAACCGGGTACACCTGGGAGGCAGGCTGGGGCTGAAAGAGACTTAGACTTCGAGAGAAATTAATGGAGACCAAGACACGATTCTGTTCAAGGCCTGCCAGTTTACTAAGAGAGTGTGCTTATAAGGGGGAAGGCTCATCCCCCGCCAGTCCATTCTTGGTGTCTGGATCCAGCCTGTAGACGATGTGCAGGATAGGATGTTCTTCTGGAATATCTCAGGGACCTCTCAGCAGGTAGCAGTGTCTTGGAGGAGAGCAGTGGTAGGTGACAAAACAATAGAGCCATCTAGGTCGGAAGGCTCCACCCTAGGTAATCTCCTTCTTAGTGGCAGCAAGGTCAAAGTCTGGATCAGCCTGCTTCGAGGCTGGGGGAGCATACATATGAAGACATAATTAAACGTCTCTTTAGATAGGCATGTCTGTATTCTTTTAATCTGTTTGATAACTCAGGGTTTTTTTTCATGGATTTTTTTTTTTGTTTTGTTTTAAGCTTAACATACTACATAGCAGTTTGTTTGTATAATGTAAAATCTCAAAGAATAACCCTTAGGGGTGATTTATTGAAGTAATAAAGTAGTCCATTTTTCTTATAACAAATCATAATGTAAGGTAATTCATCTTTCAAATGACCAATTTCTTAGACTACAGAATGGTCATCTTACATTATGAGACAACACTCAGAATTCCTTTCATGTGTGCAACTCTGTATGTGGGCATGTGTCTGTGTGGTTGTGCATTGGGGTGGGGGGTATGCTCACTCATGCAGGTGTGTTGGAGAACAGAGATTGGCTTTGAGATGGCTTCCTCAATTGCTGTCCAACTTTGTTGCTTGAGACACAGTCTTTCATTAAGCTGACCATTTTGGTTAGATTCCAATGAACCCAGAAACCCTCCTGTCTCTGCTGCCACCCAGTGCTAAGGTTACAGATAGATAAGACCACAGAGGCTTTTTCCTTGAGTTCTGGGGGTTACATGTCAGTTCATCATCATGCTTGCACAAAAACTTTATGACTGAGCCATCTCCCCAGCTCTGACAATCAGATGCTCTGACTGAATAATGCTTTAGTAGATTTTGTAGTAAAAAATCAGAAATCTCTGTCTTTGATTTAAAACAAAAAAAACTTCAGGAAGACCTTTTAATTCATGATTTTCCAAGCCCACCCTTCCTCAGAGTACCCTGTTTGATACCAAGCATGATAGCACTAATATTGATGTCACTGCACAGAGTATAGAGCCTAGCCTTGATGTAATACAATACACTCTCTTCGTCATCATCTAGAAAACAATGTGTACATAAAAATCTAGTCTGCCTTACTCTCATTCCATTTCACATTAAGAATAAGAAGGTCTTTTAATGATATAAATGTCTTCTTAACTTTTAAGATTAATCTTAAGTGCCACTCCTATATAAACTATCCTTATCAAAAAGTAGGTATTCCTTGGACTCCAGTGAACTTGGTCACTAAGTCAATTACAATATTTAGAGTGAAACATTCATTTCCTCACACCTTTCTAAGCCTAAATACTGGAAAGATCTTTGAATGAAGAGAGTATTCCTGTATTCTGAATGTGAGCTTGATTCTTGTACAGGGTAGACACTTACCAAATATTTACTGGTAGATAAAGGCCTTTTTCCCTTTACCAAAACTGCTACTGTTAAAATAATATTCTGATAGAGAAATAGAGCCAAATTGTGTCCTGTTTCCTTTTCTGCACTGCCAATACAATATTTGTAGAGTTGAAGTTCTTTACCTCCATAGATAGCAAAACCAAACTTTATAGCACAAGATTTCAAGATTCTTGGCCTAATGGAATGCAGATCTCCGGAGTGAGCATCCCAGATCCCCTTATACAAAAACAGTGGCGCAAGCCTTTAATCCTAGCACTGGGGAGGCAGAGGCAGGCGGATTTCTGAGTTCAAGGCCAGCCTGGTCTACAAAGTGAGTTCCAGGACAAAAAAGATTTCTCCATAAGGAATTACTTAGACATTTCTCACATATCACAGGCTTTGCTTTTCATGGTCCTTAAATTCAAGAAAAAAAATGTGTTATAAAAACAACCATTGTCAGGGGCTTTGGGGCTCCACCACTTACTAACTACTGACCATCAATAGGTGTGGGAGAGGTTTTGTATCTACTTGTATCCCCATTGGATGGATAGTTCCAAACATAAGGTCACCCAGCTAGCACTCTATGGGAAGCAAAACAAAATGTCATGAATATAATAAAGAGATTTGCAAAGAATAAGGGAAGCTGGCAATGGTGGGAGAGAACAAAAAGAGAGGGCAGAGTAACCAGAATGCATTATACATATGTATAAATTTAAAAAAAAACAAATGATTAATTTTTAAAAGACAACAAAAGAAAAACCATCTCCCAAAAACTTAAGGTTCATTCTCATAAAGCATTCTCTAACTATGGGCTGGAGAGAGAGCAGTTAAATGCTCTTGCTGTTCTTCCAGAGGAGTAGAATACAGGTTGTAGCATCCACAAAAGGGCAGTTTACAACTACGTGAATTTTCCTTCTGGAGGATAGGACACCCTCTTCCAGCCTCTATGATGTACGTACATGCATACAAGACTCATTAAAATTTAAAAATAAATATTTAAAAAATGTTCTGAAAAATGTTAAGCTACTTGAAATATTTTGTTTTTGTTTTTGTTTTTTTGTTTTTTTGTTTTTTGTTTTTTTTCTCTAAGTAGAAGAGAATCCACATTGTTCTCCAAGAATGAAAATCTGGTCTTGGGCTTTTCCTAGTCATTCTTCCTGGGAACAAATGCAAAATTCCAGGCTTCATCCCACAGAAAAATTTTCCTGGAAGGGAGACGTTCAATGTCAAAGCTGAAATGGACTCAGGAAAAACTAAGAAATTTGATTATCTTTTTTTTTCAAGATTTATTTTATACATGTGAGTACACTGTCAATGTCTTCAGACATACCAGAAGAGAGCATTGGATCCCATTACAGATGGTTGTGAGCCACCATGTGGTTGGTGGGAATTGAACTCAAGACCTCTGGAAGAGCAGTCAGTGTTCTTAAGCACTGAGACATCTCTCCAGCCCCAATGTTAGATCATCCTGACCTAGAAAAACTAATGTAGGCAAATCCAGCAATTCAGCAACTCCAGGTTTTCTCAGTTATAGGTGTATGTGTAAAAGTATCTGATTAGTTGTCCCTCATCTTATGTCTCCAGATCACCACAGGTTTTAATTAGAGCAATGTGTTTCAAACTTTACCATGAAGCAGATTCAACATGGGCCTTTCTCAAGTGAGCTTCCCCTTGGGATAACTTGAGTGTAGAGCTTTGGAAATTTGCCATTTCCTCCAAGCTCTCAGATAGATAATGCTGAGGTGATCTGCCTTGGAGAACTCTGGGTATTTGCATCTTACCATGTCCTTCTAACATGAACATGTAAGCAGAAAGAAGGTCAAGTTGGACCTGTGAAAGCACAATGCAGATTGTAGACTTTTATGAGAATCAGGTTTCTTTTCTTTTTTTATTTCTGTTTCTTTCTCCCCCCCACCCACCTCCAAACCTGATAATGATGCTTCATAGAAAGAGGTGTAATTTTTGCAGAGCCACGGAGTTCTCTATAATTGGGTTTACCTTAATGGCTGATTTTTCAGTGGAAAAGCAAACCCATTTGATTCCTCTTAGGAAGTAGCAGTTGAATTACCCTTTGTTCTTAATTTGTGTCATAGCTCATAATTACCATTTTCTGTGGTAGGTACATAAAAGAGAAAAAAAAAACACTGAATGCTGATAACACAATCTACATTTCCTATGATCTATGAATGCTTTGCAATGTAACCGAATATGTAGCAGAAATATAAAAGCAATTGCACATTGTAAATATGCATTTCATTTACATCAAAATCCTATCCTTGGAAAGGAACAGCTTTCTTACTGCTTCCTATCAGCACACTCATTTTGCTCTGCACTGTGAAAATATCTCTTGCCTTCACTTAGTGACCTCCTTTAGGCATATTTGACTTAGGAGAAACTTAGCTACTGGAGCAAAATTTAAATCTCATTTGTAAGTTGTTTCCAGGGAAATGGATCAGAAATACAAAATTTACCATTCTGTTGCATAAAATAAATTTCTACGAGTTCCGCTTTAGACTCGATTTCAACACTATAATCATTTTATTTTTTGTTTTTTGTTTGTTTGTTTGTTTGTTGTTGTTTTTTTTTTCCCACAGCGTTCCGGTGGTGGTGGGCTGGCTATTCCCATATGCGCGTTCCAGGGGACTGTGTCTCTCCAAGCACCTACTGGGAAAACCCTCTCTCTTTCTACTTATGAGGTCAGCGCAGAAGGGCAAAAGATAACCCCAGCCTCTAAGAAAATAGAAGTCTATCGATCTAAAAGTGTTGGCCATGAACCGAACTCAGAGGAGTCTCCCTCCACGTTTGCGGACACCAGTGTAAAAATACACTTGGAAGTTCTTGAAATTTGTGACAACGATGAGGCTCTAGACACTGTGTCAATCATCAGCAACATCAGCCAATCCTCCACAAAAGTCAGGTCTCCTTCTCTGCGCTACTCACGGAAGGAAAACAGATTTGTCTCCTGCGACTTAGGAGAAACTGCCTCATACTCGCTCTTCTTACCCACAAGTGATCCTGATGGTGATATTAACATCTCTATCCCTGACACAGTGGAGGCCCACAGACAGAACAGCAGGCGGCAGCATGAAGAGCGGGATGGCTACCAGGAAGAGATCCAGTTGTTAAACAAAGCCTACAGGAAAAGAGAGACAGAAAGCAAGGGTGATTAGGAAGTGCTGAGACTAGTAGAGGCCAGAATTGCTGCAAAACAGACCTTAGACTGCAAACCATAATCCTGAGACTAATTTCCCACTTTCTTCTAGTTATATGCTCTCATAGCCTTCCCTGGTTTTCTAGTTATTATTTGTTGGGATGACCTGCCATAGTGCACACATAAAGTGCATTTCACGTGTTACTTAAAGATCATACACTGTGGTAACTGACCAGTTTTGTGTCTGATTTCTAAAATCTTTCTAAACCCAATCTTGGCCTAGTTTGATAATATTTTGCCTGTTTGTCTAATGAATACACTGTTCTCATGCATGAGTTTTTTTACACAGGCTGCTTTTTACTGCAAAAGAGAAAAGAGATGTTCTGGCCATAGGGGGGGGAAATACACCAAAATTCGGAGTTGTATTTGAATATGGATATGTATCTGGCCAAAAGAGCTTATTCTAGTTTCTGCTTTAACCTTTCTGTTGTCTAGGAAGTATGTTCTTAGCTTCGAAGTGGAACTTTGGAAATACGTGTATTCCTAGTCTATGATTATTTCATTTGTTGTTATAAAATACACGCAGCTTAGTAAGTGGTTCTGCTTGTCTTTCTTTGAATGGAGATTGGGAGAAATCCTGTCACATTAAGCCCTGAGAGGTGCACTACACGAGGGCAACAAGCTTCTGGCTAAAGCAGAGGAACCCGCCCCCCCCCCCCCCCCCCCCCCCCCCCCCCCGCGCATCCACCCAAGTCTAACAAAACGTTCCTGTGCTGAAGATTGGAAAGACTTGCTTTGCTGTTCTGGATGCATAGAAAGTTTTACTTCAAATATTATTCTAGGTTAAGAACTTTAAGGATTTTTTTTTCTTTAAAAACAATGTATTATATCAAACAATGAAACAACTCAACATGTATGTCCCTAACAGTGAGGAATATTTGGAAAGATTAATTTCTCAAAACACCTGATCAGCACACAGCTAATGTATATTTCAAAAGTCCTGGTCCTTTAAAATTACTCTCTTCTAATATTTCTATAAACACATTAAATATGTTGCCTAAATATTTGTTTATAAAAGTCATTGTTTTATGTGCTCTTAGATTGTGTATACCTGCAGTTCAGGCACATCTGATGTTTACAGATTAAATGAATCATATTTAAAAATATGATTGGTTTCATTTCTATTTCATTATACTGAGTCAAAATCTCTTAAAATTACTTTACATGAGCTTTTAGATTGTTTTGTTCTCCAGAGAGTATTTGTCATAAAGAAAAGACACTTTGAAATTAGTACCTCAAAATAAACAAAAGAGAACATAGGTAGATAAATAAATGGTAGATGTTATCGTCATGCCTAAATTTCCAGCACTTGGAAGCACGCACAGGAGGAGCGATTCAAGTTCGAGCAAACCTGGGCTCCTCAGTGAGTTTCGGGCCATCAAGAATAGAAGGTGAGACCTTGACTAAAACCAAATTTTAAAAATTATAAGAACAATAAAAATCTAATAAAATGATCTCAATGAATATTTCCACCTGTCATAACTATCTCATTATCTAGATTTAAGAAAATGTAATTGATGTTTATAAAAGCATTTAAAGTTACAGAAATTCTCATAACAAATAAGTATGATCTTTAAAAAATCACCAAAATTGAGATCTATTGAACACATGATAATTGAACAAATCTATCTTTTTAAGCATAAACATTAAATGTCTTCATAAAAGAAAACTTAGAATGTAGCTTGCTTGGTAGTCTTTCCTAGTGTGCACCAGGAGTTCAAGGCTAGTCTCTACTACACAGTTTGAAGCCAACCTTGTATACATGTGATCCTCTAAAGAAGAAAGTCTCCACGAAAAAGAAAAATTGAGCTGGGTGTGGTGACACAAGTCTTTAGTCCCCCATGTGAGAGGCCAGTCTGGTCTACTGAGCAATTTCCAGGCCAGCCAAGGCAACTTAACAAGACCCTGCCTCCAAAATAATAAGAAAGAAGGAAAACGGGAGAGGAATAAAGGAAATAAGCAAGAAAGGAAGGAAGAAAGATCAAATCAAACATTCTAATAATGTTTGTAAAAGATAATTTTTGGCAAATCTAGATGTCTAGTTTTCTGTTTTAAATGCAATTTGTGACTATTAGGGAGTTTTTTAAAAGAATGCGGTAACAACTTGAATGTAAGCAAATCCTTTTTAGCAGGATGGAGCCTTTAGTGAGAAGATGGAAATCAAGGCTTGGGAGATTAGAAAACAGTAATGTTCAGCTTTCTGACTATCTCCATTTTCTTTTCACTGCATAAGCCTAGGCTGGGAGAACAAAAAGTAAAAAAAAAAAAAAAATAAAGTATATTCCCATTTACTACCCTTGGTTCTTAGGGAATACAATGGATATACATTACAACTGATATAATTTCAAAATTAAAGAGCACTGGCATTAATTATCTGAGATATAACTTAAAAGACTTATATGAAATATATTCAGGCAGTGGAGGCGCATGCCTTTGATCCCAGCACTTGGGAGGCAGAGGCAGGCAGATTTCTGAGTTCGAGGCCAGCCTGGTCTACAAAATGAGTTCCAGGACAGCCAGGGCTATACAGAGAAACCCTGTCTCGAAAAAAACAAACAAAAACAAACAAAACAAAAGAAAACATAAAACAAACAAAAGAGAAATATGTTAAAAATCTTTAACACATGGGCTAAGGAGACAGCTCAGTGGTTAAGAGCATTGCCTGCTTTTGCAGTTGAATTCTCAGCACCCACACATTCAGTGCCACGGGATCTGATACGCTCTTGACTTCTTCCAGTTCTGCATGCATCATACATGTGGGCAAAACACCCATACACACAAAATTAGTTACATTAAAAAAATAAATGGAAGCACTTGGTACTGAACAAATGAGAGAAAACTAACTGGGGCACACATAAGCATAAAGATCACATCCAAATCCTTGTAAGGAGGGGAAAGTTTAGTAACACATGCCTATTCATTTTTAATTAATCTTCAGAGTGATTCTAATCACAAACCCTCTTTTGACACAGGGAGTATCCTGCTATTGTGTATTATATCTAATGTCTTCACTTATCCTTGTAAGATACAGTTATAAAATTCTCATTATTAATGAACAGTAAATTCTGCATAGCTTGTCTCTTTTGTCTATAAACTAAGATAGCTAAAGATAAAAACCGGTTTAATGTTAGTGTTGCCATCTGGTGGTGACTTCTACTAGCTGCAGACATTCAGTGCCTGTAAAGATCGAATAATTTAAACACATACTATATAATCTCTGATACTTCTGAAAGCTGATCTTGACAGAGGCAATTCATTTTAAAAGCAGAAAAGCATGCTGTATTTCTCATAATACAAGGGGACCTTAGCTGTACATTATTTTGAAGCTCCTCTGATAAGACATTCTGACACTAGATTTCAAAACAGATCTTCTCTGAATCTTTCACATCTTTCAACTTTTTGATCCTTTAAAATAGATGACTATTATATATTACAAACTATTCTAAGTAGTTGAGATTAAGGTTGTAAAAAGCAAAACAAAACATAGATAGAAATATACATATTGCATGAATTTAAGCCAAATGTAAATTTAGTGAATAGAGCCCATACAATGTTGCCCCTTCCCCTTCCCCTGCTCCTGACACCAACTTTATATTCAGAGGAGTCTCTACATTACTGATAGTTTTCACAATTCATCAGACAGACTCACACAATGTGTAGGTATCCTTTATTACTTGTGTCCCACTGTCTCCCTCTCTGCTGGATAAGCCTCCCTGGTCCCTGGACAAGCCAAGTGGCAATAAAGAGGTTTGAAGTGAGAACTTTAGGTCTTCTCATATCAGGTTGACTTAATGAAGAACTGGAAAAACTGGTGTCTATCATCTGAAGAGCCCATCGGACTGAATTCTGCTATTCTTATGATGGAGCCCTAACAACCATTCAAATGAACTTTTCCCCGTGCACATGTTGTCACACACGAGAAAGGAATGCTGACAGAGACTCCACAGGAGAAAAGCATAGTAGAGATTCCACACTTGGAAGTTTTCCTAGATCTCACTTCTTCCCCTAGCTGATTGTATTTATGTATTTTCCTGTTTTAATTTTCATTCTATTTTTAGAATTTATAATTAATTCTTTGAAAATTTGTGCATGTGTACATCACATTTTATTCACAACCACCTCCAACTTCAACATCCCATTCCCCTGGATCCTCCTCAATACATCACCTTCTCCCACTTTCATGTTTTCTTCATTAAAAATAAAAATCCACTGAGTCCAGTTGTTGCTACTTATATGCACATAGGTGTTGGGACATTCATTGGTGCATGGGCAACAGCAGTGACTACATCCACAAAGAAAGGTGACTCCCCATGCCCCAATAACCATCAAATGTACTTGGCTGATTTTAATCTACATTTCAACATGAAACAAACTGTATCCATGACTGCACAGCAGTTCTGATGACAGATACCAGCTTTTAGTTCCTCTGGTGAACAAGCTTAGATATGAAAAGACCCCAACATTCTCATTACAAACCACTGTATTACTGTCTGGCTTGTCCAGCACTGTCAAGAGAGAAGTCAGATGTATTATTTGTAAGTGAAAGAAAAGACCTTCTCAGGTCTGGGCTTTCATATAGAGATCAATGTCCTTAATAATGGGTCAGCATAATGATAATGTAACTGGCAACTACCCTGTCTCTAAACTCTTTGCTCTAGGAGACTGAAGACATGGAGTGCATGGCATCAGGGAGCGACTCACAGGTTAGACCACCGGCCAATCTGAAGAGGACATTTTCTCAAATAGGGTTCCCACTTCCCAAAATGACTCTAACTTGTATCAAGTTGATATAAAACTCCTCAGTACAAATTGTTACAACACTGCAAAACTTTCCCCAACTCTTGAACAGTTCAGAAAGGATGCATATGCTCCTCTATAGTACACGGGAGATAAAGAGACAAGAGGTGTTGCTAGGTAGCTAGGGGTTACTGCAATGGAGCCATGTAACCATATAGCTGAAGACAAGTGAAATTTCTGCCAGTAAGCTCACAGGGAATAAGAGCCACCAAAACAAGGCTGAATTGGCTGAATACAACCACCAGATTCTGATGGCCAAAGATTCACTAGCATAAATTTCATTAATGATCCCAAATATGCTATGAGCCATCAACTCTTGGAAATAAAGCACACTCATGCAGGGGCTATTTTGTACAGTCACAGTCTCCCAGATCTTTTGCATAAAGCCTTATTTTAAATAGAAGGAAAGGCTTAATCATAAAACTTCATTCATAATGGTGTGAGAGAAGAAACTTAGGGGTTCTCTGTTTTTCAAGGAGAATGCTAACAATAATCCCCCATTCCTGGGCCTTCATATAAACCTGCAAATTGGTCAGAATGTTCATTTAAAGATTATGGAGCATGTTGGATATTCTGACACCATCTAAAAACTATGTAGTGTCCTTTACTACTACATTCTGGGATTCTGTGTGTCTCAGTTTTACTACATTCCATTTATGAGTAGACTGAAGGATGGAGAGGTAGGTGTTTGTGGAAGTAGGCACCAAACACTGTGGAGAAAGATAGTAGCATAGGCTGCTGAAAGCATGACACATTCTCTCCTTGCATTAGTCTGGATACCAAATTTGACTTATTACCAATTATGGTTTTTTTTCTGTAACATTTTATAATTTTAAAAAGGAGAAAAACCCTTCATCTTCTTTGTTCAGTATTTGAGGACATGAAGATTAAACTGACAAAATGAGTAAGCAACATAAAAGGTGCACCTAATTGCATCCTTATCAAATTTAAAGAGAGAGAGAGAGACACAGAGAGAGACAGAGAGAGCTTATTGTGTACTGTGGCCACTACAATTTGAAGTACAAGAGCAAAATTAACATGACTGTTTTTCCTTCTTCACAATTTTACAAATAGATTAACTTTCATCATGTATTTCAGCAACCTCAACATAAAATTTTAATTATCAAAACAAAGACCTTAATCCTTTCATTTAAATTAAACACATCAAGCCTTCCTTTTGGTATGTCTTATTACCATAACTATTATGGTAATGATCACGGCACAGTCATTATTACTAAGTTAGATAATGATGACTTGTGTACAAGCAATGCAATGCCACTATACCTAATCTGATTAATTAAAGGGATGGAAAGTAAAAGGCAGGAAGCCCCTATTCACAGTCTATTAAATCTTTTCCACTCCAAACTCTTTTCTGGCCAGAAACTGTTTTTGTAACTTTGGGTATTGCATTGGTCAGGGTTCTTTAGATTCACAGAACTTATGGGTAGTCTATATATAGTAAAGGAAGTTATTGATGATTTACAGTCTGCAGTCCAACTCCCAACAACTGTCGGTAGCAGCTGTGCTAGTCCAAGGATCTATCAGTTACTCAGTCCCACACGGCAAGCAGGCGAAGGAGAGAGAGGGTCTTCCTTCTTCCAGTGTCCTTATGTAGGTCTCCAGCAGAAGGTGTAGCCCAGTTTAAAAGTGTGTCACCACACCTTTAATCCCAGAGGAACTTAAACTCAGAGATATCCCTGTCTTAACTTCCTGGAATTCATAGCCACTATGCCTTAAGATCTCTATACCAAGATCCAGGTCAGAAACTTCTATCTCCCAGCCTCCAGATTAGGATCACTGGTGAGCCTTCCAATTCTGGATTGTAGTTCATTCCAGATATAGTCAAGTTAACAAACAGGAATAGCCACTACAGGTATGTAGATATATAGCATAGGAAAACAAATTGAACACCACAAAGAAATAATAAAGAAATGTATTATTAAAAAAAAAATCTCGGGGCTTGAGAGATGGCTCAGCGGTTAAGAGCACCAACTACTCTTCCAGAGGTCCTGAGTTCAAGTCCTAGAAACTACATGGTGGCTCAAAACCATCAGTAATGGGGTCTGGAGTCCTCTTTGGTGCATCTGAAGAGAGCAATGGTGGTGTACTTATATGCATTAAATAAATAAATAAATATTTTTAAAAAAATCCCTTGATTTGGGAGTGGTGACTCACACGGGTGATTTTAACACATGGGAGGGGAGGGCAGGAGGATCAAGAGTTTAACTGCATTCTCCATTTGTGCCAAGATCCAGATGAGGCTGAGCTATGTGAAACATTGTCTCAAGAAAATCAAACAAAACAGTCAGTTCTTTGTAATACATGATATGTTTACCATTTATTAAAGACAAAAGCAAATTCGTGTACTAATGTGAATGATGTGTTGGTTTATTTTTACACAAATAATTAAATCTTCACGCAGATCATATAGCATTTTCAGTGTTTTCCAGAGTTGCCAATATGTTGACTTTATAAACAACATTTCACATAAATACAAAATGGAATAACTATATTTAGGCTTATTTCCAAAATTGTTGGGAATTCTATGCCATCCCAAGGCAAAACCATTCAATAATTTTAAAAATAAAACTCAGATCAGCAATTCAAACAGAAATTCTAAAAATCAAATATTCTAACATATTATAGTCTAAAGATATAAAAATTTAGTACTAAATGTTAAGTTATGAAAATAGCAAGTGTTGGTTTTCCATAGCTAAACCATTATTTCTCTATAATAGCTGTATTCTTTTTATGTATTTTTAAGAACACTGAAGCTTATAGCATACCTTTGGTGAAAATTAAAACCAAGTTGTTCAATCACCTTATTACTTTATAATAGGTGGCACAAGGCAAAAATCTGAACACAAGGTGTTTTAGATAATGTTTGCAAGCACTGCACAGTGACTGCATGCACATCACATTGTATGCATGTTGATACTGCAAATCAAAACTGCAGTGGAACACTGGCTGGTGTAACAAAAACACCTTGCCTTAATTAACATGCATGGTTTTGAATTAATTGCTTGTTCAGAAAGCTTACTTTGTTGCCAAAAATTTCTTAGCACTGACATTCAGTTACATGACCTCAGATGGGGTTACAACTTCAGATTAGGAAACTGGGGCCAACAGAACATAGATAAAATGGACAAAGGGATAATTCAGGTGCCACTCAGAACACAGAGGATCAGTCATGGAATTTCATCCCACTAAGTAGAACAGCATACAATTTAAACATAGGAATTCACTGGGGGTTTTGTACTTAACTGTTTGGGTCTATAATTGACCACCAAATAGCCAAAACTATGGAAGTAAAGACAGAAGACAGGATTGCATACTCACAATTTTAAGTGAGCAAGGTAAGGGAGAAGAAGGAGGACATCTATGGAGAAAATGGAGATGATGAGGACATCCTTGGAATAGACAGAAGATGTGGACGTTTTGTAGGCATGGTGCTAACTTCTAGTCTCCAGTGAAGATCCAGTCTTCTCTGACTCTCCTAGCAAGATTAGAATAAAAAATTTTGGGGAGGCTCTGTCTGCCTTTACATAATAAAAGATTTCAAAAATTCAGATGCATTTAATCAAAACACTTTTAGGTCACAGTGGATTAATTTGGATCACTTCCTGGCATGATAGCAATATCCATACACATACCTTTATTTTCCTCTACAAAACAAACAAACACCAAGCACTTAAAAACTCCTATCTGGCCGGGCAGTGGTGGCGCACACCTTTGATCCCAGCACTTGGGAGGCAGAGGCAGGTGGATTTCTGAGTTCAAGGCCAGCCTGGTCTACAGAGTGAGTTCCAGGACAGCTAGGGCTACACAGAGAAACCCTGTCACAGAAAAACCAAACAACAACAACAAAAACCCTCCTATCTGCCGTTTTTGGTAGCTTTTGCTTTTGTTGTTGGCCAAGCATCTCCATCACCTTTAAATCAGATGTCTAAATAAAAACCTTTGGTGAAAATTAAAACCAAGTGGTTCAATCACTCAACTGCTTTATAACAGGTGGCACAAGGCACTGACTAGTCTTGTTAATAATCAGCACCTGGCTTCAAATCAGTGTGTGAATCCTAAACTGTGCTTTAAATTTCTCAAGTGTCCTGCCTTGAATTCTGGAACAGATGCCTATTTTATGCTATTAGATAAGATAGTAAGTAAAGTTTTTTTTTATTATTTATTTACATTCCAGTCATTGCCTCCCCTCCTGCTTCCCCTCTCCCACAGTTCTTCATCCCATTCCTCCTTCCCCTTGCCTCCAAGAGGACAGTCCCCTCAAGACTACCCGCATCCCTGGGGTCTCAAGTCTCTGGAGGATTAAGCACAATTCTCACTGAAGCCAAACCAGGCAGACCTCTGCTATATATGTGCCAGGGGCCTGTGCTTGGCCCGTGTATGCTCCTGGTTGATGGCTCAGTCTCTGGGAGCTCCCTGGGGTCCAAGTTAGTTGAGACTGCTGTTCTTCCTATGGGGTCATCCTCTCTTCAGCTTCTTCAGTCCTTCTTCTAATTCAACCACAGGGGTCCTCAACTTCAGTCCAATGGTTGGGTGTAAGTATCTGTGTCTGTCTCAGTTCACTGCTGGTAGGGCCTCTCAGAAGATAATCATGCCAGGCTCCTGTCTGTAAGCATATCATAGATCAGGAATAGTGTCAGGCCTTGTTGCTTGGAGCCCAAGTTGGGCCGGTCATTGGACTGACTTTCCTTCAGTCTCTTACCCATTTTTCTCCCTGCAGTTCCTTTAGACAGGAACAAATCTGGGTCAGAAAATTTAACTGTGGGTTAGTAACCCAGTCCCTCTTCTTGAGACCCTGTCTATCTACTGGAGGTAGTAGTCTCTTTAAGTTCCCTCTTCCCACTTTTGGGTATTTTGGCTAAGGTCACCCACATTGAGTCCTGGGAGTCTCTCACCTCCCGGGTCTCTAGTACTTTCTAGAGACCCCCGCACCCCTCCCATCCCCTTGGCTGCTTATTTCCATTCATTCTCCTGGCCCTCTGGGTTTCTCTCCTGCTCACCCACCCAATACTTTACCCTGTTTCATTTTCCCCTCCCCCGTCCCATTCAGCTCCCTCCATCTCCCTCTGCCTCCCATGATTATTTTCTTCCCCCTTCTAAGTGGGATTGAAGCATCCTCATTTGAGCCTTTCTGCTTGTTAAATTTTAAGTTCTGTGGATTGTATCCTAGGTTTTCTATACTTTTTAGTTAATATCCACTTATCATTGAGTATGTACCATGCATGTCCTTTTGGGTCTGGATTACTTCAATGATCAGGATATTTTTTTTGTTCCATTCATTTGCATGCAAAATTCATGATGTCCTCATTTTTAATAGCTGAATAGTATTCCATTAAGTAAATGAACCACATTTTCTGTATCCATTCTTTGGTTGAGGGACATCTGGGTTGTTTCCAGCTTCTGGCAATTACATATAACGCTGGTATGAACATAATGGAGCACATGTCCTTGTGGTATGGTAGGACATCTTCTCATATATTCACAAGAGTGGTATAGTTGGTTCTTCAGGTAGAACTATTTCTAATTTTCTGAGGAACCGCCAGATCAGATACAAGTAACCTATGATGGCCTCAAACTCATTATACAGTCAAGGGTCACATTCTGATTCCTCTTCTTCCATCTGCTGTTTGCTGAGATTGCATATCTGCACCACAACATGGTTTATACTGTTTGGGATTGAAATCATGCCAGGCAAGCACTCTTATCAATTGAGCTGACACCCAAGTTCCAGGATTAAAGTTTTTTTTTTTCTTTTTAAGATTTATTTATTTTATGTATATGAGTTTCCTGTAGCTGTTTTCAGACACACCAAAAGAGGGTATGGGATTTAATTATGGATGGTTGTGAGCCACCATGTGGTTGCTAGGAATTGAACTCACGACTTCTAGGAGTAGCAGTCAGTGCTCTTAACGGCTGAGCCGTCTCTCCAAGCCTAGTATTAGAGAGTCTTTAAAGAAGGTATTTGGGTGCGTATACTTATTTGACTGAAAGAGGTGCCAGGCGTTTTCTAAGAAATACCAACTTCTTTGGTCTTTGAGGACAGAGTACACAATGGTCGATGGTTTTGTTGGGTATGTACTTGCTATCCATGGCTTTGCAAATAAATTCTAGGTTTTAACAAAGTAATTAAAATTCACTCAAATTTCCACATTTTCTCAGGCTAGTTTAAATTCCCCGCCATCCCAAGGACGCCCACCCCGGAGCTAAGCTTCTGGCCAAAACGCGCACCGCGGCTCACACAACTGGCGCCGTCCGTGACGTCACCGGAAATGTCTGCTTGTGACACTCAACGGCCCGCCCTCTCGCGCTGGGCGCCGGAAGCAAAGCAGAGGGGAATGTGCGCCCGCTTCCGGGCCCGGACGCCATTTTCAGCGGTTGAATTTTGGCAAGAGCTGCTAGTCGGCTCGGACAATGAGCTACGACTATCATCAGAGCTGGGGCCGCGACGGGGGCCCTCGGGGCTCCGGCCAGGGCTCCAGCGGCGGCGGCGGAGGGAGCCGGGGCTCGGGCGGCGGCGGAGGGGGCCGCGGCGGCCGGGGCAGGCATCCCGCACATCTTAAGGGTCGCGAGATCGGCCTGTGGTACGCCAAGAAGCAGACGCAGAAGAACAAGGAGGCTGAGAGGCAGGAGGTATGGAGGTCTCGTCAGGACGCGTTTGCTCTCCCTGGCGTTTGCTCGAGCTCGATGCAACCTCTGTCGAGCCCCGGGTAACGGGTCACCCGATGGGTTGCGCCTCCATCCCAAGCCATCACTGCTGCAGCCGATGCATGCTCTGTTTACGGACGTGAGAACTGAACTGAGGGTGAATGCTAAATTCATACTCTAGCCGAAGCCGACTCTTATTAGGGGATGTCATCATTTAGAATTCTTACTGTCACTTTTAAGTTCTTTCCCTGAAGCAGCCAACAAAAGCATTAAAACACTGTCTTAAGTGTGTAGATCTTGGAGAAAAAAAAAAGTAGTTTAGGTAATAGTATTAGCATTAAAGTGAGTCATATGCTGGTCTTTTTTTTTTTTTTTTCTTCTCCCTTTCTGTTCTGAATTTTCTGTTGACTAGCAGCACCTCTTTAAGACGTATTGAAAGGAAGACGCTGTAGAGAAGTATTTGGCTAACTTCATCAGGAAATTGTCAGTTTGGTTTGTATCTTGAAGACCTGTAGTATAGGAAGCATCGTGTTTTTGTTGTCTGTTTTGTTTTGTTTTCCCTGAGACAGAGTTTGTGTAGCCTTGGCTGTTCTGAATCTGCTCTGTAAACCAGGTTGGCTGTGAACACACAGAGATCCACCTACCTCCGAGATTAAAGGTGTGCACCACCAACCCAGCAAACATAATGGTTTTTGAGTGACCTGGTCTAAATAACTCCATCATTGCGCAGAATCTTTAAGTGTTTGGACACTGTTTCATACATGCTTTTTTGAATGCTAAAGTCCTTTGCATTCTAATAGGGGGGAAGAAATACCTAAACAAATAAGTTAAATAAGCGGAAGTTATCTTTCCAGATGTACACCGGACACACATAACTTGTGCCCTGGATATTGATGCTACATAGTGCAGGCTGACCTTGTACTCCTAGTCCTCTTTTCATTACCAGTGCTGGGATTTCATATGTGCACACCTCGGGGCTAGGCTTTTTTTATTAGTTGACCCCTTAATCCCAGTCCCATCCCCAAACTTCCGCTTTAGCAAATGTCAGTGTTGTTTATTCACCTGCCATGTGGAAGTGAACATTGATTTTTCTCTTTCATTTTGGGAAGTCTGTTTGCTCTGTTTTCTTGCTTATCTCTGCAGCAACTATGGGTCAGACCTCTTAACTGTTCTTTGAATTATAGCTGCCCACCCCAGTCCCATTGTGGTCTCTTAAAACCTTAAGAGGTTTTAAGATTCCTTAAGTGGTCTTTAGCTCGTTTTATTCTTTACTTCCCAACTTGTTCATTGAAGCCATGCAGCTTCTGCCTCTCGTTGGTGTTGCCTGGGAACCACGTGATCTGGCTGTAACATACCCTCCTTGGGTTGATCTTTCCCAGCTCAAGCTTTCCAAGCTCAAGCTCTATGTAATCATAGACTGGTTAACATTCATGATTTCTGCTCCTTATTACTTTTTTTTTTTTTTTTTTTTTTTTACCATTTCCCTCTCTAAAATGAGTCTTTGAATTATCTTTAAACATGTTTTTCAATTGGTATAATTCTTTTCAGCACTTTTGGCTTGGTAAGATTTTATCCTAGAATTTCCATAGCTTTTACATTAAAACAAGCCTCATGCTTGCAGATGAAAATACTCCAGTGGGTCCTCATAGTTCTTTCCATATATGTGTATGGCAAACTTACTATTATAGTACCTAATTTATAGAGATAATGTGTGCTAAGGGCCATAGACAGAATGCTATGTTACTAAATAGGAGGATATGGGCTTTCTATTCAAATGAAAGGATCTTAAAAGATACAGAGAGTTAGACACTATTGGGCATACAAGTGAGGGCTTTTGGATGAGCAGAGATTCTCAACCTATCTAATTCTGTGACCTTTTAATACAGTTCCTCATGCTTTGGTGCCCCCCCCCCCCCCCCACACACACACATGCCTTAAATTTATTTGGTTGCTGTTTTGTAATTGTTTTTTTGCTCTTATTATAAGTGTAATGTAAATTTCTGTGTTTTCCAGTGGTCTTACGAGACTCCTGTGAAAGGGTCGTTTGACGTTAAGGAGTCTTTGAGAGCCGATGACCTAGAAACATCTTCACTAGATTTAGCATTTGGCATTCATTGCAAGGGCCTGTGGATACTATTGAAATGGGGGTACATAATGAAAAGAATGGCCTAGTTCTGAAGTAGACCTGTCTTGTTTCTCCAACTTGAATATGCATAGGATTCACCTGGCACCTAGTTAAAGTAAATGACTGGGACAGAGCCAGAGAGTCTACTTCCCTAACAGACTTCCAGATGATGCCAGCATTACTCGGCCTGTAGGTCATTCCAGCTGTAAAGTGGGCAGCAACACATAATTAGAGGCAGAGATGACTGGGGAGAAAATTCAAGGGTGGAATACCCAGAGGTGGGGAGAAGGGCATGGAAATTGATAGTGGCAGGCAGTCGAATTCTGGAGACGAGGAAATGGAGCACTTGCCAGTAGGTTTGCTGGTGGTGCTGAAAACTAGAACATAGCTTTAGGCCTGGGGAAACGGCAGGGATGATTTCACTCTGTATGCTTGGTGGAGAGGTTGGGCATTGACGACTGCTGATTTTCTGTTTGGGCCTGGAGTGCCAGATATTGTGAGAGGGTCCACCATTATAGGATGGGCATAGCTTCTCTACAAAATCTGTGGAGATTCAGATTTCTGTTAATGATTAGTACAATTAGAAAAATCTCATCATTGCTTTAATTGACTTAAAAAGGCCCTCTTTTAACCTTGACTATCACATGGACATAAAAGCACAGTCCATATACCGTCTCCCTAAGTTCCACTTAAATAATCCATAATTCCTAAGGTTTCTTTATTCTCTTTTTAAACTATTTTATCTTTCAATTAATATGTGGACTTTTTCCTTCTCAAGTTCTTTAATCTAATAGGCTCATATTTTGACCACTCTTGATTTCCCATTGCCAGTGAATTCATGTGCACATTATTAAGTGTGGATTATAAAGAAGTTGAGGTTTGTAGGCTCATAATTTTGGAAGAATATTTTGTTAAACTTCCTATATAAAATGAAAGTCTTCAAAAAATTACGTTTGACGTTTGTTCTTATTTGCATTGGCATTTCATTTCATTCCTGCATGTTTAGAATTTCTATAGCCTCTAAAAACTGTCTTTGCAAGTTCTGATATTTTCTTTATTTTTATCACCTGAAGCAGCTACTGCATTAGCCATCTCTGTGAATACCGAACAGTTCCTTATGAAATCAGCCATCAAAATTTATTTACTATACGGAAGTATAACAACTGTCAGTCATTTACCATCAAAATATTATTTCTAATTTTCAGCTTTTTTGTCACATGGTTTATTTTTGTTAATATTTTAAAGAAACATCTGTATTTATTGGCTTTGCCATTGTTTAAATAAGACTGCATGCTGTTCACAGCATAATGGTATTTATACACTTTTCAAGATCTGTTTAGAGTACTTGAGTTTTGATTATTGGACATTTGTAAGCATTTGGAGGTGGAATCTAAAGAGACCAAAGTGATAGGAAGAGACAAGAAAGCTCTACTGCCAGTCATCTGTAGAACAGATTTTGTAAACACATGACAGGCTAAAAGGCCTAGCAAGACACACAAATGTTGCCATGAATTTTACCTAGGAAGGGAGATTAGGCTAGAGCGCAAGCATGGTTAAGTATGATTTACTTGTACATATGTTGAACATACAATACTTTGCCTCTAGCAAATTAGAATTAGTATATTTTCATCTTAAATATAAAGTCATTTTATGCATGTCTGTGTGTATTAACAGATACTTTTTCTTTTTTACAAAATAGAGAGCTGTAGTGCACATGGATGAACGTCGAGAAGAGCAAATTGTGCAGCTGCTGAATTCAGTCCAAGCTAAGACTGATAAAGATTCAGAAGCGCAGATATCCTGGTTTGCTCCTGAGGATCATGGGTAAAATAAAAAATCTCATAAAGAGTAGCAAAGAGTAAAACAAAGGTGTTGTGACATTTCCTAAACAAAAAACACAAAACAGGGGCTGGAGAGATAGCTCAGCAGTTAAGAACACTGACTGCTCTTCCAAAGGTCCGGAGTTCAAATACCAGCAACCACATGGTAGCTCACAACCATCTATAATAAGATCTGATGCCCTCTTCCGAGGTGTCTGAAGACAGCTACAGTGTACTTACAAATAAATAATAAATCTAAACAAAACAAAACAAAACACCACAAAACAACAATAACAAAAACAAAAAACACCCCAAAATTACTCTCCTCATTCTCTTCATTAATTGAATTTAGTCTTCTGAAATCCTTTTTAGTGTTGAGCAAATAGATTTGAAGAAAATAATAATGATTTTATTTTTTTGAGAAAGGATTTCTCTGTGTAGTCTTGGTTGTCTTAGAAATAACTCTGTTGTAGACCAGGGTGGTCTTGAATTCAGAGATTGCTTGTCTCTTTCTCCCGAGTCCTGGGATTAAGGGTGTGTACCGTCTCACCCAGCACTAAGAAAGAAAACTTTTCAATAGCATGTTCCCTAACTGTCAGGAGTGGGTATTCTGTGTAAGATATTGGTATTTGTACTCTTTACCTGTCATCTTCTCTTTCCAACATTCTTCCATGGGGCAAGTCTCCATCAAGTTAAATTGCTGCTGTTTCAGAAGGTTGGAAAACCTTATTAAAGTGTTTGGGGGCTGTGTAATGCAGCTTACCATTTACATCTCACCAAAGGGCAGCAGACAGCAACAGAGCTAAAATAAACCAATTCCTTGAAAATCAGGAAAAGCAAAACAGCTGAAATGACTGCAAGAAATGAGTGACTATTGTGTGGATTTTAATTTCTTAAAGTTCTCAGGGAATAAATTACCTGATAATATACATTTAAAAGGACAGAAAAGTTTGAATGCAGTATAGGAATCTAAGCATATTTCGTGAGTGCACTGTAGTGTTTTCGGTGTTGGAGATTTTGAAGTATTTAAAGAATGATGGATTTGTTCCAAGTCCTGATCAGCTCTTCTTCTAATTTTTTGTCTCTCTCGATTTTGTGGTTATAGGTATGGTACTGAAGTTTCTTCAGAGAAAAAAATAAACTCAGAGAAGAAACTTGACAACCAGGAAAAGAAATTGCTGAACCAAGAAAAAAAGACATTTAGGATCACAGACAAATCATATATTGACCGAGATTCTGAGTATTTATTGCAAGAAAATGAGCCAAACCTAAGCTTAGATCAACATTTACTGGAAGATTTACAAAGGAAAAAAACTGACCCTCGATATATAGAGATGCAGGTAATGTGAAGCAAATGGTAGAAAATCACTCATTCTTGTCCTTCCCTTAAAAGAAGTGGGTTTGTGGTTGAAGAACTGTTCAATCTAGATGAATGAGATCCTAAAATCAAGACTCCTCCGTGGGAAGACTTTCTTTGTTGTAGAGAAATGTAGACTGGAAAGTCCATACAGCCTATATAGTGTATCTTACTGCCAGGCAGATGCTTGCTAATGTCATTGGGAACAGTTTTCTAGTCGAGTTTCGTGAGGATTCATGAGTTCAGACGGGTAAATTGTCAGAATTATGACGTTTCTTCCAGTTCAGGCTTCCTTTCTCTTAACAGATGATAAAATTAAAAATTTCAAAAGCTAGGTGATTCATTTTGTGTTTACCAACATTTCAGTATGCTGCTGCATCAAGGACTAAAGTTTTATGAATTACCCAAGAACTACCTGTCTTGAAGTCCCCCTGCAGTTAAAATGTAAAATTGTATACTTTCTGTGTGTTTTAGATATTAGATGTGATAGAGTCTTCAAATGTGCAGAAATACATATTTAGGGGAATATCTGGTTTTCTGGAGTCCGTAACTTGTAAATATCTAGTGCTACTTTTGAGCAGGCACACTATTGAATCTTTGAGAAAGGTTTAACCTATTGGTCAGTTTGATCAAGGTTGAATTTTCTCTTGTAGATTAGCTGAAATTGACCAGGGTACAAATTATATTTGTACAAATTATATTTGGACACTGGTGAGTGAGACTTAATGAGGTCAGTTAATTTAGAATCTTTAGACTGGGAGAACTTTTATGTTATGAAGAGTTGGCTACTGTCTCTTTGCACAAAATTCAGATGGGTAGATGGTCTAGCATTTAAAAAAAAAAAAGAGAGAGATCTTCCTTTTTCCCAGTCACTGATAAATGCTTCATTTCTATTAAAATTTAGGCATATTTACAATTCAATTTTTTGTTGGCGTGAGTGTGGGTATGTGCATGTGGAAGCCAGAAGTATCAGTCCTTAGAAATCACCCACCTTGGATGTTCTGTTGTTGAGACAGAGTCTCTGTACCTCTGCCTAGCCTTGAACTCCCAGAAGTCTGCTTGTTTCTTCCTCTCCAGTGTTCAGATTAAAGAAGTATCACCATGTCTGGCCCCTCCTTGGGCTTTTTGAGAACTGGTCTCCCACTCTTCTGGAGCTCAGCAAGTAAGCTAGGTTGGCTGGTCCCAAGCCCTAGTGATCTGCCTATTGGCTTTCCTAATGCTAACATACCGTACCTGTTCTTGTTTCAGCTGTAAGTGTCTGTTTATTATTTCAGAGAGAAGAGGGAGGTGTTCTGGCAGCAGCAGTGGGCAGAGGTGGGGGTGGTTACTGAGCTTGTGAGTGCAGGTGCCCATGGAGGCAAAAGAGGGCATTGTATTCTCTTGAGCCAGAGTGACAGGTGGTAGGCAGTCAACAACCTGGGTGCTTGAAACTGAATTCAGGTCAGGTCCTCTGGAGGACCAGGACCTTTTCTTAATGGCTGAGCCATCTTTCAACCTTTACCCCTAAAATGCAGTTTAATCCTCTTGGTAATACATAGTATTTCTCCCTCTCCCCTTTCTCCTGGGCATGCATATATTTGTGTGAGTGTGTGTGTGTTGAGACGGGGGAGAGATGGGTGTGTACTTACAGAGAACAGATGTTGATGTTGGATGTTGGGTATCTTCTACCTTAATTTCTGAGACAGGGTCTCTAACTGAACCAGAACCTCATTTACAAAAAGGGAATGTGTATTATAATTTGAAAAGCAACAATAAAAATAATAGCTTATACATTAAGATGGCTGTATTTGATGATATATATTAACATTTTTTGATATTATGAAATAATTTAAAAGTCATAAAAGAAATTTGTATGAAGGCTCACTTTAATTCATCACAATGACTGTCTTGTTTGTGTTACTGGGGGAAAAAAACCAAAAACCTTACCATAAGTGTGGTAATAATATCCTGGATTAGCTAGAATTGTTCTTAATTTTTATTCTGAATATTAGTTTTTAAATTAAGAGTTATTTTTGTTTTTTAATAAGAAAGATGTTCAAACTATCTCATGTTCTATGCTGCTGAAGATTTTATCTAATTAGTATAAATTCTAGTACTACTTAGTATATGGGTATAGAGTTCCAGAATTATTTCTAAAATTCACAAGAAGTTGTTAACATCAGTCAAATAATTTGCTCTTTTTGTTATTCTGTTTGTTATCTGCCAAGCTGTATATCTGACAAAAAGCTATCTGTGTCAAAAATTATTGCTTGTATATAAAAATGATTATCAGTGAGATCTGTGGCAAACCTGATGAAGTTATACCGGCTTTGGTGCCCAGAAATTTACAGTCCTGAAATGAAGTACTAAATTTCTTCTTTAAGTTAAAGGCACTTGCCCAGAAATCATCATTGGCTCTGTTCTGGTGCCTGTTGCATTAGGAAATGGTTTATGGGTGAGTAGGGAAAAGAATGACATAGAAGTAGTCTGTGGTGACCACACAGAATAGAAGTAGGAGTAGGTGGGCAGCGTTTTCCTTCTAACCTTGAAGAATGTACTTCTGGTCCTGTAATTCTGGTTAAGTCATGGTATTTCACAAATGCACTATAAAAGAGGAAAATACTCTTGCTCTATTATATTTAGATAAGATATGTTTATTCTGAGAATGATTTTTTATTTTAATTTCAGCGTTTCAGAAAAAAGCTGCCTTCATATGGAATGCAGAAGGTAAAACATTCTTTCTACTGTTTAATTTGATTTGCACAAAAGTTAACTACATTTTTAAAAAAAGAAAAAAAAAACCTTCATTGACAAGAAATACAACTTGGTGAGCCTTCTTCCATAGAGAAGTTAACTGCATGCTTTGGTGCTCTTGAAAGGTAAAAAAGAACCAAAAAAAAAAAAAAATTATGAAGTAGTTTTCTAGTTTTTTGTTCAAAATCTTTGGAGTTTAAAAAGTAGAATATTCATATGTATATCTGGAAGATTATGTTGCTCTTCATGCAAAACCAAGCTCTTGAGTTACAATTGAGGTACTGCCAAGAATAGTGTTATAATGGACTGGTTGAATTTCATCACACAGGCTTGCAAACAAGAACATAGTTCTTTCTCTGGCTCTGCCCTTCCAGTCCAATTTATTTATTTTTTCTTCTTTGATTTTCATAGCACTTATTACCACTTGCCATCTCTGTCTGCTCCCCTTCTAGTCCAACATAAACTCTTGAGGTCAGAGTCTGTGCCTGCCATTGTACTGGCATCCAGAACCCGTTGAGTGAATGAGTTATGGTCCACTTCTGAACATAGTCCCTTCGTGTATCTGTGGGGATTTGTTCTGGGCCCTTTGAAATATAGGACTGCAGAATAAACCTGCATCCCCTCAGATGTTCAAGTACTTTATATGAAATGGTATCTTATTTTCCTATAAGCTACATGTGTTCTTCTATATAATTTAAGTCATCTCTTGATGATTTAATGTCTCTAATAATATGTGTAAATGCTATATAATTATGCACTGTATTGTTAAGGAAATTTTGACACGTTCAGTGTAGTTATAATTGCTTCTTCAAAAGCTTTAGTTCTGCAAATGCAGAAGCCATGGGTTTTGAGGAACAAACGTTTACCAGCTGTGTTGTTTAAACTGGAAACTTGTTCTCATGATACACGTTGCTAGAATAGATAGTTATAATTTAAATATAAGTTTTATATTAAAATATATAACATTCTTGAAGTAACGTGATGGTTTTATTTAAGTAGCAAATTGTTAGTATGAAGAATATTAGTGTGTATCGAAAATGTTAAAATAGTTATTTCCTCTAAGAGTTACCTAGATACCTGATTTACTTTTCTGAATAGAATCTTAAATACTTTTTCAGACTTGAGTCAATATGTGCTGTTCTTCACTCGTGTTCTCTTTTGAACTAGGAGCTGGTAAATCTAATCAATAACCATCAGGTGACAGTAATAAGTGGTGAAACTGGTTGTGGCAAAACCACTCAGGTTACGCAGTTCATCTTGGATAACTACATCGAAAGAGGAAAAGGGTCTGCCTGCAGAATAGTGTGTACTCAGCCAAGAAGAATTAGTGCCATTTCAGTAAGTAGGCTCTAACTTGTGAACATTCTTTGCCCTTTGAGTAACTTTAATTGAGCGTAACTGGTTTTTAAGGTTTGCAGTGATTCTTTATTAGGCTTTAGATTTGTCCCTATGAGAGCAAGTGCTTAATTGGCAAATATTTGATAATAAATACAAAAAAAGGCAAATATTTGATAATAAATACAAAAAAAGTAGAGATTTCTCTTGAATACTTGCAAACTCAAGTTAAAGTAATTCCAGTACAAATCTAAAAAAATGAAAGTCAACAAATGTTTATAGAATTGATTCACAGTCTTCTCCATGCAATGCTTTAACTTCTGCCACTAGGCTTACTCCTTCAGTGCCTTCAGTGTCTGAGTACATGGGTACATGAATACTAGTGACAATGGGAAGCTGTAGTTTCCATTTGAAGCTGTATTTCTATAGGCGGTGAGGTTTTTTTTTTTTTTAAAGCATTCTTTTCTGCATGTATGCCTCCATGCTAGAAGAGAGCATCAGATCTCATTATAGATGATTATGGGCCACGATGTGGTTGCAGGTAATTGAACTCAGGACCTCTGGAAGAGCAGCCAGTACAAAGTGAGTTTTAATGAAGCTCTTCTGAGGAAGCTTAGGCTGAGTGATTTAGCATAGATAATGTCAGTCCAGAATTGCAGAAGTGATACAAGTTAGCAATGATTATAATTAAATTTCATTTCCCATTTTGTATTTGATAGCCATTAGTTTTGAAAACAACTGACCAAAGACTAGGAGTTATCAGTCTCTATTACAAATAAAAAAGAACAATAAATAGAGTAAATTAGAAATTATCAATATGTACTTATTTTCAAATTATAGTTTTTGTTTGGACTATCGTCTCCCAACTATTGTAGACGAGTAAAACAGAAAATAGTTAATGAGAGAATCTCATAAAAGATGTTTGAAAATAGTAATACCATGAGAGCTTGGACTTGAGGGTCTTTATAAAGATAAATGAGAAATAAGCAAAAGAAGCTGGTAGTGTGTCATGCTCAGAGCACCACGGTTTCAGGTATCTCAGACTTTAGTATCTCTAGTTTCTAAACTCATCTGAAGGGCAACTACTTTTTTAACAGCCCCAGATTTTCATGACAGTTAAGTACATTTATCTACAGGAATTTGCTTTTTAATACAACTGTGTTTTATTTAAAGGTTGCTGAGAGAGTGGCCACAGAAAGGGCAGAGTCTTGTGGCAATGGTAATAGTACTGGATACCAGATTCGTCTCCAAAGGTAAACAGTGTTCATTTCAGGTCATTCATCGTATATACATAGATGTTAGTGCAGCTTTGAATCAGATTTTCGTCCTCCTCTTTTATGTTGGTTCTTATTAACATTGATATATACTTTACATGTATTAAATTATATTTATTTGTATGTGCACATGTGTGTATATACTACAGAAGGAGGGAGGTGGGGGGATGAATAAGGGGACAAATTGCAGGAGTCAGTTCTCTTTACCACATGATTCTTGGGGATTAAACTAGGTTCATAGGCTTGACGCTAGTCAGGCATCTCAGCATACCCTTGCATAAGTTTTTGAAAGACAAGCCAGCAGGGCTTATTGAGAAGTAAAGAATAGTCCCCTGCATGGATTGGCTACAAAATGAGTTCCCCTAGAATTATTTTTTAAAGCAGTTTTAATATTAGTTGGCATGTTACCATAACTTCATCTTTGAATCAAATAGGTACCATTTTTAAAAATGTGCTTTTAACAGTAAGGAAGATTAGAAATAATATTTTAGTAGCATTAGTAGATCCATTTAGTGGATCATTATTTCTGTCAAATGAACTGCTGTCTTGTACATTTTGATACTACTTAATCTACCCTTTGATAGACATTATTAATATTTGCATCATTAGCCATTATAAACCTTTTTTTGTTTGTTTGTTTTGGGGGGTCGTTCAAGACAGGCTTCATTATCAATCTTTAATAAACTTCTTTGATCCTTGATCCTTTCCTGGAGTTCAAGTTGCTTGATCCATTTAAAGGAGCAGAATTAGAATTCTGTTTACCAAACCAGAAGTTTAGGCCCATAAATTCATTCAGTCTTTGAATGTTAAAGGTTATACATGTCAAAAGAAATAATCTTAGTATCAAAGTAATCTTAAGGCTAGTATTTTCTATTATTGTGGTAAATGGTTTTATAAATAAAAATTACTTAGAAAGATTTCTTATCAAACTTCTTTGGAACTCAACTTTTTAAGAAAACTACACCAAGAATCAATAAATTGTGTCTTATATTCACAGTCGGTTGCCAAGGAAACAAGGTTCTATCTTATACTGCACAACAGGAATCATTCTTCAGTGGCTCCAGTCAGACTCGTGAGTATGTTTCAGTGAAGAGATAAAATACTAGCAATGAACTGAGTAGGGTAGCTTATGTTTGCAACCCCAGCACTTGAGAGATGAAGGTAGGTGGGATCAGGAACCCAGTCCAGCCCTGTCTACATGAGACTCTTCCTCCTCATCCCCCACAGTTATAGAAACAAGCGCTACATAGATATCCAAACACGCAATTTTTTGTTTGTTTGATTGGTTGGTTTTGTTTTCTATTTTTTTGTTTTGTTTTGTTTTTCTTTCTTTTTTTTTTCCGGAGACAGGTTTCCCTCTGTAGACCATCAGGCTGACATTGAACTCAGAGTTCTGCCTACCTCTGCCTCCTGAGTGCTGGGATTAAAAACATGTGCCACCACTGTCCAGCCAAAGATGTAACTATTAAACAGGACTGTGTTGTTAATAATGGTTGTTTTCAATTTTATACTAAAATGTAAATTTCACACTTGTCTTCTAGACGTTTGTCCAGTGTTAGTCATATTGTACTTGATGAAATTCATGAAAGGAATCTACAGTCGGATGTTTTAATGACTGTTATTAAAGATCTTCTCCATTTTCGATCTGATCTCAAAGTAATATTGATGAGTGCAACTTTGAATGCTGAGAAATTTTCAGAATATTTTGGTGAGTAAAGTTTGGTATGTTAGAAGAGGTATCAAAAGCCAAAAAGTTTAACTTTAAAACAAAAACATCTGCATAATACTAGGTATAATAAAATTGAATGTTTACTAATTTATTATATCTTACCTCTGTATTCTAGTTTCCTAGATGACTGAGCCTGCTTTTTAAGTGGTAGTAGCATCACTTCTCTCCCAATAACCCGTTTCTTGGTGCTGTCAGACAAAGAGCTGACATCAATGAATCAAACCTCAGGACTGAATTGTTCTACCCTTTTTTACGTACACAATGAGTCTTCTGTAGCATTGATGTACTGTTACAGGCTAAGCTGACAGTTTGCTAATGATAACATCTGTGTCCACTTAGTCCAGGTAGTAGTTAGCTGTCTCTATTCACCATTTCTGTAACAGCTTGCCTATAGATATAGCTTCAGTTTTGCACATGAGGATGCAGCCTCTGAACTGTTAAAATAACTTATCTGAGGATGTGTAATTAACAGGGGTGAACATTACATCATTAACAGAGATTCTGAAATTAGATTAGAATACTTGGAAATGTAAATTCTGTAGAATTTTTCCTCAGTGTCTTTCCTCCCAATAGTTATAGAAATATTTGGAGGGAAAGACAGAAGTCAGATAGAGAAGTAGTGTGGAACTGTTTCTTAGGTTATGTATTTTGCTGGCTTACAGTGTATTGAATTTTAATTTTGAATGTTGTCTATAAAGTCATGGGTCTATCTTGTCTTCCATTTTAGGTAACTGTCCAATGATACATATACCCGGGTTTACTTTTCCAGTTGTGGAATATCTTTTGGAAGATATCATTGAAAAAATAAGGTAAACAATAGGCAGCAAAATCAGTTAAAAAGCTCTAATGTATTGTCTTCTCATGATACATTTATCTTTATAGCTCACCATTGGTCATAAATCCATTTATTATGGGGCTCTAAACATTAACTAGGAGCATTTCCATAGAGAGTGAAGAGTTTTCAAGCTAAAATCATTATCTTATGTGTGATTTCTGCCAGTTTTCCCCCCACCAGCACAAATAGAATGTTTTTGCCAAATAATTAATGCTTAATAATAGTCGTCTACCTAGATTTCTGGATTGTAAATTTAAAAGGGTAGTCTTTACCAAGTGGTACATCCAATGACTTACTTCCTGTGCTTATGCCACATTTTGTAGCTACTCCCTGACACACACAGCTTCTCTGAGCTGTAGGTATATCCTGTACGTCTTCTCATTCTTCTGTACGAGTGGTTCTGACCATCAGCTCTATTGGAAGGGCTCTTGGTCTGGATAATAGGCTACTTGGTACTTTCTCTTCACAAATCTCATCATGTGAACTTCTCTTCCCTAAGTGAGATCCCTGCATATGAAACTTTGCTAAAAAATAGTTTGAGTAGGTTGTGTACCACAGTGCCTCAGCCAGTGCACTTTTTATTGCCTCTCAGCACTGGCTGAGAACCAGTACCTGCCTCTAGCTGCCAGCAGCATCCTCTAGCAAGTGGAACAAAATTGTATCTGTTCATTAGTGGCAAAAGGTTAGGAAAGCCCCTAACAGGCCCCTGATGCTTAGTCATCCCAAAGCCCTTCAGCATCCAGCTTCACATTTCTTTGTGATGTATCCTATAGTTTATCAAATGTGCTATTCCTAATAGCACAAACTGAAAATACAATTAAATATGCTGATACCACAACACAATTGCTGTCTTTCCCTCCAAATATTTCTATAACTATTGGGAGGAAAGACACTGAGGAAAAATTCTACAGAATTTACATTTCCAAGTATTCTAATCTAATTTCAGAATCTCTGTTAATGATGTAATGTTCACCCCTGTTAATTACACATCCTCAGATAAGTTATTTTAACAGTTCAGAGGCTACATCCTCATGTGCAAAACTGAAGCTATATCTATAGGCAAGCTGTTACAGAAATGGTGAATAGAGACAGCTAACTACTACCTGGACTAAGTGGACACTGATGTTACCTGGACACAGTTAAGGCTCTTTCTTCATGTCTTTCTATATGTGTACATGCTTTTTCTTTCAGGTTCCCTGAGACACCTTCTTTGTAATTTCCTCCCATCTCCCACTTTTTGTATTATAAGACTTGTTGACACTATCATGATTGTAGTGTATCTTTGTCTCTTGCACAAGACTTTTTAAGTTTTTAAAGTTAAGGATTTTGACTTACTCATTTTGGTTACTTGTACATTATAGTGCCTAGACTACAATGATTGAATGAATAACTTAATATGTGCAGAAACATTTGTAGCATTTTTGAAGACTTTATTATTTAAAATTAAAATTGATATCAGAAAGAATCTACAATTTATTTTACATGGGGAGAAGTCAGCTGAATTTTGGTGAGATGTCTGCTTAACAATACATTAAAATCTTTTACTTCACGTGGAGCTACCTTGTGAGCATTTTAGAAAAAGGAAAGACTTGGTATATGTATACCTTTAAATTTGTCTTGATAAGGGGTAAAGCTGTTACATAAAGTTTGGGTACGTGAGTGAGTGAAAAATGAGATGCCATGTCATGAGGAGATTTGAAATGAGTGCAGCCATGAAAGTTGGCAGCAAGGAGAGGGGAGTGTATTTCAGAGAGAAAGGGACTTCTAAAAGAGGTAGTACACAGAGGTCTTGGTTTTATAGTCTGGCCATAAACTTTTATGCACTTTACTCCTCTTTGAGCTGTTCTCTCTTCTTTTTATCATGCTATACTTACAGTTCCTCTGTAAGAGATTATACACAACAGCTTGGTATGTGATGGTAAATGATGGAGTATCAGCAGTCTACATTTCATAATGATTGCCTCCTTAAATTTGCAGGAACTGTTAGAAAGGGGTCTGATGCAAAAGAAAGTGTCACCCTCCAGCTTCAGGAGTAGGGAGAGTGCAGGAGGATGATCTTTTGGGTAGAGATTTTTTTTTTTTGTCAAAGATAACTCCTTCCTTGAGAAGGCAGCAGCACAGCAGGAAGTAGGAGGACAGAAACACTGGCTAGATGACTAGTAGGACCGAACATGGAGAGTTGTGACTGAGTGGCTGAGAAGTAGGTGAAGGATACTTCTGAGTGTTTGAAGTCACTGGGAAGGAACGAGCTTTGTACTTACACTTCTAATTGTATCTCAGTCAGTCTCACATTGCTGAACCTCAGGTTGGTGCCTTTATATGTATTAAAGGCTTAGGGAGACCCTGGCCAATGGTACCAAATAGGAAAGATGATTTCCACATTTTGGTGTTTGCTATATACCAGGCACTTTATCACTTTTTTTTTTTAAAGATTCTCATGCTAATAATAGGTTAAGAGTATGAACTGCACAAATCTAATTAAAGCCTGGAAGATCAATGCCTTCGGCAAGACCACAACTAGTCAGTGCCAGAGCAGGGAGAGGCATCGTTTCCATCTGACTCCACTCATCCTCCTCATTCCATCTGAACGTTGTCCTCTGAACCCTATGGGGGGTCAAGACTATCTTCAGCTTTCCTTTGCCCTTTCTTACCCTCTGCCTTTCAAGAGCTCATAGTGCAAGTGAATAATTCCTGGACACGTAGACTTCCCTTGTCTCTAACGTCCGCTATCGCACTATGGAGTCACTGTAGCACTAGGCAGAACACATACAACTTAAATGCTAATCCCAGATCTCCCCTAACCTGTAACTGTGACAGCAGAACCGTGCAGTTGCTAGCATGGATCTGATACTTGTGGAGTTATTCATTTAAATCCTTGGAATTCAGGAATTACTTTATATGCTTCACAGGGGATTCTTATATATAATTTGGTTTGGAAAATCTTTCAAAGTTTATTAAGCAGTCATTAAGTCTTATTGGACCTTCTATTAACTAAAAACTTTTATTTTGGAGCAAACTTAAAATTGAAGCTAAAAGTCAACTGAGAAATCATTTTCCGTTGAGATTATTAAGATGGCATATAGTCTTATGGTCTTCAGGAGGGAATACTTTTTATCCTAAATGAGAAGTTTCAGGTATTAACAATTAACACCTTAAATTAATATTTTGAGCAACATTCTCTAAAAAATATAGTGAAAATATTCTTTAGAATCTGGTTTCAAGTAATCAGTGTAAAAAAACTCAGGCATACTTAAAAGCCATAATGTTTCAAATGTGGGGAAATGTATAATAATCTTTTTATTTTAGATATGTTCCAGAACAAAAAGAACATAGATCCCAGTTCAAGAGGGGTTTCATGCAGGGTCATGTAAATAGACAAGAAAAAGAAGAAAAAGAGGCCATCTATAAGGAACGCTGGCCAGCGTATATAAAGGAACTGCGGACAAGGTAAGTCTATTTGAGGTATGCACACAGTGGCTGAAGCAAGTAGCATTCTTCTGATAAGAGTGTACTTGAGCGGAGCGAATCTCATTCTACTTATGCTGCTGTGCTGACTTACCTGCTGTTTATTGTCCCAGAATCTTAATTGTCTCTTCTCTGTAGATGTTTGTTCATATGCAGACTGACTTAACTTTAAGGCTTACATTTGCGTAACCCATGGAAAACATACCATGCATTTCATGACTTTCTGTGTCATTTTGGTGTAGATACTCTGCAAGTACCGTAGATGTTTTGCAAATGATGGATGATGATAAAGTTGATCTGAATTTGATTGCTGCCCTTATTCGATACATTGTTTTGGAAGAAGAGGTTAGTTTTTTAGTTTTTCTTCAAGTAATTTTAAATTTTATTATGCATCAAACAAAGCAATAAAAAACTCATTTTCCTAAATGCTTTTTAAAAAGTGGACTAGAAGAAAATCTCAAAATTACATTTAGGCATTTAGCCTATTTAAAGAAAAGATTAAACAAATATCTCTAAATTGTAGGTCTGTGTTTTTTTAAAAGTTTGGGTATTCACTTAAATAGTAACTACAATTCAAAGCTACTCTAATTTTAACGAGGATTTAAGTGTGCATGGAATTGTTAGTGTGGTTATTGATGTGATTTTCTTAACTGTAATTTCCTGCTTATATAGGATGGTGCAATATTGGTCTTTCTACCAGGCTGGGACAATATCAGTACTTTGCATGATCTCTTGATGTCACAAGTGATGTTTAAATCAGGTATTGCATAAATGTCTTAAACTATATGATACCAAGACTGACTTTAGAATTCATGTAGTCTGTGGAGTCCTCTCCTCTCCCCTTTTCTGATTTGAAGAAGTTGTTACTTATGTGGCTTCATCAGTATAGGATTTTGTTCACTTAAGTCCATTTCGCTTTTTTCTTTAAGAAATTGAATGTTTTCTAAAAGCTCTGAGCTATAAGATGGGATGTATATTGTGAAACTTCTCAGTTTTATGAAAGTATCATTTTACCGCTTCTTTAAACTTGCCTAACAAAATTGAACTTTAAAGTTAAAATATTGGTATTTAGGGGCTTTCAATCTTTCCCCCCTCTCATAGGAGGTTTTATTAATGGTAAGGATGAAGTTAATGGCCTTTTATGAATGTGATTTTTGATAGACAACTCCCACCATAGAGAATTTTAAGAATTTGGACAGGGGCTGGAGATGAGGCTCAGTGATTACTGCTCTTCCTGAGGATCTGAGTTCAAGTCACACCACTCCTCATTCTATCTGAATGTTGTCCTCTGAACCCTGGGGTGGGGGGTGGGGGGGGTCAAAGACTAGCTTCAGCTTTCCTTTGCCTTTTCTTACCCTCTGCCTTTCAAGAGCTCATAGTGCAAGTGAATAATTCCTGGACGTGAACTTCCTTTGTCTCTAACGTCCACTATACCACTATGGAGTCACTATAGCACTAGGCAGAACACATAGGCAGTTCTTATAACTCCAGTTTAGTCTTCTGACCGTCACAGGCTCCCTTACACATAGCATATAGACACAGAAACACACACATATATTAATAGAAAAAATGGTTTTAATCTTGAAAAGAATTAGTAAGCAAATGTTTATCGATATAAAATAGATCAACAAAGTAAAATGTCAATGGGTCACATTAGAGCACTCAGAACAATTGTAGTAAAACTTGGTTTTACTGTATGTAGAAGTATAAGTTAAAAACTATGTGATTTAGCAGCTGAATTTATTATTCCATACATGTGCCATATATGTTTTATGGGGCTTTAATTTAATTTAATTTTTTAAATTTCAGATAAGTTTCTCATTATACCTTTACATTCACTGATGCCTACCGTCAACCAGACACAGGTATGTTGTTAAATTTGTTTTCTGTCTTTCAGATTGAGACAAATTTTACATTTAAGATTGTAAGAGCCAAAGGAATGGAAAGCTTGATGTGAGTTCTCATCTAGAAATGTCAGAGAAACAACACGTATGAAATGTCATCAACATGGCTTTTTTAAAAATTAAAGTGTAATTATATTGTTTTACCCCCTTCCCTATTCTCCCTCCAACTCTCCCTATGCACCGCTCCTTACTCTTTCCAGTTCGTGTTCTCCAGTTCTTTAATGATGCGGTTAGTGGGATGTGTGTACGCACACATGCATACATTCTTAAACGTACAAATATTTCCTCATGAGTCTGTAAAATGTTGCTTAAATATATGTAATTATTAGGGCTTGTCACCTGGCATTGTTTAACCAAATGGTATGCTTTGCCCAAAGAAAGACTATTTCTCCTCATCTCAGCATTCCCTAAGTATTTCCCTGTATTTCACTGTCTAGGGTTGAGGCCTTGAAGGCTTTCCCTTTTCATTGTTAGCAGGTCCAATGATGAGGTCCTTGATCAGTTCTTTTGTAGGCAGCCATGTTGATGAGATTTCATCCGTGTTGCTTCTCTGACATTTCTAGGAGATGAGAACTCACATCAAGCTTTCCATTCCTTTGGCTCTTATAATCTTTCTGCCCAATCTTATGCTATGATTTCTGAGCCTTAGGTGCGGGAGTTGTGTTGTAGATATAAAAGTTGGGTTGCTAAGAACCTGGTGTTCGGGTTTTCATTAAATAGTCTATGCCTCTGAGAGGATTGACATCTCACATGGTAAAATTTCAGTTAAACTATACACATACACACATTTCCCTCACAGGCTTATTTAACTTTAAAGAAACTTTAAAATAGTGACCCATGTTAAAAATACTTTATAAAGAGCATTTCTTTGGAGAATGTAAAACCATAATTTACTAGCGGATTAATCTTGTTAGTGTTAAGAAAGTGTAGAGAAATGGTTTCTTCAGTAACTTGTTTAAGTTTCCTGAATCAAAGAAAAAGTTTATAAATACCACTAAAAAACTCAAGCTAGAAATTAGCTGTGACATAGTATATGCTGGTGTTTGAGATTTTGATTTATTATATTAGCATATTAACAGGAGATTTCCTATTTTATTAGTAATGTATTACAACTGTTTTGACATGTCAAATTCAGGATTTTATTAATGGGAATGATAATTTTTGATATAACACTATCTTCAGACCCTTTCCTTCCAGTCTTCTATTCTTTTTTTTTTTATAAGAAAATAGCTGTCTCCTTCAGTCTGTTTGCTGATTCTTTGATGGGGAGTCAGCCTGTTGATTAGATAAAAGTGTATCTAGTGTGGAGGTTCTTCCATCTTTGACACCCTAACCTAGTAGAGAACTCATACATTTATGAGAGAGTATGTGCCTACTACTTACTGATTGCTCTATTTTATAAATCAAGAATGGGTACTTCTTTTGGGTGTACGTATGCATTACAGCCAGTGGTGCTTAACTTCGATGGCATTGTTAGGTAGTGTTATTTGTAGGATTTGGCATTTGAAGAGGCTATGTTACTCCCATCTAATCTCAAGCTAGTCTACCATACTGCAGCACTTGACATCCATTCTGAGGGCAAGGTACCTGTCACATTGGTTCATAATTCTTTGTTGTTTGGCTTTGTAAATCTTGTCCACAGATTAAAGCTGTTTTCCTTTAATTTATGCTCACCAGCTTTTGTTAAAGATATGCTAAAAGTTCAAGTGACTTTGTTTGCCTCTTGTTTGTGATATACTTCTGATATCTGGGTTTGCCAAAGGAGGATTTCATCGAGTTGAAAATGTGTATGTTAATGATAGACCAGTGCACAAGACACATTATTAAAAAGCATAAATGCTAAAAATGATCACTATCTCAACAAATAACATTGTAAAAGTATGTCAGAAATTAATATATTCTTGATGTATTTATTCTTACAGGTATTTAAAAAAACTCCTCCCGGTGTTCGGAAAATAGTAATTGCTACCAACATTGCAGAGACTAGGTAAAAACTATTTTAAATATCAGCTATTGGTGATTACATAAATGTAGAGATCCATACATTATTAACATAGTTTAATCCTTATTCTCTGTAAAAGAACTTTGAAATCTCTCGTTAGTCAAGGATGGTAAACATACATTGTAGTTTTCTAAAGCTGTTCTACTGTGTTTAGTGCTCCTTTTCAAAGTAGTCAGTTAACAAGTTGTTTTTCAAAATTCCTCTAAAGAATCATGGGAATTGGTATGGTGTTACTCTTTGTTCTCCAGTATTATTGTTGTATAATTACATGCAGCCTTAAACATTTCTAATGCTCTACTGGAGATATTTATAGCTAAGTTGCTGAAACAACTTATTTTCTAGAAGCTGCTGTTACGGCATAGTTCCTTAGGGCTTCAGAGGTGGCCATAAAGCACTGGCTGTGATCAGATGGCGGTGGTCAGATAAGAATGTGGCATGTGATCGAATCATTTTACTACTATGATACAAAGGAACTCTGCCTATTGTCAGCTACTTGACTGATGTAAAATTGAAAAATGTGAGAAGAGTAGGCAAAGGCCTGAACTAATAAAATCCACTTCATCTGTTAAAGTATTTTAAATGAATTTTTAAAAATCTATAGAATTGGTATAATTTTATCCCTTGATATACTTTTTAATATTTTGTGTATCTTTTTCAAACAGCATCACCATAGATGATGTGGTTTATGTAATAGATGGAGGGAAAATTAAAGAAACACACTTTGACACACAGAACAACATCAGTACCATGTCTGCTGAGTGGGTTAGTAAAGCTAATGCCAAACAGAGGAAAGGGAGAGCTGGAAGGTAAGTCGGAAATGCTGTGCAGGGCCTTGAGAACATGCAAAAGAATACATGAGCAAATCTAGAAGTATTATTAGAAAAGGTATTTTGCATAATATATTGAACTCAACACTTCATCAGTTATTAGTATTTGATTTTTAGTTGCCATATAAAATGTATTTGTACCCTTTTTATACATTGATACAGTTATACTTCCTCCTAATTTTGTTCCTTTACTCAGATAGTTTCTCCCTCTTCCATGTAACATACGCTGTAGTCTGTTTCCCATGGCTCCTGCATGTAGATTCCTTTCTTCTCACTCATCATCTCTTACATTTCCTATAACTGTCTGTCTACCTATCTATTCACCATCTGTCAAGCAAGATTTCAGGTTGATTCTGCATGGGAGCGAACGTTTGCTCCTTATCTATTCATTAGTCTGATGGTGTATCGTGGCTCTTTGATGAAAGCAGCACTCCGTTGGCTATGCCAGTGCCTCTCTTGTGTGCTGACTTGGATTCCTTTGCATGTACACATTGCTCATGCAATGTGAGCTGCACGGTTGTCATGTGGTAGTTGTCTGCAGTTTTTTGAGAACCCTCCATATTGCTTTGCTTGATAAGTATGCCAGTTTCCATGCCCACCAGCAGTGTCCTAAGCCCTCCTTTCCCACATCTTGTTTATGGGTGTTAGCCATTATGAAGAGGAAAATGGAGCTCAGTGGAGTTTGAATTTGCTTTTTCCCATGCCTAACTAGTATAACAACACATTGTAAAATAAGATAGTAGTTTTAGTTGTACTTTTTAAGGAAATTATCTGTTGAATTTTTTAATTTTGTTTTTTTTGTTTGTTTATTTTTTGTTTTTGTTTTTGTTTTTTTTTTTTTTTTTTTTTTTTTTTTTTTTTTTTTTTTTTTTTTTTTTTTTGAGACAGGGTTTCTCTGTATCGCCTTGGCTGTCCCGGAACTCACTTTGTAGACCAGGCTGGCCTCGAACTCAGAAATCGGCCTGCCTCTGCCTCCCCAGTGCTGGGATTAAAGGCGTGCACCACCACGCCCGGCGAGTTTTTTAATTTTTATGAATCTTTTCTACAATGACCTAGTTCATAATTAAGCATTATTAGTTATATCACTTAGAGTTTTGCTTCCATGTCTGTTCTTAATAATACTTAATGATCTCTAACAACTTTGAGTATTAGCTCCTCTCCTCAATGCTTTATATACTTAATTCTCACTTCTCAGCGGAGATAGGCAGTTGCCTGTTTTTAGAATAAGGAAATTAAGTTATAAAGAAATTACATTCAGTTCAGTTTAGTTTCTAGAGCTTTGTACATACCAGAGACAGTTGAATTCAAACAGCCAACTCCACAGTCGGCGATTCTACTAACTGCCCTTATAAGCCATACTGATTCTCTCACCACTACTTCCCAGTAAAAACACAAGGGAATCATTTTCTCCATTGATATGGTAGTAAAATAAGAAATAAAAACATGTTTTAATGATAAGAACAGTATTTGTCTTGACCTTTACATATAGTTTTGCTTGTTGCTGCTTTTTGATGCATATCTACAGTATTTTATGTTAACGACAAAACAATGTCTAGTGTTGTTGAAGAATTTTTCCTTTACACACCCCTCCCCCCAACAAAACCAGCATCTAACACTAGTTTTCAGTTATTCCCAAAGAAATCTTCACCTCCAAGCTACAAGCCTGCCCCTGACACTTCACTTCCTAACAACCACCAATACAAGAAAGCAGAAATTAAATTTATGGTTTGGCTCCCAGCATCAGCCAGTTATATCAAAGGCCATAGTGGCCCTGAGATCAAATGTGTATATCTATATCCGTTTCTTGCCTCTATAAATACTTGTCTGAAACTGGGCTCCAGGTCCCCTCCGGTCTCCTGTGTCAGTCTGTGGTATGGCCCAAGCTCAGATTTGTAATAAAGAGACCCTGATGTGATTACATCAAAATCAACTCCTTGATTGTCTTTTGGGGTTTGCCAATGCTTCCTGACACAATATTATAGGTTAAAAAAAGTCACCAGTCTTACACACAGACTTATGTGAGGAAAGGAGAGCTAAAGGAAATGTTTTTGGTTGTTAGAGCATCTGTTTTAAATGTGTGCTCAATCTATATAGTTCGGGCTTGTTTGCTATAATGTTTATAGTTTGTCTCTGCTTAGTCTGATTTCAAGATAGTTTCTTATATTATGATATTGATACTTAACAAAGCCTGATTAGATTGATGCTTATTTTGGAAACCAGAAAACAAAACAAAACAGACAAACAAACAAAAAAACACTGTACTCTGTCTTCCCTTTGGGAAATACCATTAGTTTCTTTAGGTACTAGATAATGGTGAGTCTGTACACTAGAGAAATTTAGGTATTATATATTGAGCCTTTACAGACTTATGGCCAAATGTGTGTGTGTGTGTGTGTGTACACATATATATACATATATGTTTATACATATATATGTATGCATAGATACACACATATATACATATATATGTGTATATATGTATGTGCATATGTATATACGTGTGTATATGTATACATACATACATACATGTATATATATGTATACATATGTATGTATGTATACAAATATACACATATCTGAAAGTTTTAGATCTTTTATTGCTACAATGGCCAGAGTCTTGAAATATTACTCTGTTCAGAAATATATGACTTCTGTCATATCAGTTGTAGCACAAGGTTGCAAACATAAAATGATTTCCATTGTATTTCTTGTTATAACTCTAAGCCTGACCAAAATAAACATAGCAATTTTTAGTGAGGTCAGAGGAACTTCAGAAATAAGAACCAAATTGCGGATAGGAATATCCTTCATTGCTTTCTGGAGCTGCAGATGAGAGCTACCAAAAGACATACGAGTGAGTTTTATTGTTCGGTAACATAAAAGGACAGCTATAGTTCCGAGTAAAACATTATATACTTTATAAAGGCTAAAAGAGGTACTTGAAAGCTTACATAACAAGGATATGCAAATGGACTGATATAATTAATAAACATATATTCAAGTATATTATACTATACTTATAGTTACCAGTGTATTAAAAGAAATCAGAACTACAAAAACAAAATAAAATTTGGACATTCAGTTTAGGGTCTTTGCTAATAGATATGAGGGAATTGAGTTTCATAGACACGAAGTATAATTATGTGAGTGGTTTGTGAGAAATGGATACTGGGTGCTTTCCTTTCTGCTCTTCCTTTGGTGTTCTAAAAGTTGTGTTCTTGGTATTGTTTTTCTTTCTTTCTTTTTTTCTTTTTAAGAGTTCAGCCTGGTCATTGTTATCATCTGTATAATGGTCTTAGAGCAAGTCTTCTAGATGACTACCAACTACCAGAAATTTTGAGAACTCCTTTGGAAGAACTCTGTTTGCAAATAAAGGTATATTAGTTGGGAAAATTAGCAAATTACAGAGATTGTGGTATTATAGTTTTCACCCTTTTTAATAGAAAAAGAACTGTGTGAAACTTGTATTTGCTTGTGTGAGGAAACTACTTGAACTTCTTTCTTATGTATATCAAGTAGCTGTTACAGGAAATTCATTAAAGTAGCACCAACCTATGCTATACCCAGCTACTCTCTGCCTGTGGTCAGCGATTAATCAAGGTTCCCTTGCTGTGAATTCTGCTGACATTCCCAGCCATCACCCCTTGTAGCTTATTGTCACAAATCCCTTTAACCCAGTTAATCAAAACTTTTGAAGCTTATAAACAGATTTATATATCAATAATTTCTCAGTTCACAAGATGCCCACACAATAACTTCAGACCCAACTGATAATGATATAAATTGCCCACCTAGATAAGACATAGCTACCTGTGGCTATTTAAAGGTACATGGAATCTGGATTGTCCTGCTCTTCCTCCATCTTCCTTCCTTCCTTCCTTCCTTCCTTCCTTCCTTCCTTCCTTCCTTCCTTCCTTCCAGTCTTCTCTCTGTCTCCTTCTCTAAAACTCCTAGCTACGCCTCCCTTTTTCCTGTCCAATCATAGGCTTCCTGTTGCACTAACATTTAAATTAATTGGGGGAAACTCTGCTACAAGTAGTTGTTAATGTTAGAATCAGGGTGTCTATGTTTGGTTCCCACTTTCTACCTAGAAATTTTGATTTGCTTGATTGAGTAGATTGCTGTACAAAATTCCTAAACAGTGTTGGACATGTAACTGTAATGTCAGCTTCCCTTTCTAATTTTTGTGCTTCAGAGGATTGAACCATGGCTTTCTATTAGTCAGGCTGTCCACTGATGAAGTGCATTCTCCCCCTCTTTTATTTGGACTTCGACATGGTCTCATAATTACCTCCAGCTGACCTAGAACTGTTGATTCTCCTTCCTCGGCCTCCTGAGTAACTGGTATTATAGTCCTGGGCCACCAGATCTGGCTATCCTATTCTTATGTCCTCAAATATTCTATTCAAATTCATTCTCTCTCTCTCTCTCTGTCTCTCTCTCTGTCTCTCTCTCTGTCTCTCTCTGTCTCTCTGTCTCTCTCTCTGTCTCTCTCTCTCTCTGTCTCTCTCTGTCTCCCTCCCCGCCTCCGTGTGTGTGTGTGTGTGTGTGTGTGTGTGTGTGTGTGTATGTGTATGCTCATGCTCCACCAACCCTATTTCTAAGGTAATTAGTGATCAACCTGTTGAGAATTTTTTACTTTGATAATCTTTCTAGTTAGTAGATTTTTCTCTTAGAAAAGTGTAATGTAAGCTTTTGAATACATTTTTATGGTTTTTTGATCCATATAACTCTGTTTGTCTCCACAGATCTTGAGACTGGGTGGAATTGCTTATTTTCTGAGTAGATTAATGGATCCACCATCAAATGAGGCAGTAGTACTCTCCATAAAACACCTAATGGAACTGGTAACTGATTTTTTTTTTTTAAGTATGGCTTGGATTTAGCATGCTTAAACACTACTTAAGAGTTTTTATGACTCCAGAGCAGAGCACTTTCAGATTTGCTGTGACACTTTTCTTGTGTTTTTAAGATATACGTCTTCCTGGGAATTATTTATTACAGTTCTGGTTTCAAATTACATGAAATGTTGAACATTTTCTTTAGTGGTCTTCATATGTGTTTTGAAGTAGGTGGTGTAGTCTTTTCTTTCTGATTACCATAATGCTCTGCTGTCAGATCCACATAATTGTAACGGTACACGTTTGATGGAGGCAACCCTTACATTTTGAAAAAATCTGAACATATGTCTGCTCTGTGATGCTGTAAATCATCCTTGAACTATCATTCACTCTTGTATCTTGTTTGCATAGAACAAAATTTTCTGGTTTGTTAGTCCTTTATATTCCAGGAAATTCTGTAAGTGACTACATGATGACAGTCATTCATGTTGAAAGGTACAGGACTGCTTTAATTAATGTCCAGAGTAGTAAGAGAAGCACAAGAGATTAGAAGTGCTGTCTACTGTAGTGCTGATTTAAACTGATCAGTTAGAAATTCATTACCTTAGTTATTTTCACACATACTCTTTTCTTTTCTTTTTTTTTTTTTTTTTTTTTTTTTGGTTTTTCTAGACAGGGTTTCTCTGTATAGCCCTGACTGTCCTGGAACTCACTCTGTAGACCAGGCTGGCCTTAAACTCAGAAATTTGCCTGCCTCTGCCTCCCAAGTGCTGGGATTAAAGGTGTGTGCCACCACGTCCGGCCCACACATACTCTTTACAGCACCTCTCTACTGGACCATGTAGAGAAAAAGCATTTTTACTTATCTGTAAAGTCACGTTCGCTAGTGCAGGGTTGGAGGGTGCTGAAGACATGTTTCTTTCTATATGTCACCGGTTTGGAAATGATCCTGGTATATAATAATTCTTTAAATTTGGATTTTGTAGCATTGCAGTAGTCTTTTACTATAATACACTGCTTGAATTAACACTTATTTATTCGGTTGTGTCTTTATATTTCCCTGGTATCTTCAGGATGCTTTTCTAACTGCTCTCTTTTGAACTAGATTACATGGGGAATTGGGACAGACATCATTCCCACGTGTGCCCCTTATCTCTTTCTGCATCATAGCCTCTAATCTCGACTGTCAGGGACTGCATTTCACCCACTTGGTATCTTTCAAAACTGCTTTACCACTGGGAATTTCATCTCTGTCATAACATTTCCATGTTTTAGATTCATTGTGTTTGTATAAGTTAGCCTTTGCTGACATTAAACCTTTTTGTTTGTTTGTTGTTGAAGGTACTTAAAACAATAAACAATGCTTGAGGGACTTGGGCTTTAAGAGAGTGAATAGTGGCCTGTATGTTTACAGCTAACTACTTGAGCTTTCATGGAGTGTTTGCTGAGCCTACTGTAAGAGCAGACTTTTTCTTTTCAGAGTGCTTTGGATAAGCAAGAAGAATTAACACCTCTTGGTGTCCATTTAGCCCGACTGCCTGTTGAGCCACATATTGGAAAAATGATTCTCTTTGGAGCTTTGTTCTGCTGCTTAGATCCAGTTCTCACCATTGCTGCCAGTCTCAGCTTTAAAGATCCCTTCGTCATCCCATTGGTAAGAGAGACAGAAACGGGGATGTGCGCTTTTAATGCCAACCGTTTACTGTTCACATCTATGTTTTATTAGATTTTCAGTAAAATACCATCATTATTATATCAGAAAATTGTAAGCCACTACTGTTATTTTTTAGGGAAAAGAAAAGATTGCAGATGCAAGAAGAAAAGAACTGGCAAAGGAAACTAGAAGTGATCACCTGACAGTTGTGAATGCATTTGAGGTAAGAAAAACATCTTGTCCTGCTTTATGGAAGATTACTCCAGAGCATGTTGTAAAATACTTTTAAATGATCATATCCCAGGGATGAGTTACTGAGCATGGTTAAAATTTGGTGAAAATTTTATAAAAATGAACTGTTTTATACAAGTGTTCGTTTTTATCTTTTGGGAAAAGGCTTATATAAAAAGTAAGATGGCCACAGTTGACCACATTACCTTGTTTTAAGTATATGATGTTCCTTTGTGTCTTTGCCTTACCTTCATGATAGTCTGCCCATAAATACCTACTTTTCAATCAGTAATACAGCCAAAATTATATATACTCATACATATATTAGTATATGTATGTAAATACAACCTTGGTTCATATGTTACCTATGTGTATATGATGTTTAGGACTTACCATGTATTGCTCGGTTTTTTTGTCCAAATGGCCAATCTTACTGGAAAAAATGGAATATTGAAATCACCTGCTATTATTGAATTGATGTCTCTATTTTCAATTCTAGTAATATAGTTTAAGATTTAAAGTTATTATTAACGAATGTATATTGACTACAATCATTGTGTTGGTTTTCATGGTTGTGCTCTTGGTAGAACTTCCGTAGTTTCTCTTGGTGATGCTTATTTCTCTCCTTACTCCTCTTCTCAACCCAACAGATTGGTCCCTATATTTTCTTTAGGTTTGGTCTAGTCAGTATAATTTTTTTCGTAGGCTATTTATGTCGTGGAAAGTTTTTGCTCCTTTACCTATGATGATTATTTTGCAGGGAATATTAGTCTAGATTTGCTGTCTTAATCTTTTAGAACGGTATTGCTCCAGAACTCATTTAATTTCTCTTTCCCCGTTTCCTTTTTAAATTATAATTACTACTTTTTTTAGTTTTTCGAGACAGGGTTTCTCTGTATAGCCGTGGCTGTCGTGGAACTCACTTTGTAGACCATGCTGGCCTAGAACTCAGAAATCTGCCTGCCTCTGCCTCCTGAGTGCTGGGATTAAAGGTGTCGCCACCACGCCTGACTCTTAATTGCTACTTTTTAATCTTTTTTTTACAGTCCAATCATTATCCTCCTTTTGGTCTACCTTTGGTTGTTCCTCCATCCCATACCATCCCATACCATTCCCCACCCCTGTCTTCAAGAAGATGTCCTCACCTGCACCCATCCCACCAGACCTCCCCACTCCCTAGGGCCTCAAGTCTTTGGAGGGTTAGGTGCACATCTTTGACTGAGTCCAGACCAGGCAGTCCTCTGCTGATTATGTGTTGGGGACCTCATATCAGCTAGTGTATTCTGCCTGGTTGGTGGTTCAGTGTCTGAGAGCTCTCGAGGGTACAGGTTAGTTGAGACTGCTGGTCTTCCTTTGAAGTTGCCCTCCTCAGCCTCTTCCACGTTTTATATATATATATATATATATTTTTTTTTTAAAGCTTTATTTATTTTTGTTGGGGGAGTGTGTTGACAGTGAGGAAGTTTGTAAGAGTTCTATCTCCCCTTTCACAATATGAACATTAAGGGATCTAATTCTGTCAAGCTTGCATTCAAGAACTTACCTGCTGATTGTCTTGCTGACAGCCTTTCCTCCCCTTTTGCTTATTCTAGTTAAGAAACCATGCTTTTAAAGTTGAAAATCTAATGCATTGAAATTTATTTACTAATATTGTTTTTTAATGAATACTTGATATTTTGGTGGAAAGATTTTGTGTAAAATATACAGTATGTCAGTAGCAGTGCTAGGAACTGGGATCATAAAGAGCTTCATGTTTTTGTCATGAGTTTCAAAGTTCTTTGACATTTTTGCAGAAAAAATAGGACATTAGTAAAGATATAAACTGTAAGTAAATTAAGATGGAACCCACTCAGTAATTTGTGGTATGGTGAACCATGTGAGTCTTTTCATTGCTTTTGTCCAATAGGGCTGGGAAGAAGCCAAACGACGTGGTTTCAGGTATGAAAAGGACTACTGCTGGGAATATTTTCTGTCTTCAAACACACTACAGGTAATACCAAAAGATGTACTCGTCCCATAGACTAGATTAGTATATATAAACATCTATTTTGCCTAATTTTATCTGTAGGAAACGTCAACTACATTCAAAGAGTGTGTGTGTGTGTATGTGTGTGTCTCTGTGTGTATGTGTGTCTGTCTGTGTGTGTCAAGAAATTAACATTTTAATACAAAACACCCAGTCATCAGAGAGTGAAAAGTGATGTGCCAACTCAGAAAGATACTGCAGCCCAAAACTACAAGGGACATAGCCTATTTCACAGCTGCTTTATAGATTGGGTTACTGAAAAGATTATCTGTTCAGTAAGACAAGGAAAAGAAAGTAAGATTAATAAGAGTGAACATTTAAAAGGGACAGACAGTTAAGCTGCTAAACTAAGAAATCAAATTGAAGGCCAAAGAGCACAACCAAACAGCCTTCTGGAAAGCAGATTCTTGACAAAAAAAGCTTTGTCAGTAGTTAGGTTGTGGATGCAGCTGGAACCATCACTTTAGTGTGCCATGTGCAGTGGAAACTTACCCAGACACATATCATATGAAATGGAATAGCAAAAGATGCCTAAATCCAGGTTGTCTGTGTGAACAGCATATCCAGTTGAGGCATAAGTCAATTGTAAAGAGAAAGAAGGAATATTCAAGAAAGCACTAAAGAAATGCTGTCCTGGAACCAGCAGCTAACAAGGAATCCGTGAGAGTCTGAGCAGTGGAGCTTGCAGTCGCATGATTAACGGTGCACAATGGAGTTGATTAAAATACAGAAGGAACACACAGTAGTGATGGACACTGCACAGTGAGGACTGCATGTAGAGATGGTGGCCCAAAATTATAGCTAAAATGACCAGGAGGAAGTGGCTATTGATTCATTTAGAAGAATTACATGGGGAAAACTAAGTTATACCTTTTGTAAAAGGAACAGTTGCATTAACCAATTTTACCTAGAATAATAAGTCACAAAATTTCTTTGTTGAACTTGAAGATATTCTTTAGAAGATGATTCTGTAGTTGTGAAAATAGATTAATCTGTGCCGTTTTCATTTCTGTAGAACTAATTTGAACTAAAGTTAATTATGCTTTATAAAAACTTTTGGTTCAGTCTTACTTGCAACCTAGGCTGGCCTGGAGCCTTCAGTTATTTTGTGTGAGCTTCAGTTGCTTGAAATATAGATTTGTACAGCAATGCCTAGCTAAAAATAGCTTTTATAATTTTAAAAGCTGATCTCAAGGTAGGAGTGGTACAACATGCCTGTCATCCTACCCAGGAGGTGAAGACAGGAAGAGTATCAGGAATTCAGGGCCAGCCTCAGCTACATAGTGTGAGGCCAGCCTAGACTATATGAAATCCTGCTTCAAAAACCCAGTAAACGAAAGCAAGAAACGAAATAAATAGGATCTCATTCTTAAGCTGCACTTCTTTCTAATTCTTCTGTTGGTTTGAGTGCATAGTGTCTACTGTATTATGACTTTGAAGTTAACTGAAGCCAGGGGATAGCTGTTTTCTGCTGTACTGATCACCCAGCATTTCTGCCTCAGGCTTCCTCTTCAGGAAAATGTTCCTGAGCTAGGATGTTGACAGCAGTTAAGATTGGTCATTGTCGGGGGTGGGGTGTTTCTACTTGTTTTTAAAAGCAAAGTAAAAAGAAATTCCAGTGTGTCTTGCAAAATGGAATAATTGTTTAAACATTACTGGATTTTTTTGTTCCTTATATCATGCATTTTTTTCCCACCAAATAATAATTTAGGCTTGTAGGCTATATGTTTTAAAAATATTCACTTGTTATTAGAGTACAGAAGCAACCACAAAGAATATAGAAAGTAGAAATAGTTGTGTTCCAGTAACATTTGTTTGCAGAAACTTGTTTTTGTGATTTACTAATTCCCTCCATAAATGATAAAATTTAATTGCTGAGCTAGAGAGGTAGTAGCTTGCTGTTAAAAGCTCTGGCTGCAGAGGATACAACGTGGTTCCCAGTTTATGAGTCTTGTAGCTCTTAACTGGCTTTAAGTCCAGCTTAATTATAGGTGGTCTGAAGCCTTCAGGCCTCCATAGGCACTAGGACTCACAAAATATACACATACATATAATTAAAATAAATCTAGTTTTAAATGTATTACATGATTGAACTGGGTTTTTTGTAAAGCAGGAGAAGCTAAAAACTAAATTGAGGTGAGTGTGATTTATAGGCCCTAAACATGGAAGGTTTCTAGCTGTTACCCTTCATTGCTCTCTAGATGCTGCATAACATGAAGGGACAGTTTGCTGAGCATCTTCTTGGAGCTGGATTTGTAAGCAGTAGAAGTCCCAAAGATCCAAAAGCTAATATAAATTCAGGTAAAGAAAAACAAAACAAAACAGAACAAAACAAAACAAACAAAATCGTAAGTCACTTACCATTAATGGTCCAATGTATTTCACTTTTCTCCCTCTCCTTTTCCTTTCCCTGTAGATAATGAGAAGATAATTAAAGCTGTCATCTGTGCTGGTTTATATCCCAAAGTTGCTAAAATCCGACTAAATTTGGGTAAAAAAAGGAAAATGTAAGCATTGAAGATTGTTACGAACTACTCACAGCTCTTTCTTCATCGCTGGAACCCTCTAGTAGAAATGGATTCTTTGCAAGTTTGGTAATTTAGATACATAGGAATCGGCAAACATAGGGATCTGCCCATCACAATTCCTATTTAGTCACTTTGGGTTCTTTTGGGAACACAGTTAACCAATGGAAGGTTTTAGTTGTTTATTTCAGTTATTGTATAAATTATGGGTAGTGGTCATTCTGAGTGTAAGCTCCTTCCTAGTCCTTTCATGTACTATAGTCTTTATTATGTACTGTATACTAACACCACTAAGGAGTAATTCTTTTGAAATAATGAGGGAACAATCCATTGAGACACTTCTGAACTGTATTGTAACTTTTTCAAAGGGTAAAAGTTCACACGAAGTCTGATGGTCTGGTTTCTATTCATCCTAAATCTGTCAATGTGGAGCAGACAGACTTCCACTACAACTGGCTTATCTATCACCTGAAGATGAGAACAAGCAGTGTAAGTGAACATTTAATGTAATCATATAGCTGAGTGTCAGTATAATAGCTTTATAATTTTATACCTTAAAAATCTGTACTTTTCTTCTGACATAAATTACAGATTTTTTTTTTGTAAGTAGTATTGTACATTATTTACTTATAACATTTTCTCTGTGAGGCTGCTTTCAAAAAGTGCTGTCAGGAATTTGTACTGTGTAAAGATTTGTTGACATGACAGTATAAGTTAAGTAATGGTCAGAATAGTAAGTGGGATTTTACTTTTTATTATTTGGATATACAAATAAAAGTCATTTTCTCTTTATTGGTTAGTTTTGACATTTAGAAAATGTTAAATTTAGAACAAAAATATAAAATTTCTAAGAATTAGGATAGGTTCACTTAAAGTCTTATTTCTTCAAACTTAATTTTCAAAATCACATAAGCAAGTTAATCTTACAAAGTAGCTGATTGATGTTTGAGATGTTGAATTATGTGATAGTAATTCTTTCTTATTCCCTCATGCACATTAATGCTCCTTACAGATATACTTGTACGACTGTACAGAAGTGTCACCATACTGCCTCCTGTTCTTTGGAGGAGATATTTCCATCCAGAAAGATAAGGATCAGGAAATTATTGCTGTAGATGAATGGATTGTGTTTCAGTCTCCAGAAAGAATTGCCCATCTTGTTAAGGTACTGATGTTGATGGTTGTCTATTAGGTGGCATATAAGTGATTTTGTGGGTCACAGGGTGGCTCAGCATGTAAAGCAGCTTGCTGCTGAGCCAGAGCACAGGTGGTGGATGTGTGTAACTGACTTCTGAAAGTGTTTCTCTGACCTCCACACAGTCCATGGCACACATCATGACCTCCAAGATAAATGTTCCCCACCCCGGAGACAGGGTTTCTCTGTGTAGCCCTGGCTGTACCTGGAACTCACTCTGTAGACCAGGCTAGCCTCGAACTCAGAAATCCGCCTGCCTCTGCCTCCTAGGTGCTGGGATTAAAGGCGTGCGCCACCACTGCCCAGCCTGATAAATGTTTTTTAAAAAGACTTTTTGTCTATTGCAAGAGAGCCAGTAGCGTTGACTGATCTTAGTTTTCTAAATTACTTTTTGATGCAGTAATAGTCTTCCACTGACTTTAAGGATTAGAGTTTGAATATTTACCCTCCTTTGTAATAGCTTCTGAAATCCTTGTCACCACCAAAGTCACATTTGTATTTGCTGTATTCTCTGAGAATCCGTCTTCCCTGATGAGCATATCTGCTTCCTTCAACCTTAGGGACTAAGAAAGGAACTGGATAGCCTTCTACAAGAGAAGATTGAATGCCCTCATCCTGTAGACTGGGACGACACTAAGTCAAGAGACTGTGCAGTACTGTCAGCTATTCTAGACTTGATCAAAACTCAAGAAAAGGCTACTCCAAGGAACTTGCCACCACGGTCACAGGACGGATATTATAGCTGACAGCTTTCTGTGATGGCCTTACTATCCTGGTGTCCATAATTTCCAAGTTTTTTCTTTTTTTTAGTTTTTGGCAAAATGCCAAGCCCTGGGTTATGACTTGCTTTTGTGTGTAAGTTAGAAATTTTCATTGGGTAGTAAAGCGTTAATGTGCATGACTAAACAGTGCCATCTAGCTACTATAAAGACATTGGAAAAAGTAATATGCTTTCTGACCTTATCCTCTGTTGTAGATATGTCCACACTTTGGGAGAATTCCCAAAGTTGTAACATTGAGAAATTCCTTTATGCTATTATGCAAAATTAATTTTCTGTTCATAATGACTGTCTAGAGACAGTAAAAATAGAAAGTTGGGCCAAAAAGCAGTATGAAGTAAGAATTTGAATACAACCACATTTTTTAAAAATGAAATTCTATTATTAGTAAATTTGTTGTAATAAAGTCCGATATTTAATAAAATGTACAATGTATAAATCTCAGCTAACTTCTTGGTTTGGTTTCTAGAGTTCTACCTATCACTGGGCTTACTTGATTGCTTTTATTTGTTTGCTTTTATTTTATTATTTTATTAACTTTTTAAAAGGTTCTTATCATACCTACGGTCCTGCTCTGTGTAGCATAATGTAGCAACTGAGCATGTGTCTGGATGTGGTGATGAAGGTCCTGTCTCAGCTCATCACCTTTTCCTTGCTTGAAAGACAGGTAAAGATTGTGAGGATTAACTATGGTAACATGTAAAGGACCACAGTATCTGATGCATATGCTCTTCACACAGTGCTTGTTACTATTTGTCCATAAAATATTTTTTAACCTTTAGTAATCAATTTTACCATTTTATTTTTTTGTACTAAGGACCTTGGAGATGGTTGAGCCAAGGGCCTCACATACTAGACGACTGCTATATTACTGAGCCACATCCCCAGCCCTGTAAAACACCATTTTTATGCCTCTTTATGCTCTTAGTGGAGGTGACAAACAAGGCTGTTTTCAGGCTTGTTAGCTATTGTTTTCTTCCTAGTTTTGGACTCCCTTCTTTTTTTCCTGTTGTAGTCCCTACCTCTAGCTTGAAGGTGTTGCTTTTGTTCTATCCATGAGCCAGTGATTGTTCTGAGATAATCAAGTTTGGTTTTCTTTCCCTAGTAAGTTGTGAGATGACCAGGACATATGTATAGCACTGCCATGGATTTGCCTCCGATGCTGGTTCAGGTACTGCTGCCATGTCTGAGTATGTGTCACCTGGCATTGTGTACAAAGATTTGGATGCACTGTGTCCTTTGTTTATTTTTTTGGATTGTCTCACCGAAATTATGCTTCTCCCTAGTCATAGTGGTAGTGTCACGGTATTATAACATATTAGTTTTGCCCCTAAAGTCAAGGTGTGTTTACAAGCAAGTATTTAGCCTCCACAGCAAATGCAAAAATGTTGTTAGAATTGTTTTTACAGAGAAGCAGTACACAAAAATAAGTGATGTCTTGCTAGCGTCTGCTGCTGTCTGACATAGCTAAGCAAGATAGAGGGTGGCTTGCGGGTGCTCTGAAGGTTCATCTGCTTGTTCACAGATTACAACTCCTATCTGAAAAATGCACTCCAAGACCCAGAATGACTTGTTTTGAGTGCTCTTAAAAAATAGCTCATTAAGAAGAAAAAGCTGTCTCACATCACTCTGCACAGCACAAAGGACAAACTGGAAAAAACACTGTAACAGAAACTTATGAGATCTACCGCTGCATAATGTTTCAAGAGCATTAAGTTCATGCACATGGTACCTTCCTTGACCTGGAAAAAGAGCTGTAGTAATTTTAAGTCAATTAATTGCAAAGTGTATTTTTCTGCATTTGTAAAACAGTCTACTCTAAAATTGTTATTCGGTATCTGCACCCAGACTAAGTAAATGGTGGCATATTTCCTTCCATTTTCAACACTGATCTTATATTTATTCTTCAGTAACTGTAATTATGTTTTATATCTATATATTTGTAATAATCCTATATGTTAAACAGCATTTTTATTCTAATTTTTTAAAAACCATCTTCATTGGAGAATATTGGAAAGTGTATCCAGGAAAGTAAATCATGTTATCATTGTTAGTTTTTAATAGTCTTCCATACTTTTTTAAGGCTTTAAAGTATTGTGTATAATTAACCAGTTTAAGAGTATAACTTCAGTGTATTTGGTCTATTGTGTGAAATTGTGTAGCTAACACCGCAGTCTTCATGTAGAACATTCCCATCAACCTAAGATGTTCTCTTGTTACTTTTACAGGTAAAATGCCCTTCCTTGCCTGCTTCTACCCTCTGGTGCCCAGGGAGCAGCTTTTCGTCAATAGTTTTGCCTTTTGTAGGTTTTTCTGGGAATGGATTCACACAGTCCATGTGTCCAGCCTCTTTCATTTAATATAAGCATGGCGATGGCTTGTGCTTACTGTACATACTAGTAATTTTTATTGTTTAGTATTCCCTTTTATGGCTATGTCATTGTATCCATTTACCACTTGGTGGACATTTCATGTATTCTCTGCATTTTTACTGTTTATGAATAAAGCTGCTCTAAGTGTATATGTAGTTGTCATGTTTTAACTTCCTGTGTAAATACTCAGGATTAAGATAGTTCCATCACATGGTAAAGTGTGTCTTTTTAAAAAGATTTTTATTTTCATTCATGTGCGTATATGTAGCTTTATAAATTAATGTGTATATATGCCTTTGTAAATTAATATGTATCACATGTATGCAGATATCTGTAGAAGCCACAAGACAGCATTGGATCCTCTGGAGCTGAAATTCCAAGTGGTTAAGAGTTGCCATGTAGATGCTGGAACTGAACTCAAGTCTTCTGTAAGGGCTTTTACTCCTTACTCCGAGAACTACGTCATGTTTTGCCTCCTGGTAAAGTGTGGCTTTAAACTACCAACCTTTCCTGAAGTGCCTATGCCACTTTTGTTTGCCCAATGTCACTCATGATTAATATTTGGCATTTTTATTGGTTTCTAGTTTGATTTTTAACATATAGTTAAATGTTCTATTTCATTTTTGTCTTAATTTTTGCTTCTAAGATTAGCAGTGAGCATCTTTCCAGGTGACTGGTTGCTGCTTTGCTTAGTTGTCTTGTACATAGAGTACGTGATTCTTCACCTCATGTCAGATGATGGGTTGGAAACGGTTTCTGTCTGGGGAGAAGATGATTGGTTTTAGATGGGTGTGCTGATAGTGCCTGTTTCTTGACCTAGAGGAAGATGGATCTTTTCATGTGCAACAGGAAATGCCAGAAGAAAATGGCACCAACCTTGAGGTAAAGGATAGGTGTGAGATCCAGTCTGGGTGTTGAGAATACTGTGAGAACAGCAGCTTTCGGAAGAATTACAGAACCTAGTGCATAGTGAATGGGGTACAGCTAACCCTGCTGAATGAGGGCAAATCTTAAATTCTCACTTTCCTTCTACTTCTTAAATTTGACACGTGACAGAAATTTTCAAGTCAGAGTTTTAAGACTGAATGAGTGGCTTTCTTTCTGAAAACAGGCCTCATAGATAGGTGAGCGTTGATCCCTAGAGCTTTAATGCAGTAGAATTCTCTGGGACTTTTTCCAGCATTCTTCCTGTAGTTGCCAACTGGAACATTTTAGGGGAGCTTGGAGATCAAGAAGATTTGCAGTAATTTGAAAAGATTGCATTGTTTATGATTAGAACAATCGAAAATTTAATAAAAAAGGTCTGCCAGTGCATACAATGGATATCCATAATATATACAAATATTATATATACATAATATATATAAGTATTATCAAAATATATACAAATCTATTACAAAAGTTGAAATTTACCAAAACTTAGACTAAGATGGCAGGGTACAGAGAAAGGTATAGCATTAAATCTAAAACTAGTAGGGTCATGTTAGTATAGTAAGCTATACTGTAGTAACCTTTCAGTCATTTCTTTGTTGCTCTTGTGATGAGCTTGCTTCCAGAGCACCTAGACCATTAGTGGTTAAGGACCTCTTCAGCTGTAGAGGTTGCATGGTGGTGGTTGTCTTAGGGTTTCTATAACTGGGATGAAACACTATGACAAAAGCAAGTTGGGAAGGAAAGGGTTTATTTTTTATTTGGCTTAGACTTCCACATTATAGTAGTCTTTAAAGGAATTTAGGACAGGAATTCAAATAGAGCAGGAACGTGGAGGCAGGAGCTAGGGAAGGGGGCATGGAGCTTACTGTCTAGCTCATCACGGCTAGCTTGTTCTGCTTCCTTCTAGAATACAGGACCAATAGCCCAGCCACCCGAAATGGGCTAGGCTCTTCTCCATCAATCACGAGTTAAAATGCCTTACAGCTGGATCTTATGGAAGCATGTTTCTCAATTTAGGTTTCTTCCTTTGAGATAACTCTTTAACTTTTGTCAAGTTGACATAAAACTATTCAGCACAGTAGCGTTAAAGGGTCAACTGTATTTTCCATATTTCTTTGTTTATTCTTTGCCATAGTTTCCAATCAGTCTCTTTGAATACACTTTTCTCTTGATTTATTTTCAGTTGTTAGAAGCCAATTGTTTTCCTTTGATTTTAAGATAAAAATGGATGCATACACAGTTTATCCATTCACTTACTGAAGGCCATCTTTGTTATTCTAAGTTTAGGTGACATGAAAACAGCTGCTGTAAACATTTATGCACATTTTATGTGTATGGTCCTGTTTTTATCTCACTTGCATAAACCCAAGCAAGGCCTGTGATGGTGGTAGGGATTATGTGGCAGAAACTGCAGGATTGCCTTCCCAAGGCCTTACTGCATTTCACCTAGCAGTAAGATTGCCTGTTTCGGTTCCCTCATGAGGGTCTTGGGTTATTAGGGTCTTACCTTTCAGTATTTTGCTTAGGTCCTTTGTTAACAGGGTCTCATTATATTGACCTGGCTGGCTTGGAACTCAGAGGTCTGCCTCTCCTGTGTTGAGATTGGGATTATAGATTTATACAGCTGTGCTAACCATGCTGTCCCCTTTTAGCTGTTTGAGTGTGCCTAAGGATATTTGGTCTATAGCTCTGACATCCAAGAGTTGATTTTTCCCCCCTAGGTTTGTGTGTTCTATGTGTGTGCTCTGGTGAACTACCCAGATCTTTTGTGTTGTTTAAAATTAAAATCATTCCTGGACTTTGAGTTAAAATTTAAGAGTTCCTGGTACAAATTGGAATGAACAACTCATTATATTTTATTTACTAAAACAATTTTTCATTTTAAATATACTTTGACCATATTCTTCACCTCCCTCAAAACCTTCCAGCTCCTCTCCCCCTTCTTGCCCACCAAACTTTCTCCAAACAAGAAACAAAAAACCCAGTACAACAAAGAACCAACCCCAAAAGCCAAGAACACCCCGCCACCAAAAAACAAAACAGCAAACAAACAAAAAACCCAAAACTCCACCAAACTAACAGAAGCTGTGCAGTCCATTATGCTGGTCAAGTACTTCTGAACATGAGGCCTGTCCTGAAATGGCTAATATATCTGGTATCATTCCATTGGAGAAAACTGATATTTTTCCCCCTGCCAGCAGGTATAAGAGACAGTTTAGTTGTAAATTTCTACCCCAGTGAGTAGGTTTTCAGTCATTATTCATTTAAAAAATACGACAATATATGCTAAAAACTATCACATGGAATTTAGACAAGACAAACCAACAGAAGAAAAAGCAAGAATCAGAGACCCACTCATTCACATTCAGGAATTCCATCAAAACACTAAACTGGACGTTTATCTATGTAAAGGACCTACCGAGTAAAACCTCGAACTTGCTGCTTCAGCCTGAGTTTATATGAGCTTTATGTTGATTTTGAGGGCCTTGTTTCAGTTATTCCCAAGTTGCGTGTACCCAAAGACTACCAAGGAGCCAATTCTGGTGTAAAACATGTAAGGGTCTTTATTACGAGCCCTAGAGCAAGGTCTCCCACTGTCCCTGTTGCAGTGGGTGAGAGTGAACCCTGAGTCTAGGGGTTCAGGCTTTTGGTTGGGGAATTTCCATAAGGGTCAGCAAGTTCCTATTTTAAACACTGCATTTCTGGTGTAATCTGCAGGAACCAAACATGATGGTCAGGTTATCTATGCCCTGCAGGTTGTCTTAGGTTATCTCGATGTACCTTGGTCCTGCTATTGCAGCCTGACTGGTTGTTGCTAAGTGGGTTGCCATAGGATGTTTGCTCAGGTGGACTCTTGATTTTCTTCCTGGAATTGGTCTCTCACAAAATGGGCTTTCTCCAAAAAGGAGTTGACTGGACTTTACAGCTTCCTTGGTGTACTCCATCCCTTCTGGCTCTTACACACTTCCTGCCTTTTCTTTTGTGGGGTTCCTGAGCTCTGAGGGAAGGAGATATCCCATTTAGGACTGAGTGTTCCAAGGTCTCTCACTGTCTGCCTAATGTCTGGCTGTGGGTCTCTCTCATTGTTCCCATCTGCTGCACAAGGAAGTTTCTCTGATGATGGATGAACAAGGCACTGATCTATGAGTGTAGCAGAATGTCATTAGGAGTCATTTCCTTTATCAGTGATAGACTTGCAAAACTTTCTCACTCTTTGAGGCTTTTTAGGGAAATTCTGATAAAGCCAAGTTTACCAAGTTTTCTTCTGTTGATTATACCTTTGATGTTGTCTTCATCACCAAAACCAAGGTCACCTACTGTTTCCTCTGTGGTATCTGAAGAAGTAAAAAGCTTTGCATTTTACTTTTGGGTCTAAGATAAAGCAGATGTCTACTTGTAAGCACAGATTTAACCTTCCATTAGCATGCAGGCATTATCTTTATTCAGACCTTTTATCTTAAGGTTCACTTACTTAATGCTGATATACATGTAGATGGTGAGTATTTATCCTGTTTCTATGTCTGCAGGAAATGTACTCAGCTGGAAGGAACCCCTCTGCCCAAGATCACCCTCCCTTCCTAGTACAGCTTACTTCCTAAACTGGTTGAATCGCCTCCTTCATCTCCTCTGGCAATATTCCCTTCCTCTAGGATTCCATTTAAATCTTTATAATCTCCATGGTTACTTCCTCTGTGATTTTTTTTTTTAATAGTTTCCTTTAGCTTCTCTTCTAATTCCCTTGGGATCTTGTTTAACTGTCTAATCTCATGGTTAACTATAATTTCTAGTTGTTTTAGTTTCATTTAAATTTCTGTAGTTACCAGATCTCTATTCCATTTTAAAGTATGGCATTACCTCCACAAATAACATTCACGAATATTCCTGTAACCTGATTGTTTTAGGATTCAGTGTCTCTGGGTTGGTTATTTTGTCAGTGTCCTCTCTCTCTGAGTCTTTGCTGGACCTATGGCCACTTGCTTATAGAAATAACTGAGTTCAGGTGGTATTTGTTTGCACCAATGAGGTTTTGGTTTTCTTCTGCTCAAACCTTGTCTTTCAGGGCCATATTCCCATTCATACCAGAGTAAGCTCCTGAGGGACAAGGGACTCAATCCACAAAAGTTACTGTTGCACATACTACACTCTGACCTGCATTCTTAAACTGCAAATCAAAGGAGCTGATCTTTTCTGTGGCTTCCCAGAGCTCTGGACAAAGGGAGCACAGGAGAATGTATTCTGCTACTTACTAGAAATGGCATACCCATCGCTCTTCATCCCAGGCAAGCTAGAGTAGAAAGATAACAAAGATGTGTTAGACTATTGAATTATAGTACAAAAAGATCTGAAGGGCATTTGCTGTTATAAAGTTGGAAGTATCTAGCATTTTAAGGTTTTATTGTGGCTGCTGAAAGCAGAATTTTAAGATAGCACTGCTAACCTCCACCTCCCAGTTGTTTTATGTTGCACAGTCAAGGAAATGCACAGATCTAACTAAGGAATAAAATTACTTCTGAAACATTCATTAGCCTACTTTAAAAAAAAAAGCTAATCTTGAGTTGAAATTATTCCATGAGCCTAATTTAATCATGAATCCTTCAAAGGGGCGTTTTCTCCCTTGGACAGCATGAACAGGGAGTTAAATTCCAAGTCCTAGTAATAATAAGCATTCTATTGCTGCCGTGATGATTGAAGGATAATGTAACACTTGCAGCCAGGTACCTGGGACTTCTGACTTTTCAAATGTAAGATTCTACACAGATACATAGTATTGCTTCCAGTCACTCATTTTATGGCAATCTTATACAGTAATGGGAAACTGATATAGAAGGGTATGGGGGTTTTCTTCTACCATGATTTACTAGGTGATAAAATTGCATAAGCACAGAAACAGTAGAACCCAATTCTCAAAAGCACCTGTTTTTCTAGGGTAGCTGATGCCAACACATACCGGAGACAAGATGAGTCTTCTATAATGCTAGCTATAGGTAACTTCAGTGTAGCTTTTATTTAACCACAAATCCCCCAAGCCATAAACTTCATACCACAAGTAAATCAAATTACACCAGCACAGAAAGACAAGTTATATATAAAGTCTTTATAAATTCACAAGCTTTGTTGAAAGTGTACAAGCAGTTTCAATTTATTGGAACAAAAGTAACATTTCTGGTTTTGCAGGAGTGAAGTCACACTGTACATTTCAAAGAAGGCATTAAAAAATGTTAAAAACAATCACAGTTGAAGTGAAACAACTGTGACTGTTAAATACCTGCTATACAGGAACACTTTAATAAGTGTTCAGCTGCTTGACTTAAAGGATGCATATTTCCACACTGTTTAACACTTATAAATTAATTCACAGGATCATAGTATTATTTTATAGCTCCAAATGGGCATTAGCAAAAAAAAATAATACAAAATGACTCCTCTTTCAAGCAACACCTTCTGCCTCAAGTAAAACAAAATTAAACTACAACATGTTAGTACTTCTAAAAAGTTTGTGACATTGAAGAGGAGACAGATTTCCTGTTTTATAATCCTGGGACATCTCTTGCTGTGGGCTACTGCTATTGCTTCATTCATGTACTTACTCGAACCTCCAAGGACTCAGGGCCTGGAATGTCTTTTGCAAGGAAAGGCATCCCAGAAGTGAGACGTGTCTGGGAGCCCTATTCTGGTTTACTGCTGAGGTGGATGGGCTTCAGGGTATGAGCCAAGCACACTTACATACTGGGCTTCTGGAATCTTATGCTTTGGGTGTGTTTAGACAGGAGTAGGGATATGGGACAAAGATCTGAGGCAGCTGATAAGATCTATATAGATTTTGCATGGTATACAGAATAGAGGGGTTATAGCAACCAATGAAAATATTTCCCATGTCATGACCTTTTAATAAATTGTAGTATACTACATTGTCTCTCCTTGTGCTAGTCAGAGGATAATATCTCATAGCTAAGAGAGAACTCCAAACCCATCTATCAGGTATTTAATGCAATGAATTCCTGCTAACATCAGAATATTTCAAGCAAGTACCTTGTTGGTATCTTGATACTGTCAAAGCTTAATTTTCTCTTTCTGAAGATTGTTAATGTATGTTCTAGCCATTTTCAATTGAAAACAAGCAGAACTGTCAGGAACCATGTGTTACTGAAGGCAGAGCAATCTTATGTCAGCTCTTTAGCAGTTGACCCGTAATATCCTATCTTCAGGATGTTCTCACATATGTGAGCTGTAAATCCCATGTCATTTTAGTAGCTTAAGGTTGCTATGCTATAGTTATCTAAGAACAATATTGAATGAGATGGATTTTTAAAAATCCTCACTGGGTGGTGCCTCACCTTCCTTCTATTAAGGAAAATGGTGGCAGAGTTCAAGTGTCAATTTCCCTTTCGTAGAAAGAGGTTTACAAAACATGACAGCTCACCTACCAAACTACTATTAGTTCCTTGTGGAATTAACAGCATTAGGCTAAGACACAAAAAGTATTTACAAAATGGACAATCTCAAAGACAAACTTGCTGGTGCTGTGAGATCATACAAAGGAGAAACTCATGCGGAAGAGCAACGGTCTGAGTGAAGTGGAGACAGAGGCCAAGATACAACATCTTAGGAAACAGTGGAAGTGGTGGGAGCCACGATTGTTGTCATCCCTGGACACAGATGTTTTCAGGAGCATCATTATGCAAAAGCTGAGCTTTGTGGACTCAGTGCATCTGGTAGCTGTTCTTCCAAAGTGCAGAATGGCTTGGCAAGCTTAGAGGCAAGTGTTTCCATCTTTTTAATTAAGCAGACTGTAGTAACTGTAAAATTAGTCTCCATTCTATTGGCCATCTGAGAGGTTACACGTTGGTTTCCAGTCCTAGCAAGCGTCCCATCCTCTCCACATTCTTATCAATAGTAGCTTGACATGTTATCTCCTTGGCACATTCCATTGGAAACCAGCCCCTCTCTCCATCTCGAAGTCGTTCCCCTTCATACCAGCCTGCAAGAAAAAAACAGGCTGCATCAGACAATGTCTGCAGGTATTGTTCCATGCCAGCTTACTCTGAAGAGATGCCCATTCAGAGGTCACTCTCTTCCATGGACTGGATACCATGGGTAATAGTCAAGAAGAAACTTCAGTGCAATAGATGCCTGTTAAAGTCAAAATACTTAAGGTGAAGTAGGACAAGGTTGCAAGAGAGAATGATGGATGCCCCAGAGACTGGGCATGAGCAAAAGCTCTGAGGGACGAGGCTAAGAGAGCTGCCTGGGCTCAGAAAGGGAATCCTTTGGGCAGGAGCCCCAGTCAATGGGGCATGAATTGTCAGGAGCCAGGTTAAGAACAAGAGGAAAGTGGAGGCTGTCTTGGAATAGAGAAGCTAAAGCTTCTCTGTGTCAGGATATGGAGTTCCCGACCAAATGAAACTCTTTGGACTGGAGGCTCTGTGAGCACCAGTCCACCAGTTCCTATGAGAACAGTCCTACTCACCATCGCCAACACGCTGATAAATGAGGACCACGTCTGCCACCTGCAGGGAAAGTTCATCAGGCTGTTTGGCAGTAAAAGACCTAATGATTTCCACCTGGGTCAGAGCTGTGGAGGAAAAGGGACATTCTGAGCTTCCAGGGGCTGAGAAATCTTGTACAAAGCAGCAGTATGCATTCGCTCACTGGGCTCTGTGGTTTCAGGGCTGGCACTGGTGGTCTGAGCTGGGCTCCTACGGGAAATTAAAGAAGCCTCGTGCCTGGTTTTAACTGTTGGGGTCAGGAGGACTCTTATGATGCATGGAGATGCTCAACAGTAGCCTTGACCAGGAGTCATTCCATGTATTACACTGGGAGAAATGGAGGTGAGAGAGGAAGTGGCAGGCCAAGATTATACAACTCATACCATCTGTAATGCCTGGAGCTTTATCTACAGTGACCCTATCCTATCAGGAACCAGGCATAAAGGCTATGGCAAAACTTAGAAAAAAGTGAAGGCTCCAGCCAAAGGCCAGACGAATTCAGAGTGCCCCCAAATGCTCATTTGCAACAATACAACCTCAGCAGAACTGACATGGCTTCATTATTTGTTTTTAACATAAAATTTGATGTCAAGCCGACCACTTTTGCTTTAACTCTAAAGGCTGTGATCATCAAAGAGCTCCAGAAAACCACCTTTGCAAGCCTCATCCTTCAGTCACCCAGAAATATAGTGTCACCGTTGAATGTGCATACTACGACACCAGAAGAATAAAGTACATTTTCTTGACATTACCACCTACACTAAAAAGGACCGTGAAAAGATGTAATTTTCTTTAGACCAAAAACTTGTAACCAGATATGGTAGCTCATGCGACCCTTTGTAAAGCCGAGGCAAAAACTTGAGTTCAAAGCCAGTCTGGACTAGTGTGAAACCCAGGCCAGGCAGAGCTACATAGCAAGTCTTTTTCTCAAACAAAGCAATAAAAAACAAACACTTTTCTGTTTATATTCAAGCCTATTAGTAACCACTAGCTATAAGCATTTTATGGCTCGAGCAGGACTTTGACCCTCTATAATTGACCTTTGTCCTCCCAGTATCCCGAAGTGAACCCAATACCTCTGACTCACAGATGAAGAAACAAACCCAGAAAAATTGAACAGTGATTTTTCATGTTTAGCAACTAACATGGGAGGAACTAACAGCTGTCTTGGAAAAATCAGTAGAGATGAAGATAGTGTAAGCAGTCAGTAACCATGCTGGCCAGCAGAGGGCAGAGCCCCTCCGTGTTCCTAGAAACTTACTGGTTCTGTCTGGTGGCTGCTTCCCACTGCTGTGTCCCAGGGCTGTGATCCAGCGGGCTCGCTCACTCCTAAACACAGAGAGCAGGTGCAATTTAGATTAGTTCTCTATACTCTGAAAGTAGTTTATTCTAGACAGCCACTGCAAACCTACTTCCAAAACATAAGGTAGGGACTGGCCTTGGAAATGGACAGGAGTGATCTTTAAAAAGGGAAGAGTTATCATCGTCAAATAGAAATGTGGCTAGTTATTGGGTAGAGGAGACTTCTCATATAACCGTTGGACATTTAATGGCGAACTGATTAGCCATTGAATCAGATACTTATCACAATCATCTGATGTTTAGCAGTGGGCCTTTCCCTCCCATATACTCAATTATTTTGGTAAAGAAGCTGGGAAATCCCTTTTCTATGTGTGAACATTATTGAAATAAAAATTCTGAAATATTTAGACTATTCTCAAATGCTTTAAACTATTTTCATGAGCATAGTTAGAAAAAATAGCCAAAATATTTTTAATATGCTAAGTTACAGCTGTGTAAAACAAAAACTTTACTATGACTACTACAAGTCCTGGGCAAGCACAGCACTGTTCCACCACCATATCATCCTGTGTATTTAGAAAAGCAAGCACTAGAATTGCAATTAGTCAAATCAAACTATGTGTATATATTATTTTAGTTCTCTCTAAAATCTTCCAAAAATGCCATCTGTAGGATAAAAGTAGCATTTTGGAGATAAGCAATCTAAGCCAATTTACTATACCAATACACCTTCTCGACAGACATCTTTAGACCCAAAAAATTGAAGAACACTTTTTTTTTTTATTCTCCCAATACCTAGCGACCTATTTTCATTCCTGGACATGTATGCACTCCTCTGCCATACCAAGCAGAGCAGCCCACATAAGGACCTGCCACAGGGCACAGCAGCCCATGCTTGTCCTCTGTGATCTTCCCGCTTCCCTTTCTTTTCTGCAGTCCATTCACTATTGCCTGTTAGAAACCTTGCCTTTTGCAGTTGCTGAGAAGGCTCAGAAATGCACTTGCTATTGTGGAGGACTTCAGGTTCAGTTCCTAGTACCCACATAGGTGGCTTACTGCCTATTACTTCAGCTCCAGGGGATCTGATACCTCTGGCCTCTTCTAACACCCACACTCACATCACACATCCACACAGCTATGTGCCTGGCTAGTTAGATTCTCTCCAGAGCACAGCTTAGTGTAACTGGTGCTCAGTAAACATCTGATTATAAGAGAGCCATGTTAATAATCACAAGCTGAACCTTGATCAGTTGTCTGCTGCTATTACCAGATCATAAACTCTGACAGGCAGGAGACTGCCACAAGGTAAAGGCCACTCTTTGCAATACAATGAGATTGACTTAAAAAGCCAAAAATAAATAAATTGATATATGTTTAAAAGTAAAATAAATAGGTAATGCAATTAGGATGCAACATGTATACTCAGTTTAAAAAACAAAAAAAGATGCAAAGAGGGGGTTGAGATCATTCAGAGCCTATAGCTCTGCCAGGCATGAGTGTGTGGATCCCCAGAACCCATGTAAAAGCTGGATGCTGTAGCATGGGTACCTGCAACCCCAACTCTCCTACAGTGCATGGGATGCTTGGAGAATCTCAGGCCTCCTTAGGGTCACAGAGCCTAGTATACACAGTGGCAATGAAGCTCAGTCACCGGGGATAGCCCTCTGACCCACACACTCTGGCATGTGCATCCCTACATCCACGTACAGAGACTGGCGGAAGTGAGGCTTCATGCAGTAACACACAATTGGTAGAAACTGATGATACCATCTTGCTTCCAAAACTTCTCTAATACAGAGAAAGTGTTCTATCTTGGTTTTGTAAGGAATAAGTAACATATATAGCTTCCCTGAAACCAGTTCCCAGGAAAGACTTTAAATTGTGCTGTTTGATGGGGAAAGATCCTTACTATGCCACACACAGGCTGCACTGGAATTTCCAAAGTACAATGCTAACTAAAAACTAACATGGAGCAGAAGTTGTGTGGATCACCAAGAGCAGTTTCCATAGCTCAGTGGTTGTACCTCTCTGTGCCATACCAAAAGCAGGGCAGGCCTTTGCCCCATGTCTTATCCTGCCCAAACTGCTGCCTTCCCAGTGCACTGTGGGACAGAATCTTTCACACAGGACTTTGCAGACAAGGCCAGCAGCTGCCCCCCTGCCACTGAGGTTGAGCAGTCCAGATGAAATCATTCACTCCTGTGCCATGCTGTCTGGGTACTAATGGCATCCTGTAGACAGTGTGGCCCCTTGCTGGGACTCTAGAGGACAGAACAAGACACTTGTTGTTGCCCTTGCTGAATGGAGCTGTTTCTTGAAAACATTTCAATTGAGTCAGTACCACCCCCTCTCAGAAGCTGTCAAACCACACCAGTTCCCCTGGGGCTTCTACAAGCCTTGCCAAGGAGCTGGCCCCACCAGGGAACTGGAAGCAGTGTGTCTCTATAGCAGGAGCCGAGCACTTGCTAAAGACAGAAGCCTAAAGACAGGAAAGCCATTATTATGAAAGTCCATGGCTCACTCTCATCTACTCTCTCCAGTTACCATATGAAACAAGAGGCATTTGCAACCTACCACACAGGCAGTTCAGACTTTTTCCTTTGCCCTGATACCTGTGGGGTATCAAATCCCAAGATATAACGAATCCTTCAAGCAAGCTTCACTGAGTGTACGGGTACTACACTAGGCTGGGGTTCATTGCTGTTCATAGCTCTTAATATGATGGGGCAGACAAGCAGAATAAAACATGTTCAAGCCCCAAGCAGTGTTCAGTGTGCTGGGAAAGATGCTCCTGAAGCCACATTTGACGACAGAGAAGAAAAGACCAAGTGGAACAGAGACTAACAGCCTTCCCATGGCCGCCCAGCTTTGCATGTAACTCCTCATGGGGAGTTACAGCTGAGCCCCTTGATCCTATCTTTTAACTGAGTCATAGACATGGCGGGTTTAAACTTGATTGCAAAAAGGTTGCAGACACAGAAATCCAATTTCTCACCACATCTGCCAAAGGCTGGATAAGTATTAGAAAGGAAAGCTCTACAATGACAGCATACACTGCAGCCTCAACCCTGCTGGCTATCCCAGCTTTTAGGAGGCTGAGGATCACCGCAGCTAGCATGAGCTTCATTGCAAACCTTGTCTCAAAAATAAGTATTAAGGGCAGTTTAGTTTTCCAGCACTTTTAGAATAGAAGTGGTCATTGAGAATACAAGAGATGTTAATCAGACTTGTAGTTCTGTCATCCCTACCCCAGGAAAGTCAGGGCTGGTACTGTTAATATGTAATACTGTTAATAATAACTGGTGAAGTTAATAGGCTTCGTGTGAAATATCAGTGCTCACTTTAATATCACTTGTTCAGAGTATCAAATGAAGGCTTCTATATTTTGGTCACCCACCCAAGAAGGGCATATGGCATTGTTGTGTGCTGTTTAAAATATTCTGCTTCTGGGGGCCAAAGAGATGGCTCAGTGGTTAAGAGAACGGGCTGCTCTTCCAGAGGAGGCAAGTTCAATCCCCAGCAACCAGATAGCAACTCACAACTATAACTCCAGTACCAAGGGATCTGGCACTTCACACAAACATACATGCAGGCAAAACACCAATGTGCATAAAATAAGAATAAATACAAATCTTTAAAACAATGTTCTGCCCATTTCTCCTTAGAATATCTTGTTTGTTTACGAAAGGTGACTATAATTTGACTTGTCTTCCAAGGGAACAGCACCCCTTGAATGTGAAAGATCATTTCAGACCTAGAATCTAGATTCAAAAAGGAAAAAGAAAAGAAAAATTGCAACCCGAACTACATTTTCTTATATAGACTGTCTACTTTATGTTGTGATGTTCCCAAAGGAAGAAAGAATATGATTGCCTCTGAGATCCCATTTACAATTCCATCCCATCCTTCTACTTCCTGTTGTAATTAAATCATTAACTGAAGCAGGAAGAGGGCAAAGCTCCCTGCCAACAATGCCTCTTTGTCAGAGCCCAGCACCCGGTCTGGGTGGCTGACAGCACAGCTACATTCATTAGGCTCCCAGCTTCTCTGCAAAAGAAATACAAGAAAGGACCTCTGACTCTTGTTTATGATGGCTCTATCTATCCTACAGTTACATACATGGTTGAAAAGACCTTGTCCCCCCCCCACTGATCACATAGTAGATATCTCATCCCTGCATACATTGGACCCAAAGGGGAATCCAAATTCTACTGCAAATGCAGGAAGCCAAGGATATCACTTGCTACAGCCGGTTGGCCTGTGGGAACTGCAGCTGTCTGTGCCTCATTTTAATGAAGGTAGACAAAGGGGACTCTCCATCTCCCACATTCTTCTTGAAAAGCCCAGAAGGAAAAGAGATGAGAGTAAAACCTTCCTCCCTTGTCTTCTCAAGAAGAGTAAGACTTTGTCTTTTTCAGAGTGTTGTCTGGTTAGCAGTACAGTGACTTATGGTCCATGACAGGCAAACACATAACACCATGTACACAACTAGATGCCCATTCTACAAAATAGCAGGGTTTTTATGAACAAAAGTGAAAACCAGGAGAAACCTGGGGGTGGGCGGTGGCCTTGGGGTTATTCTAGCAACTAACAGATTCCAGAAAACTAGGAAGTGGCCAATAGGAAGTAGGACATCTAAGATGTTGGGGGGAAGGGATTTAGTTAGTAGGACATACATGATATGAAAGTGGTGAGACAAACAGGATAGAAAGTTTAAGTACTGATGGTGTGGAGGATTGGGAAAATAAGGGCATGAGGGAGAGTAGCCAAAGTGACTAGTGAAACAGGCATATTGAAACCAATAAGCAAATTAAAATAAATAAGAGAAGGGAGATCTCCTCCTTAGCGAGAGAATTCTCCTAGAGCCGTGATTATTAAACAGGAACCCCAGTATCACATATAGATCTCCATCCTCCCATTAACACAGGGGCAGTGAAACCGTGCCACCAGACAGAAAAACAGGTAAGATAGAAACAGAGTCAACACCCACCACCTCCAGTAAATCTCACAATTGAGATGGTAGGCATTAGAATCAGTTCCCTGATAATCAGTCATGTAGAATAAAAACCTAGAGTTCTCCATGCTAATAAGGTATCTAGATAGGCTCCGAGTATCTAGTCAATGAGCTTCCTCTCCTGGGCATTCCATCCTGCAAGAGGTATTTAATCTCTGGTTCACCCTGAGTAAGACATAGGTGTTCTCATCCACCATGAATAAAGCAGTTTGAATAAGCAAAGACCTTCTTCATCAAGAATTGCAGCAGGGGTGGGGGTAGGTTGGGGGTGATCCTTTGTTGTAAAGAACGCTGCCTAGATCCCAGAGAAGGCTTTCTTCCTTTCTTCCAGTCCCTCCATACCTTGGCACTCATTGGGAAATTAGTCAAATTCCGCTCCAACCTGGGCTCAGCGTGGGTAGCGGACCTGTTCCCAACTTCTCAAAGTTCACAGCAGCATCTGGGTACACAGGAGTTTAAGAAGCATAGGATCTGTCCCAGATCTCTTGCCCAGAAGAACAGACTGAGACCTCTGTCTTAGACTGCATTCTGCCTTCCCTGAGCGGCATATCTGACACGCTAGCATCAAGGCACAAATGGACATGACTGCAAAATATAGGGAAACAAAGGCAGAACAAAGCAGAAAGCATCTTCCCTGCTGACTAGCTTTCATAATGCTAAAGAGTGCTCTACAGGCTACTAGGAGAGAATGGCACCAACTGTGAACCTTATGAACCAACAACCAGGCAAGATGTACTCACTACTGTAATAATGGCAAAACCATTACAGGGGCAACCAATGTTCTTTGATTGGATTCAGCCTAATCAAAACCCTATAGCTAGGGAAAACATAGGCCATAAGAGGCCTTAAGAGGCAACCTACTACTGCTGTTTAGCTAAATTGACACAAGTCAAACTGTTGTCTAAACATGTTTATACCCATAGACAAATGCTACTTTCAGCCTTAGTTAGAGAAGCTTCCCTTCACAGTACATGTATATGAATTCAGAGATGGTTGGCTGCTATATTAAGGGACAGTTGAGTGGAGAGCTCTATACCACCACTTTATGGCTCAGAAAATACTGAAGGAGAAAGTGATGGAAAGATGGAACAGATGATGGATAAGTAGAAGAGCTGTAGAATGCATCTCCTAGGCATCATGTGGCCATTGCAATCATGACCCCAGCAGCTGAGTTGCCTTCACTGGGCTGGCACAAGGCTTAATCTGTCAACAGTCATGGACAGAAAGGGGGATAACTAGAGAGGCACTGCCCATCTCTGCTGAGCTATTGGCCACTGCTGGGTTCTGGGTGAGAGCCACTGGTCAATCTGACAGGATCCATTGTATGTTCCATGCCCATGGTCACTCATGCGGCCCTAATTAAATACAATTATAAAAACCAAACAAAACCACATGAATGTGGGAAAGCCATGTGTAGGGAGGAGGGGGTGAAGAGATAGAGAGAAAGGGGCCTTAGAGGGTGAGAATACTCAGAATGCAGTATGTACACATATGGGCTGTCAAACTAAGTTTACTAATTAAAAAGTACATATTTTAAAAGGGTGACAGAGATTAACAAAGAACAACTTCCCTAAATATGGTTACTACTCTACCTTGCCTTGGATATAGAAAAACTAATTATTGTCTTTTTGTATCAGCCTAAAACTATGTTTTGGGAATCTGCTATATACAAAGAGGGGGAAAGACATGAACGGATCCAAGACTAGAGATTAGCAGTCAACAGTGCAGGGCGAGAAAGAATGTTTAGAATTCTGTCCATGTGGTTCAAAAGATAAACTCAGGAAGGAGACAGTAAGAAGGAAAATTAAGGAAAGATGAAACATACTGCTGTGCACTCAAACCCAGGAACATAGAGCAAACGTCATTTTCCTAACTTAACTGTTAATGGAGCATATTAATCAAATAACACATAAAAAGGAGAAAACTGCCAGGAGTGGTGGCACATGCTTTTAATACAGAAGGAGGCAAGGGAGGCAAATTTCTGAGTTCAAGTCCAACAGAGTGAGTTCCAGGATAGTCTGGGGTGAACAGAGAAAAACTATCTAGAAACAAGCAAGGAAGAGAAGAGAGGAGGGGAGGGAAGGGAAGGGGAGAGAAGAGAGAAGAGAGAAAAAGAAGAGAGAAGAGAAGAGAAGAGAAGAGAAGAGAAGAGAAGAGAAGAGAAGAGAAGAGAAGAGAGAAGCAGACCATAAATGTGGGGGCTCAGAGATGACTCAGTGGTCAGAGTGACTGCTCTGCAAATATAGCTGGATCATGGTGCCCTTATAACAAGTTAGATATTCTGACAAATACGATTATTCCAGCTGTAATAGTGTGCAGAGGCAGGGGCCTAAGACATAAGCCCCAGTTCAAGAAGAACCCGAGTCAGAAAGACCGAAAGGAAGTGAGTGAAAAGGACAGGAAGCTCTCTTCTGGCTTTTGTGTGTTGCACAGGCATGTATAATATACATGTATACATACATGCACAGACCTGTACCCAAAAGCACATGTTAAAAACCAAAAAAAAAAACCCCCAAAAACCAACAACTGTATATTTCACAAATCTTAGATGCAAAGAACACACCTTACACTGACTAGGACTGATTGTTCAAAACCAGATATCCCATACCATAGAGAAATAATAACTGGTTGTGGGGTAAACATAGCTTAAGTTGATTTAAAGAAAGATCATAATGTGTTATTAGTTTGTTCAGCTTTTATGTTTCCTGGCTTAAGTTTAAAACAAAACAAAAACAGAAAAGCAGGATCTAGGAACTAAACTACAGATGTATAACATGTGATAATTTGCTAGACATTTAAACAACCAATTGTCTGTGACATTGAGTGTATCTGTTTTAAGGAAAGGGCATTTTGGTGTCCTTTTTTTTCTCTACCAGTGCTGTTTTATATCTTGCCAGTATCTGTCCATTTATTTAAGAATTATGTTTATGTTAAGTGTATAAATGCTTTGTCCATGTGCATGAATGCACTGCAAAAATGCCTGGTATCCCCGGAGACCAGAAGAGGACACTCTAGATGCCCTGAAATCAGAGAGAGTTACAGACAATTTTAAACCACTGGAAAGTGGTGCTGGAAAGTGAACCCAGGTCCTCGGCCACTGTTGTTAGAGCAAGTGCTCTAACCACTGAGTGACCTCTCCAGACCAGTCTATTTATTAGTTTCTCAGCTGTAACAGTGCAGAGGAGGGAAGAGAAGAATTACAGTCCCTCCTTCTGTTCCCAGAGACTTCTGCCCCACCCCCACCCCCATCTCTTCTGGAATGTTCTCTCGCTATTAATGAAAGAACTACAAATATGAGTCATACTCATGGGTTTACGGGTGACATAACTAAAGACTCTGAGGAGATGTCTGGTGTAGAAAATGTACAACCACTCAGTTTAAGGCAAATCAAAGGCAAGAGGGTAGAACAGACTCTACAGTCCTGGGAAAGCATAGAGCCTTTACATAAAAGAGCAGGACACTGACTTAGAATGTCTAAGAAACAAGTAATGGAGATTTCATAAATGATGTTTGAGGCAGTCAGGAGAAGCTCTGTCAAGACATTAGTGAGGCCAGAATGAAGAACAAACGGGGGACAGAAGAGGAAATCACAAGCAAAAACAGCAGCACCCTCTCCTTTTCTAACTGCAAAGAGGGAGTTTCCAACCTTCTATGAATTTTCTGGAATGTCTAGACAAGTACTAACCCCCAAAGAGTTTAAGCTTTTCTTAAACTTGCACAAAATCCAGCATATTAATTCCATTCTTAAAAGAGGTTTCCGTACATACACAGAGGAAAAAAAAAAAAGTCTAGTTTTGCCTCTGATACCCAAGGACTTCTAGAGTTGAGCAGATGCTTTCCTTTCGCCAAGCCTGGACCGGGTTGTGTCCCATGCTGGTTTCTAGACACACAGACACAGGACACCTTCCTCTTCAAAGCAGCAGACACAGGGGGCAATGCTGGGAACTCTAGAGGCCTTTTCTACTGCTCAGGGGAAAGAACTGTGAGCCCATAAAAAAAGATCTCTTCTGTAAGAATATACATTTACATAAAGACTTCACTATAGTTGGGGCTGTTATTCACTACTATCTGCTGATCCATTGTAATCACTCTCCCTGAGAATGCTGGCAGACAAGGGTAGGGAACATGCAGGAACCTGAGAGGACGCAGCCATAGGGAACTCCTTTTCCTCCATTGCTGTATTTCCTAACCCACCACAGCTCCTGACCCACGGCGATGTCCAAGAGACTTCTTGTTTCCAAAGAATTTGGTCAGCAGTGTCAAAATGAACCAAATCATCAAAGTGGACTTGCAAACCAAGCCCTAATCCCCTCCTTCAGGGTGAGCACATTTAGTGCTGGTGAATCGACAGGCACAAGCAGAATCCCTGTCCTGCATTTCAGAAGTGGTCTGGGAAGAAGTATCGAGATATGCTTTCCTAAGCTGAGTATGTTCCTGGGAGTCCCTCTGCTCTGTCTGACTAAGGGCGGGTGATTCAGAAATTACTTCAAATTCAACTGAACATAGCAAAGTTTGCTTGGACTCTAACTACTATTAAATCATTTTGCCTAAATGGATGAGCCATTTTTCAAGACTGCAAACTGTAGCAACTGCAATGTGTTCATGTGAAATGTTAAGTGGCCATATCCTAGCTTTTGGCAGTAGAAGCAGCTTGGAGAGAGCTCCAAAAAGCCAGTGAGAGATTGCTGTAAAGCTACAGAACGTTCCAAATGAACTTGAATGAATGAATAAATAAAGGCTTCATCCTAGTGTTTTTGTTTATGAAAATGTCAGTGTTTAAATAAAATGCATTTGTCAATGAAACTGTTCAATTAAAATCCATCCATCTATCAAGATTTACAGGTCCGAAAAGTATGACCATTCCCTAGAGGTACTAAGGAGATCACATACATCTGCTAAAAGCACCTGAATGCTATGCTTAGTACACAGTAGGTACACAACAACAAAACTAAATAGGAGCCACTGTGTATGGAGAGCAAGAGCAGGTGGGCGAGACAAAGGGAGGTCAGGTACTCAGAACCTTCTCCTGCCTGTGTACTTACTGGGTCTCAGCGCCAAGTAGCATGTCCACCTTCTCACTGGCATGGTTGCTGAGGACAGTCAGGGTAAAGAGGTGAGTGGCAGAGTTCTGTCTTGAGTAAAGCATCGTGGAAGGGTTCTTCCCTGGAGAAGAATTAAGCTCTTCATTGTCACAGGATTCCACCAACAGCTGGTCCCTTAAGGAGTAATCATTGACATTGTAGCTTTCTTCACTAAAAGAAAGGGGGAGAATATTTTAATTTCTCAGTGGCTAGGACTGTGACACTGTCAGATTTCAAGTCACCTTTCCGGAGAAGTGGCCAGGACATCCAGAGGGAGGAGAGAATGACCTGTTGGATAACATGAATTGGAATCTGATTTTGATCTACCGATTATCAATTAAGAGAAGCACCAAAATTATGATAATTTTGTGAGACACTAAAGTACGTCTCAGATAAAAGAGCAATATATTTTTGAAAACACAGGTCATTTCTTACATGGACTTAAAAATCAACAAATGAAAAGTGAGCACTTCTTGAGTACAAACCTATGAGAAATTTCCACTGAAGATCCAAGTATCTGGCAGGCAACACCATGAGACTCACACTGCCATTTTAGGAACAATAAACAAATGTTAGATAGATGAAATGTTGAATAATTAACCCTATGAAGAGCTTCATAGGCTTTATTTGCCTCTGTTCTGTAACTGGTATAATCAGTAAGAGTTTCACACATCCTAATAATTGGTGCACCTGCCTGCTTTACACACGCCTTCACCACAAAATGAAGAGGACACCTTAAAAGCCTGCCCACGCTCTGGGTAGCCCCTACCCACTAATGACCACAGCAGAGGACACAAGTAGAACCCCAGAGGCCTAATGATAAAAATTGAACTTTAGCAGATCCCCCAAGGAGGCCTGCTTGCTCTGGCAAAGTGCCCAGTCCATCCTTCCAGATTCAGCCTTGTACTTCAGAAGCCACGAGGACATCCTGCTATGTCCCCACCCTTCCTTATCCTAGTCTCTCAGGATTCCTTATTCCACAGTATGAAGATGGCTAATCCCCCAGGACAATTGGCTCTTGAACACTTCCCACTGTGTCCTTCTGAGAGTGTCTTTCCTTAAGGAATTCAGTTAAGTCTTAAGCTTCAGCCTCTCATTGGAACCTTCTGTCTACCTTGCAATCAAGTAAGTTTCCTCTAACAGAATCTTGGTTCTCTCTAGAGATGCTGTATCTCCTAATGGCTCTGCTCGCTTCTACAAAATGCTGCCCTTCTGCTCCTAAGAAGGCCTAGACTCTAGAGCTTACACTGTTGGTCTCTGTCCCAATCACAAGCTTCTACAGATTTCAGAGTCTTCCAATATTACATTAGGACTCCCAAGCTTATCGCACCAATTATCAGGATTCGAGCAAGTCTCACTGATTATAACTGTTACAGAACAGTGGCAAACGAAGCCATGAAGCTCTTCACTGAGTTAATTATTACTTTCTTCTTTACATTCCAGGAACAGCTCCTTCTTTTGCTGTGGTCTCAAGGCTTTGACTTCTCCAATGGCTGCAGGTACTCAGCCTTCTCCCCACTCTTATCATTACCATCAAATGTGGCCTCTCCTTCATCTCAACAGCAGTCTAGACACACAGTGCTTTGTGCTCTACCAGGCACCTATCTTTCTAGCTCACCAACTCAAATCCTCGTCACCCAAACTTAATTAACCCACCGGTTCCTACTCAATGACTCTGACCGTTTCCCTGTTGATGGATTCCTCATGTCCCCTCACCTGTACATATCAAATTACCCATCTTGGATTCTTCTTGGCTGGCTAAAATCATGTCTTGCACCATGCTTATCTCCCTTGGTTCTACTTGTCTGGCAAATTCCAAATCTAGCTATAGATATCTCTTTCTGCTCTCTTCTGCTGTTATAGATAAACCTCAACTGAACTGAGGTAAGCAGACCGCCCTACAATAAATTCTAGTGTACTCTAGGAACAATGACATTATCTCATTTAGTAGCAAATAAAAGTATTTAAACTTAGAAGAGCTGGAAGAAAACTCCCTGTGTCCAAATATAGTAGGGGTTCTTTGAACAAAACATTTTGTTCAAAAGTTTGGGTGCCTTCTTTATTCAGCAGTTAACATTCTGCCTTGTAACTGTCCTTGGAAAACTATAGTTTTTTTGTTTCCTTCAAGTTTAGGTTGATAAACTGTCCACCCAGAAACAGCATATACAGTCTTCTCTAAAAACTAAATATACTTTCTGACCAAATCCATTGTTAGGATCATGTCTGTGTTCTCTGTAAGTTCCCATGTCAAGAAGATCTCCAAATCTGCCCCGAGGCTGCCACACCCAGACATATAAGTTGTTTTCACATCTAAATGAGGCCTATCAAAGCCCACATTACACTGAAAGGAAGAAAGCAGGACAGTGCACCTTACCATCAAACAGGGTTGTATCTTTAAAAGATCTTGTTTACTAGAAACAAAGAAGTCAATTGTTAGCAGGGCAGAAAATGTTTACAATGCCAGGACATCTTAGACATAAATTTAACAGCCCAGGATTCAGGATGTGCCTGTGCACACACCCTACCACTAATACCACTATCGCGCGCGCGCGCGCGCACACACACACACACACACACACACACACACACAAAGAGGCAGGAGAGATGAAGGCAAAAAAAAAGAAATGAAAGCAAAAGCAGTGTCTCGATATGAGCAGGAAAAACCACTTAGAAAATAGAGGTTGCTTGCTATTTTTCTTCCTATCTTGCTCTTTGGTCGCAGTCAAAAGCTGTAACATCATCACTCAGTGGCAATAATAAAAATCATTCTCTGGATAGCGAAATTGAAGAAATTAATATTTTATGGGTGCGATAGTTAGGTAGGCCCTGAAGAATAGTAGTTGCACTGGGATCAAGGTTCCTTCCAAAGAAACAAAAGTCCAAAGAATATGTGCATGACTGCCCTCATTTAGCATCAGGAAGCTTTGTTAGTTTGTCCCTGACAGACCTTAAGGACTAAGTTCCTAGGAGACAAATATTAACTGTGATGGCAAGTCTTTCCTCTGCTTCATTTTTTAGAATTTGTATCTTCCAGGATTTACCTAAATGAAAAAAAAAAAGCTAGAAAATTTTATTTCATCAATGCTTTGAATATGTTTTAGGAATCACTAAAGCCAGAAACAGATACATTTTTAAATTGTACACTAAATGTTCCTTTAAGCAATAAGTACAATGCCATGACTAAAAGCTGTGGTAGTTGCCTGACCCCGTTTAGACCAGTCAGCCTTTCCATGTCCACTTGAAATGGTAAAACTGTGATCCTCCTATTCACAGCTAGAAAACCTCACCTTTGGTATTTGTCCAAACTGTATGAATGGAGACCTTAGCTTATTTTAGATATCGAGATCCAAAGCCATTTCCAAGACAGATGTTTCCTGTCTGTCTTTTAAGTGATTACTCTCATTCATAAAAAAAAAAAAAGAAAAGAAAATCACTGCATTATATACCTATATAGAGCTAACACTTTACTAGTTTTTAAAAGTAGTGTTTTATAAAAACAAAAAACTTTATCATTTAATAGTAACAAATAAAGAAGTAAATAAATTGGTTATTTATCCCGGTCAGCCACCTTAAAACTCACGGAAACAAAAACTGACAAGTGGCTGGCTCACTCTTACAAAAATTTTTCTGGTATGTTCTCTCATACACTCACTACTACTACACAAACATCATGACCAAGAAGCAAGTTGAGGAGGAAAGGGTTTATTCAGCTTACACTTCCATACTGCTGTTCATCACCAAGGAAGTCAGGAACTCAAGCAGGTCAGAAAGCAGGAGCTGGTGCAGAGGCCATGGAGGGATGTTCTTTACTGGCTTGCTTCCCCTGGCTTGCTCAGCCTGCTTTCTTATAGAACCCAAGACTACCAGTCCAGGGATGGCACCACCCACAAGGGGCCCTCCCACTTGATCACTAATTGAGAAAATGCCTTTCAGCTGGATCTCATGGAGGCATTTCCCCAACTGAAGCTCCTTCCTCTGCGATAACTCCAGCTCATGTCAAGTTGACACAAAACCAGCCAGTACACTCACATATAGATATTCAGTCCCCCAGGAGTTCAGAATGATAGCCATTACTCCCCTGACTCTGAATCCCTCGATGACTGCATAAAACTCATTCTTCTGTCAATCGGCACCTGAAACCCCCTCACCCCCCAGTTCAGACCGGCTAGTGTGTGCTGGAGAAGGAGAAGGGAGCCCACACCAGGCACCTCTAGGCCAGGCTTTCCCCGTCCTGCTCACTCAGGTCCCAGAAGGCCAAACGGAGAGGGAAAGAAACAACTCTTTTCCTCGGGGAAGCTGACTCTAATCAGACTTCCCATGTTTGTCTCCATCATTTAACAAACATATGGTTGACACAATTTCTCAAACAATTTGAATCATGGAAGGAGGAAGTTGAATTGCTCAGAAAAAAAAAAAAAGCAAGTGGAAAAACCAACTTTCTTTGCTCAGAGGAGTTTACATGGAGACTTCCTCCCATTGTGCCACATGGTCACCACATTTGCAGCTGCCCGGGCTCCCCACTCTGTGCAAGGCGCTTCCGATCAGGTGCAGGGACCCATCAAGATCGAGGCCACAGTGATGAGTCTCCCCACTGAAATCCAAATGAAGTCCTAGTAACCTCTGTCCAGACTCTCCTCCTTTAAATAATTATCTTAAACAATATAAGGAGCTATCTGTTGAGAACAGGAAACCAAGATAAACACTTCTCATAGTTATTTTCTGTGTGGAGAAGCTCACACAATGTCTGGATGTATGCTGCATACCACTGAGGTGATGTGACATAAGCCTGACTGTGAAGTGTTTCTTTTTTCTTGTGATGCTAGGACTGGATCCCAGGGCCTTGAACATGCTGAGTCAGCACCGGAGCAATGCTTGCACCATCCTTGGCACCCCCTTTATTAGGCAAATAATTATGGAGCCCTTTACTTCCTGTCCCATGATGTCTATTCAGGTTGGGGCATTTCTTATAGGAAGCATTTATTTATGAATATTATTTATTACTTTTAGATCAGAAAGACATTTAAAGACAACGTAGAAGAAGTTCATGTTTAAATATCAAAATGATAGATACATGGAAATTTGCAGGATTAAGCAGAGAAATCTGAGAATTAAGCACCCATTTTGGCACAGTCGGTTTGGGGAAGGGGAAGGACAGAATGAGGACAAAGGGACATTAATCTGCAATTTTGCTCAGCTTGGGGTTTCTTTTTGGTTTAAGAGGAGCATGTCTAGCATTAACTCCCATGGCAAGTTTGAGCAATGAGTATGTTAGTGTGTGATGATTTTCTGTACACTTGACCTATTTTAAAGTAAATTTAAAAATAAAATGTGTTTTAAATCCTAAGTGCATAGATGTGAAGACTATTAGTAGTCCAGGTGTCTGTGGATGCTTAAGTGTGTGGTTGAATCAAGCAGAAGGGGATGGGATGTCTTATCTGTCCTACTGACTAGCCAACTGTGTGGAGAATACATCACTGACTGCAATATAACCATAAAGCCACCATGAATTCACTACAATGACTGAGAAAAAGAACTCCACATAATGACTCTCCTACATATTAATGACACCCAGTTAAGTAATATGATCAATGAGAATTGGTAAGATGGACTCAGGGGATAACAGTTGCTCTAAGGACTTGAGATTAGTACCCAAGCTCATGGTGGTAGGGGAGAATTGAATGCCACAAGTTCTCTTCTGACCTTCACATACATGCTATGACTCTCCTACTTTCATGTGCACACACACACACAAACAACACTTGCATGTGCACACAAATAAATGAAGCAGAAAGTTCAAGACAAATATATAATTGATGGACTTATTTATAACATCAGAAAATCTCTTAAGATATTTGTTATGCATGGGAGCTCAAAGAAACTGGGCCACCAACCAGGGAACATTCAGGGGCTAGACCCTACACATCTGTAGAAACTGTGCAGCTTGGTCTTCATGTGGGACCTTTAACAAGTGGAGCAAGGGCTGTCTTGGTCTTTGTTTCCTGCCATTGGATCACTTTTGTCCTACCTGAACTGCCTGGTTGGGCCTCAATGGGAGAAGATATGCCCAGTCCTACTGCGACTAGATGCCCCAGCGTGGGAGGTGCCCAAGGGGAGGGGCTTTCCCTCTCTGAGAAGGGGAGGAACAATTTGGGGAGGGATTTATAAGGGTGGGACTGGAAGGATAGGAGGGAGGCAGGCTGCTATCAGCATGTAAAGTGAATTTAAAAAACAATACATTATTGGAAAAAGTAAAATAAAAAATAATAATTAAAAAAGATATTTGTGATGAAGCTTGCCAGGACTTTCTATATGAAGACAACCTTGGTAAGTATCTGCTTTTCTAGTGTAACTTACAATTTTAATCCAATCAATACAACTCTTCAAAAATAGTTTTGTGGGGAGACTTGAGTAGAGAGGCTAGTTGAGTTATTTTAATCATGTGGGAAAATAAACATGCAGAAACAACAAGGTGAAAATGATATGTTCCTTGGGTAGACATTTATAAATGTATAGTTGTTCAAGAACCAGGCCTGGACATGAATTGACATAGGAACTAGTGAAATAAACTGATGAATTCAGAAACCAATTTATACATACTTAAGGACTTAATGAATGATATGGGTGGTATTGATATGAGGCATTGATAACCAATAAATAACTTCAGGAGATTTGGAGAAACATCTGACATTGCCTAAAAATTTGCATTCCAAAGTCATTCCTTAAGGCAGGTTGAATCCTTTGATTGGGTATGTCCATGTCTGCAAGAGTCCTAAGGAGGTGGATGGTGAGTAACAAGACAAGTCAGACCTGCCTTGTGGTGAGCCATAGATTTTAAAATATGTGCTGCGCTGTGGAGGAGTCTCACCTTGATCCTTACTTGTTATCATCCTAGATACCCACTCTTGTTGGCCAGAGAGGAGGGAGAAAGGATAGTTGACCAAAATGCATCCATGGGATGAAGGAAAGAAAATTTGGCAGGGAAGGCCAAAGGTTATAATGCAAAGGACAGCCTCCCTACTGTTTTCTGTGCCAGGAGAACATGTGCATATATTTCACACTCATCTGAGAACTCTCTCACATGGACCAAGTACAAGTGAAGGGAACCTAAGCAACACTTTCAATTCTTCCTTTTGTAAAAAGTTAAATTAAGAGAGAAGTGTACTACAGAGATTTTTTTCCAAAACAGCACAATGACTCCCAGCATTCATCCTCAAGGTAGTGGAATAGGTTTTTTAATCTATCCAGTAAGTGTTTTCCATAGGTTTTGTTTATAACATTCACACAGCCACTGTCCTAAAAAAAAAAGACAAAAACAGGCCAGCACAAAGAAAAAATGTCTCCCAAGCCAGCAGTTGCCTGGGAATCCTCAGACCAGCACTCACAGGCCAGAGAAATGGAACACTGCCCCAAGGTCACAATGGCCCAGCAACCCATGAAATCCAATGCCAGGGGCTTTGCCATTATTCTCCTGGATGTCAGCACAGAAGTCAACTGTGTTGTGCACCTGTGGCATTCTGAAATGCTATTTCCCCTTTTAGTGCCTTCCATGACATTTCCCAGACATTCTTCTTCAGAGTCACTCCTGTACAAACACTTGTTTTTCTCACAGGGATGTCACGGGCCTGTGACTCTCCCAGGAGGGGTGAGACCCGGAGCATAGAGGATTGCAAGGAATCAGTTCATTGTGTTTTCCTTCAGGGCGTGCACATGAGACCTTCCTCTGCAGATTTCAACTTGTTTCCCTCCTCATTCAACAGCCTGGTTTCAAAATCCCTACACTTGCTTTTGTGCTTCACTGGCATTAAAATGCTCCAGTCAAACATTGCTGACACAGAGGACATTGAACAATGCTGGAGTTTATTTCAAGTTAAGGAATTAAAAAAAAAAACGAAAGAAAGACAGAAAAAAACCAAAACCCTGATTTACCTGATTGAGATAGATTTCATGTATAAAGGTTAGCTTAAGACAATCCTAAGAAGTTAAGTTTCATGGAATTTCCAGAAGTTGTGGATTTCAGCATAGTAGGTAAGGTTACAGATCTGACCCCAAAGGCCTGCTTAGACTTAGCCTGTCACACTTCTGCTCTGTAGACCTGAGCAGGGTTCCAATCCTCTCCATGCTTCACGGCTCTCATCTGCACAATGACAGTAACAGTACCAAGGCACCAACTTGTCGTGGAGATTAAATGAGATAAAATGCATATTATCTTTTTTGTTGTATATAGCCTTTATAAGCGTTCCTGGATTATACCAAATGTTAGCTATTTCTTTTGTTTGTTTTGCTAATCGAGTACTACCCATTTAAATTGCCTGACAATTTTATAAAGACCTGATAATTACATATGCCCGGTAAATGGTCAAGTGAACTAAGCAGGATTCAAATTAAATATTAATATCATGAATTCATGATTTTCCAAGAGCTCTGACTAGCACAGAAGGAGCAATATTTATGCTGAAACTAGTTTCAAATACCCTTACTTCTTCAGTTCCTCAAAATAGCTCTCAAGAATAACAAACACGCCACATACTTCCTATCTATTGTCCAGAGAAAAACAGATTAGAAGTGAGGATCGCATTCACTGGTAGGTTATGATTATTTGACACCAAAAAGAGAGAGAGGCAGAGGGTGCAGGACAGTCTGAGACTGCACAACAACCAGAGTCCACAGCCCAACACCAGCAATGCCCCTCATACTGGAGTAAGAGGAGATAAGCACTTCTAAGAGGCTATAAGCACCTTGCTAGAGCTTTCTACCTGCAGTGACCAGGACACAGCATGATCAGAGAACAACCTCTTGCACAAGTAACAAGGTTACTCCATGTGGTTTGAATACGCTTGAGCCAGGGAGTGGCACTATTGGGAGGTGTGGCCTTGTTGGTGAAAGAGTATCACTTTGCGGGTAGGCTTTGAGACCCTTTTCCTAGCTGTCTGGAAGTCAATCTTCTGTTTGCCTTCAGAACAAGATATAGTGCTCTTAGCTTCTCCAGCACCATGCCTGCCTGGATGCTGACATGATTCCCGCCATGATGATAATGGACTGAACCTCTGAACCTGTAAGCCAGCCCCAATTAAAATTTGTTGCTTTTTAAGAGTTGCCTTGGTCATGGTGTCTGTTCATAGCAATGAATACCCAAACGGAGACACTCGAGATGACAGGAATCACCTCCACACTCAAGTTTAGGATAAGCGCCATTGATTTACAACAATGAAAATGAGAACTGCAGGCTGTACTTTACTATCATGAGGGGGCAGGTTCCAGGAACCTACGAAAATGTCAAAATCTGAGAATAAGTTATGTCTGTTATACAAAAGTGTATATTTGCCTATAACCTTCTCATATCATGTTTTTAAACATGCTCTGCATTAACTATAATAACTGTCACACTATGAAGATAATTGCTATGCCAAACTATCTAGAGTAACTATGAAAACATCTATATAAGCAAAGCAACGAAGCCTCGCCCCTTATTTTTTATCTACCAAGGGCTCTGAGTTCATGGAAATAGGGACTGACTACAAGGGACTCCTCTTGGATCCACAGGAAAGGACAGAGCTAGAAAAATCCCCCCACTCCCAAAAAGCAGTCACCACCCACATCTCTTTGTGAAGAATGAGCTTATGTCACTAGCTATCCCTCCCCTTGATAACTGTGGTGCGTGACAGGGAGAGACAGACATTTATTCCCAAATCACTCCAATTTCAAAGGCCATAAAATCAGACCTGGTCTGGCAGTATGCCACAGCCTTCAGATGTGAAACATGGCAAGAAGACTTTAGACTATATTTTAAGCAATGAAATAGTACAGGGGTAATAGTTTGATTTGTGGCAAGACTTTTTAAGAGTTGATATACTCATCGCTGAATTAAAATTCATAGTATCAGTTACTTTGTAGGGATTACTGCAGACGCTAAGCCTTTGTGTGTACGATCTTACTGCATTTGCACACACTCCATAAAGATGACATTACTACCTACCCTGTACAGATAGGATGGCTGAGGTATTGAGATGCTGAAAATGCCCTGCACAAAGTCATGTGGTCAGGAACCTCATTCATTCCCCAGGTATTGATACTGTGCTACTCTGCAATGGTGCTTTGTACAGGGAGTAGCAATGTCATTTCTCCTTAGAGGCATGGAAGAAAATACTTTGTGTTATCAATGTAATAAGGAATGGAAGGGAACAGTGAGAAACAATAAAACAGACATGAAAACCCATTCTCTCATTTGTCTCCCTTCTCACTGTCTTCAATTTAGAAGCAAATGCTACAATGTTCCGCACGCTTAGTGTATCCTGGAGCAAAACTGACTTGAGTCAGAATTCTTTAAGGTTGATTTCTCAAGACATTTATTCTGCAGAGAAAGACAACTTACGTCAGGTAGTTTCAGTTTTCTATAACTGGAAAGAACATTACCATGGAAAAACTTATGACAGGATGGAACCAGGCCAGGACTCTTCCAAAGAGCCTACATTGCCTGAAGTCACTGGGCATTCAAACCTTGACCTCAGGATGGTGACCTGGTGGTTCCACTATAGAGACTCCATCTTCTAAACGCGAGAGGCTTGTCACAGAGCTGAGTTATGTGTCTAAGATCCAGGTTTAAGGATCCAGAGAAGAAAAAAGAACTCGGGATTTCCCAAACCCAATTTGTTTCTCTCATTTTGTTTTGTGAATGCAAGTGTGAGAGCGGGTGACAGCGCAGTATTTTTACTACTTAAACCATTTTATATGAGAACACATTGCCTGGTAGCCTAAAACATTAGTCAATACTATGATAAATATAAAAATCAAGTAAAAATTGCCTCTGTAGAGTAGTTTCACAGTCTCAAGGTCTGTAAATTGAAGTTACACGGCATTTACAGAAGTATATGGGTGATATTCCAGAAAATGTCAGAAGCCACATAACTAACAAGGTTCAGATTTGTTTTTATCAAGATTAAGTAATCATAGTGGTTGTTTAGGAAGTAAAGTTGTAGCTGAGTTGGTAGAGTGCCTTCCTACTAAGCACAAAGTCCTGAGCTCCCAGAGCCATATAACATAGTGGTGCTCCACACCAATAACCCTAACACTCTGAAGGTGGGGGAAGGAGGAGGAGCACCATGGCTACAGGAGCACCATGGGCTACATAAGCACTTGGCTACAGGAGCACCATGGCTACAGGAGCACTTGGCTACAGGAGCACCATGGCTACAGGAGCACACCATGGCTACAAAAGCACCATGGCTACAGGAGCACCATGGCTACAGGAACACATGGCTACAGGAGCACCATGGCTACAGGAGCACCATGGCTACAGGAGTAGTTGGCTACAGGAGCACCATGGCTACAGGAGCACCATGGCTACAGGAGTAGTTGGCTACAGGAGCACCATGGCTACAGGAGTAGTTGGCTACAAGAACACCATAGCTACAGGAGCACCATGACTACAGGAACAACATGGATACAGGAGCCCTTGGCTACAGGGTGAGGGCAAGGCTAGCCCAAAATGTGTGTTGAAAGGAAGGGGGGGGGAGAGAGAAATAATAGAAAAGAGAATGAAAGTGTATTACTTATAAAGATAGTACCCCAAACCAAGAAAGACATAAACATAAATGTCCCTCCTGAAAGTCTGAGCCAAAGGAAAACTGAATAATAAGAATGCACCAGGAAAGGCTCACAGAGATACACAAAAAGGAAAATCTACACACAAGCCACATTTCTACAACCTAAGACACCATGACTGTGATCTAACCCAAATATCCTCAGATGGACCCCCAGGAGAAATAATCTGGTCCACTGCATGATCAATAAGCTCCCAAGGATCACTAAGTTTGCCATGAGTAAGACAGAAGGCAACTTGTATGCACTGTGGAGGACAAGGCTATATCAAGCCAGATACCAAGATGCTCTAGACATGAGACAGAATAAATGGTGTGTCCATGCCATGGGACTTCTGCTCAGCCATCTGTGGTATATGAATGAAAATGGCCCCAGGGGCTCATCCAGAGTGTCACTATTTGAAAGCATTAGGAGCTGTGGCCTCCTGGAGGGAGAGTGTCACTGCAGGTGGGCTTTGGACAAGGGATTTCAGAAATCCAAGCCAGGCCCAGTCTGTCTGTCTGTCTCTGTCTCTCTGTCTCTATCTCTCTCCCTTACCTGTGGAACTCTCAGCTTCTTCTCCTGTACCATGTCTGCCTGCCTGCTGTCATGCTCCTTGTCATGACAACAATACACTAAACCTCCAAAACTATAAGCAAGTCCCAAGTACCAATTAAATGCTTTCTTTCATAAGAGTTTCTGTGGTCACTGTAGTCCCTGAGTGGAATACCACAGGAGCTGTCAAAGGAGTTACACTTCCTGTCCCAGCCATGGCAATATACCACCACAGGAGGCACCTCCTTTCCCACCTCAGCCTGCAGCCATCATGAGGTACAACCACAGGAGCTCAGGACTTTAAATCCTACCAATCCTCATTCTGTAAATCTCTGCCCTGAAAAGCTCTGCTCCCTAAGAAATACTATATAAGCCCTGCCCTTTGTTTAATTTGCTGCTGTCCTCTCTCAGGTGCAGAGGCTGCCACCCATGGATTCGTCCCTCCACACCCTAGATCTTCCTAATAAATCTTTAATGAGACTTGCTGTCTGATATAACTCTCTCATCAGAAGAAGCCAAGAATCAAAGAAGTGGGTCAAGGTGGTGATGGTAAGTGGTCAGGGAATGTGGTGGTTTGGACTGTATGCTGCAAAGAAGTGTGATGGAGTACTGTAGTCAAGTCACAGTGGACTGAAGCAGACTCTATCTAATAACTAAGTGATTCGAAGTAGGGGGATGACTGACAGAGGCACAGCAGAGAAGCAGGACATATGGAAACACAGGCCAACTGGAACGCATGCTTGTGGGCAGGCCTTCTGGACTCCTAAGCCACTCATTTTGTATTTCTGTGATACAGCAGCTACTGGAGATGCTCAGGGACAGAGATTCTGCTCTCAGAGTCAAGTAGAACTAAGGGAAAAGATTGAGCATATACAAGGTATTAAATAAATGTAAGATAGTCAATTGCCTTAGAAACTTTGAGAGTTTTAACCAATTAAGGTCTTAGATTCAGTTTATGCATTTCAAAAATAGGACCAATTGTACCAAACTCCATGAGGCTGTACATGTGGATATAGTCAGGAGCACACTGATTGTGTTAGTACATATTAATCTACTACTATCTGGTAACATATTATCTTAGGAATTTGTTGCTGTGAAGGGATACCATGACCCAACTCTTTTTTTGTTTTGTTTTGTTTTGTTTTTGTTTGTTTGTTTGTTTGTTTGTTTTGTTTTTCGAGACAGGGTTTCTCTGTGTATCCCTGGCTGTCCTGGAACTCACTCTGTAGACCAAGCTAGCCTCAAACTCAGAAATCCACATGCCTCTGCCTCCCAAGTGCTGGGATTAAAGGCGTATGCCACCACTGCCTGGCCCTAAGACAACTCTTATAAAGACAAACATTTACTTGGGGCTGGCTTACAATTTCACAGGTTCTGTCCATTATCATCATAGTGGGAAGCTTGGCATCCTACAGACAGTCTTGGTGCTGAAGGAGCCAAGAGTTCTACATCCTGATCCAAAGGCATCCAGGAGGAGGCTCTGATTCCACACTGGGTGGAGCTTGAGCATAGAGATCTGAAAGTGATATACTTCCTCTAGCAAGACCACACAGACCTCCTAGTAGTGCCATGAGCCAAGCATTCAAACACATGAGTCTGTGGGGGCCAAACCTATTCAAACCACCACACTTACCATGCTTATAATACAATATTACTATTACTGCTGTATCAAGCCAGAAAGCAAAGCTGGTTTAAGGTCTGGTGTTGTTCCAAAGTAGCTCTTACCTGGGGAGGCATTAGGCCACACCTAGAGATGGTTTTGTTATCATAGTGGGAGGAAGTGCTATTAGCACACCATGGAGAACCAGCAAAGATACTACTTAACACTCCATCATGGATCCACCCCATAGCAAAGAGGCAAAGGCCCCATGTCCGCACTGCTGAGGTCAGAGATCCAAAACCAAAGAATTCACCTTCTCATCAAATCACACTTGAAATTTGGAAAGATAAACTATTAATAAAGTAGCTAACAAGCAACCCAGACCTGACTTAAAAAATATATTTACATTTTCTTCTAATTAAAAAAGTAAAACACCAACAATAAAACAAAACAACCAACACTGCCTTTGAAGAGAGAGAGAGAGCCCCATAAGCTAACCATCAAGTCCTGCTCTGCAAGCACCAGCTACATTCGGAAGAACCACGTGCTGAATGCTACTGGAGACCGAGCAGCTAAACCCCTTGCCTTAACCTTATAATTCCAACCAGTCAGTGGGTGGCTGGATCAGTCCTAGAGAGCTGGCACAGATAATGATCCCTTATCTCTCCCTTGTAGCCACGTCTGAATTATTGCCCGACTCCAAGTGGGTTATATCTCCTGTGCTGCTGCCTCTGGCATGCAAAGCATCTGCAGTTGCCTCCTTAACGCTACTGTGTAAATACAGCAGCGCATACTGTACATTTCAAACCCAGCCTGTTTACCAAGCCTCTTTCCCACAGACTGACATCATGGACAAGCAGCGTATCTAATGATATTTACTCAGTTGAGAGAACTTTAGAGAGGTGGTGACCCTATGGACAGGGCAAGAAAACATCAGTTTTGACAGAAGTTCATTAGGTTCTCAGGTTGTCCTCTCTACTGGGAACATATGACTAGCTCTTTTGTTCATGATGATTACCATTCCAAAAACCTGTGAGCACATAAATTTCACATAGAAATCAACATGACATGTGACGGCAAAGCCACCTGTGAAGAACAAAATCAGCTGCTGAGTAAGATAACATATGCCTTAATTCTGTATTTATTCACTAGTTCTGCACAAGTTTATCAATAAAAGCTGCACTATCCTGGTTTGAGAACCTTATCTAAAGATGATATCTTTCATCAAGTTATCAGTGAACATGTCTCAGTGAACCCAAAGTTTTAACTCAGCCATTGAGTTGAATGACAAAGTAGACAATACCATGCCAATTTTAAATACAGGGAGCAGTGCCATCCCTAAGTAGGTAGTCCTGGGTGATATAAGTCATAGCCTAGTGTGTGTGTGTGTGTGTGTGTGTGCTTGTGTCTGTCCTGAGAACTGTTTGAGATAAAAACTGTAAAGATAAGGCTTGTATGGACCTCTTCCTGGTCATCTCAAGAAGAATATGAATGCAGAGCACAAAGGCAGAAGGAGAAACACACTTTCCAACCAACTAAGATACTTCATTCCCCCATGGAGGGAACACATTCAGCACCCAGCCATTTATGGGCACATCAGCTACATAACCATTACGAACATTTTTTAAATTGAATCAAAAAGCATACTGGAGTTGCCTGTAGCATGTCCTTAACCTTTTTTTTTTTTTTTTTTTTTTTGATTTATACAAGAGGTCTACGACAGAAGTAGTTTGAAAAATGGTATTGGAATAGAGTGTAGCCTCCCCAGGCATGGAGGGATTACGGAGTGATGTGGATACATCCAATGCTCAGAATACTAACTTATACTGCAAAAGTTCATTCAAGCCTACCCGGGATCAAGAGGCTCACAGTTAAGACATAACGATACTTGGGCTTAGAGACAGTGAAGGCCAAATGTGACTTTGATTCAGTACTTAGGATTTATACATCTACTACCCACACTTGAGAAGGATGATGCTCTAATAGGCAACCCTTAGCTGGTGCTCACCTCTTCTTCTTCGTGATAATAAGCACATCATTGAACAGGAAGAAGTAGACCTGCTGTTTGGACATTCTCTTGGAGAACAGCACTGTGTCTTCCACATAGGCTGTCAACTCCCCTCTTTTCACCAACCACCGGGAAGAGGAGACCAGGGGGAAAGGCTGTAAAGAGAGAGAAGCTCAGTACCCACCTCCAAGTGAAGACCAATAAGACATTATAATCTCGAGATGTATCATTATCTGGCAGGCAAACCGAGGCAAAATACACTTGGAGATGGCATATTCTCCAAGAGAAAATAGCATTTATTTTTGAACATTAAAAACATATTGGCTTACCCATACAAAACCAAAACCACAAGAAAATGTTATTGGGCCACAAAATTCTGACTTTGCTATTAACTCTGAACTAGAAAAGAATCCTGGAGTAACTTAAAATTGAAAAACTTGGTGACAAAAATCTATCAGTTGTTGTAAGTATCTCAAAGTAGAATATAAACATGGGAACTCATAGATACCAGTAGGTGCCGAGAGACAAGTCTAAAAGTCTCTATTCACTTTATGAACTACTAAAGGACTTTTCAAGAAACAAAACCAAAACAAACAAAAAATTAAAATAAACAAACAAATGAAAGAAATCTATAGAAATCTACTGAGCCATATACTCAAGACCATGTGTTTTTAAGTTCATACAGTTTGCACTGGGGAAATGCATCCTTGAAAGCTTCGTGCTCCTGTCTGGCTATGAAAAGAGACTCCTTCTCCAGATCCCTCATAATCTCCCAGAAAAGGCTGCATCCAAGGAATTACATACTGCTTTTTCTCTAGTCAGCTTTGTATAAGCCAAGTGGAAAACTCTCAGAACCACAGACTAATGTGTGCCCCTTAGAGTTTTTTTCTCCTTTTTAAAAGAAAATAAAGCTACTAGAAATACATAGTGCCCCAAAAATTGATTTAACAACACATATCCATAAAAGAAGCAAAAGTTCCAAGGTATACAGAATAAAGGCACAGTAATACGGCACAGCAGATGTCATTCTGTTACATGAAGAATGATTAAAAATAGCTAAAGGAAATTGAGGATATTATGGAGGAAATGAAGAAGTAAAAAAAGTTTTAAAAAAAGGGATTTCAGTTTTCCAACTTTATAAAGAGCTTTTTATAAGAAGGTTGTTCACACACAGATTCACACAGATTCAGCAAGGAAGATGCAAGGTCCTGCCTAAACCCAAGCTTTGCAAACTGGTTTTTAAGGAAGGCCGTGGAGTTTCCGGTTCCTTTAAAATCATACAATTATCTAACAGGAACAGCAGGGCCCTCCCTGTAAGGTCAACAGAGAAAGGACTGCTTATGATACCTCTGATCAGTGTGCTTAGGAATCCCTACAAAAACATCTGTCAGGATGGGTCCCCAGGAGCTGCAGATGCTGGAAGCACAAGGCTGTCTTACCTTTAGGCAGCAGCCCTGGATCTGAACCAAGGACAGTTCTAAACGAGTACCAGAATACATGCCATCCTCTGACAACTCTTTGTTTAGGAGCTAGGTAGAGTTGTCCACTGCTTTGTTGTTTTAAAGTAGATTGATTTTTATAGCCTTTGAATTCTACTAGGAAATACTAAATTTTCATTTATTCACTCAAAGCTGAGAGTAGTTTTCAGAATGTCTTTGCTTCCTTTGACAACAAAAACATATTGTGTGAAAAACTTCTCCTTCCCACTCTTTCTCCCCTACCCAGTTCCCACACATGGACTCCTGCCTCTACAGGTAATGGCAGATGCTAGATCTTTCTGTGTCTTTTCAGAAATTTCTTTGGCAAAACTTTTTTTAAAATCATTTTTGTTTTCATTTAATGATACATAATTTGCACTGCTTCCTAAAACCCCAATCAATCATCCTTTTTTGTCCCCCAAAGTCAGATGGTTTTATTATGCTTCATGTACTATATTGATGTAATTAGTCCCCTATGATAGATATGAGGATTGTTTCTTATCCACTGCTAAAACAAGAACTACATAAAGAACTGTGTAATCTTTATAGTCACCAGTCCAGAATCAGCTATCGGAAGCAGAATAGCTGGGCAACAATAACTTGCTTTGCAAATCTGACAATAAGTTCCAGGACTCAGATGGTCCTTCCTACCAGTGGCCTGCAAAGTGCCATGTCTATAACTTCATCAATAGACTGTCTTGTCATTCTTCTGAATTGTTTCCTAACCAGATGTCCATTAGCAATTCCTGAATGAAATAAGGTCATTTTTCAAAATCGTAATAGTCCCTTGCCCTTCCCTGTCTGGCAGAAACTTTCTAACTTGTTATTTCCAGTATCTGTTCCCTATCTTTTCCCTGTCACTCAGATTTTACATATGAGGTATGGTGTGGATGCTGTATGATTAGGGCTGCCACTACCTCATGTGCAAGCCGCCTCTGCTTTTTGTCTTTATTGTTTCTGTATAGAGAAACATTAGTAAATTTCACAGAATGAAGTAAGTGTTGTTTTCATGTTTGGGCCTCTATATTTGCTGTATGTTCAGAGGTCTCTCTTACCCTGTGGATGCTATATCTCTACGAAGCACACCTGATCACCTGATTGTGTGTATAATTCTTGGATGACTCATTCAACCTCTTTGAATATCTCTTTTTTTTTTCTTCTTTAAAATGAACTGAATACCTTCTTTTTTTTTTTTTTTTGGTATTATCCACCAAGAGTTATAAGGTCGTAAGTTGCATTAAATGGCATTTCTAAGTGATCTACATTAGTCAATAAACTATTTTATGAAAGTAAGTCTGCATTTAGATTATTAGAGTCGGGATATTATAACAGAAGGATTGACACCACCCTTCAGTCGGGACACTTGGGGCCCTCAGCCTGGTTTCACACTTATTCTGATCTTTACCATGATTAGTTGAGTGACTCTGTTCACAGTTATTCTCTGGGTCTTGTTTTCTTCATGTATACAATAAAAGACTGTGGCTGTCCCATCAGCATTTCTCAAAATCTGTACCATGGCAGAGAACAAGCCTTCTGCAGAATCCCCTTACATGTTAATCACTAGGAAACTACTGTGTAAAGTTAGAAAGCGTTGCTGAGAAAAATAGATGGCCATTTTAATCACCTAATTAAATTTATGTTATAGAACAAAATAGAATCACAATCCTCAGCTTATTCATCAAGAATTCCAGCAACGAGTGGGCATGGACTTAATTAAGTTCCTCACTGACTGTCACTTTCTGCTTGTCTGTTCATCCTGACATCTGCTCATGAGCAGTATCAGATAAGCAGTATCAGGTGGCACGGAGCCAAAAAGAGTTATGAAAAACACGCTTGGAAGAAATGGACCACTAGCTATCATTTCTGCAGAAACAAGGAAGAATTCTGACTTGCTTTATAATATTCTGTTCCAGCCCAGGGCATACCATTATTTGGCAGGACCTACCGACAGTGCTTGAGGATTTCACCTTCGAGTACTTTATCAAATATCACCTGCAAGTACTTTAATTCCTTGATGGTTTCCTGGCGAAGGTCATACCTTCATGGCCTGGAGAGAAGTCTGGAGACACCCTTAGGCATCTGGGGAGCCCTCTGTCAGCTTTTCTTCTCAATTTATAGTCCTTCTTTGAAAAGCTAGTTCCAATTTACCTCGTTAGCCTCAACTTCCTCTGTTTAGATAAGATTCAAGCAGCAGGAATACAGTAAACACAGACAGAAGGCTACCTTGATTTTAAATTCCAGCTGGGAATTAATCGTGTACATCATCTCTGTCCGCTCCATCTTCCGTGCTCCTTCATTGCACAGTCGGACCAACTGGGAACACAGCATAAGGAGAGGTAAGAAATCTGAAGAGCAGACTCAATATTTTATTTTATTTTGGCCCCTTCTCCCACAAGAAACCACACTTTCGACTTTCCCAGAAAATGATCTACTTTCCAGAAGTTCCAGGGACCGGTTTCTGATAGTTAGAGAACTCACAGTTCCACCCAGGAGGGACACTGTGCCCAGATATGAAGCATGTGGCCAGGAGAGAAAAATGTGGTTGGGGATGGGGTAAAGGACTGAGAAGATTTTCAGAGATGCGTTTCCTCTGTGGCTCCACACCATCCACACGAGGTTTCATCACACACGTTAGGTCTCTAACTACTCTGATGCTGTCTTCTGTCTAGCTTCATCCTTACCTATGAGAACCCAACTCTACCTCAGGGCAGGCTACAGCTCCTCCACTCTTCCAGACCAGAGCAGCAGGGGACAGACTACCAACTTTATAGGCAAAATCTAAGCAGTGTTACATGTCAATCATGGGACCACAAAAAGATTCTGGAAAGGGAAAGTCTGGTAATTCTTCAACAATACCCAGCTAAGGGAAGCTCTGCTCAATTAAAAATACTGAATGGTCTGCAAATAAATGAATACTTTTGAGCCTTTGATGAATACTTAGTAAATATTTGGGCCACTAATCCTAAACTTTGCAACCTGGCTTTTAAAGAAGAGTAAAATAAAGAGTCTATTTAAAGCTGATACAAAGAAATAGTACTTTACAGTAAAGTGGAAGGAATATCTTCTCCCATTCATGCAGGAAGCAAGCAACAGGAGATATCCAGGAAGTTTGTGGCATGTTCCGTCTCCACTCCCCTGTGCCTTGCTCATATGTCACCTGCAGGGATGACCACACTTTCTTCTGCTCTCTCAGCCACACTACCTAGCAGTAACTAAACATACAGACTTCTATCTTTAAATAAATATCCCTTCCCTTTCAGTCACATCTCTTTCTCTTTGTACTGCAGGCCTGGTCCCTGGAGGAGCCAGCCACCGAGCAGCTGACTCTATCTATGGTTGGCACACCCTGCTCACTGCTCAGCATCTTTCAATGTGGTTTCTGTCTCATCTACTTTAGGTTGAACTCTACAAATGGCTAAATCATACGCCTCTCTTCCTTTCTCAGAAGCATCCATGAGATAATTGCTTAGCCATTTTCTAGGCTATCCTGTTTGCCCTTCCTCTAACATGCCTTATTCGTTTTTACGTCTCTTATACTGGTTATATTCCTCTAAATGAGACTAAATAAGTACTAGTGTTCCCTGGGATTTTACTACGGGCTTCTATGCTCCCCATTCTGCATCCTCATACCAGGTAGATCCCTTTATACTCCAAACTCAAATATCCCCTCTGCTGACGATTCCCAGATCCAGGTCTCCAACGTTTGGCTCTCCTCTAAGTTCTCATGCAAAATTCATGTTTTATAAGATCTGCATTATTATATATCCAAATGTAATTCATCTTTCCACAGTATGAAATTTAAAAAAAAGGACTCAGTTGTCCAATCAAGGATTATATATTTCTTTGACTCCTGTCTTCACCATTTCCAAACCTACTATACATATTTATCTACACATGCACACACAGGCACACACAGCTTCTTCTCATCTTATTTGAATTTATATCTCCACCATTTTATCATCATCTGAGACCATGGCTTCCAACTCCCTAACATATGTAACAGGCTCCTCCCTCCTTCCCTCTCACCCTCCCCCTTCCTGCCTCCCAATGAATTCTTCAAATCCTCCAACACTTTTATTTGGGTTTCTACACAACCCAAACACTCTTTCCATGCCTGGATGACAACTATTCTTGCTGTAGATCTCAGTAAAAATATCACTCTGTGCTCTACCCCACCCCATCAGTTATCACCCCTTACAGTAATTCTATTTAGTGTATGTCTTTCTCTTTATTCTGCACATGCCATGAATGCAATAACCACATCTGCTTATCAGCAACATTCAGAGGACAGCATTAGTCCTGCTCCAGTAGTTGATACTCAATAAATATTTGTTGGGAGGAGAGAACCAACAAATAGCTATTAACACAGCAGACAAAAGGAGATATGAATGGGTACATAAAACAAATCCTATCTGAAACAGTCAACATCCAAACTTACTTGAATATGGCTGCGTGAATCTCAGTCTTATATAGCAAGCACAGACCTGCAAGACTCTTCCAAAATTTCTACATGGTTTATTGATATCATGGTAAACAGTTACCTTGCTCACTTCCTTCAAGGCCCTTTTGCAGACTTCATACTTTGGAGAGTCCTTGGGTGTTTTTTGACAGATAGTCTAAGATGAAGTAAAAAGAAGCAAAGCCAATTGATTTAACATAGGTAGCAAAATAAACTACTATTTAGCTATTTCCACTTACTCATGCAAAGGACTGTTTCTGAACACAATATGAGGGATGAGGATATTAAAGTGTAACTAACAAAACTATAAAGTAAGCCAGGCGTGGTGGTGCATGCCTTTAATCCCAGCACTCGGGAGGCAGAGGCAGGTGGATTTCTGAGTTCGAGGCCAGCCTGGTCTACAAAGTGAGTTCCAGGACAGCCAGGGCTATACAGAGAAACCCTGTCTCAAAAAAAAAAAAAAAAAAAACAAAAACAAAAAAAAATTTAAAAACTAGGAAGTATTCTTTAAATAAATAGAGCCTAAATACCGAGGAAGACTCAGAGGTCAGTAGGTAGGGTGACAAATCTCAGACCTGCCTTATGCTAGGGATTTACCCATGGGCATGTGGTTGGTTGTAGATAAACATCACTTTCCTCCTCTGCAAACTGCGGCAATAGCAGGTATAAAACAGGCTATTGCAAGAGGCTGATGTTTATCTTATTCTGTTTCCTGTGCAGGGATCCAACCTGGCCTTGCACCTGCTGAACAGGTGCTCTTCAGAGCCACCTCCCAGCCCTGTTCCACGAGTTAAATGGTAAGTGATCTGCACATCTTATCTAAATGCCAAACATACTGTCAGCTCCCAACAAAGGAGAAGCTACTCTGAAGATCCATTAAAAGTAAGTTGAAATATGAATGTCTAAAATATGAAAATATGATCCTAAATCTTTAAAAATATAAAAGTTTTGACTGTCAGGCTTACCATAAATGGAAAACTGTACACCATGAAACTTCTGTGTGCACAAAATTATTAGATATAACTATCTTTAGAATATGTATACAAGCTATGCTTGAAACACCAATGAATTTCATATTTAGATTTGGGTTCTATTCCCATGACACCTCATCATATATATGAAAATACTCCAAAATTTTTCACAATGTAAAACACATCTCACTGTAGGCATTGATAATAAGAAACACTCAGGGTGCACATATAACTTTGAAAGCTCAGAGAACCAAGCTAATTGTTTTTAAAATGCCCATCCCTTAACAAATTTATGTATATTTCCAAGTGACATAGAAATTAAGAGTGAGTGCTTTAAAGTCATTGGATTTTGCTTGGGTTCTCACATATGGAAAAACAGATGATTGGCAAATGTCATCAGACAGGGGCAGAATGTGGTTGGTAACTGACAGTACACTGTGTCTTAACTGCAAGTGAGTGCAGTCTGTAAATCTGCAAGTCCAGCACTGGGAGTGCTACATGAGAGAAGTGTGGAGGGCCACATATGTAGGTTTATATTAATGATTCCCCCTTCAAAATTTTGACCTAGTATAAGGAATACATTTATGCTAAAACCAGTTCATACAGACACATAAATTAAGCAAGGTTTTTAAAAAGAATCTTTAACCATATTATGAGCCATATATATATATATATATGTGTGTGTGTGTGTGTGTGTGTGTGTATCCTCATGTTTTGTTCTACTGCACTTTTAAAACTCTGTTCATGATTCCAAAATCAACTTTGTCCCCCTTAATGACATAAAAGGAAGATGAGAAATATTGGGTTATTTCCATGAGGGCAGACATCATTCACTGGGAACTATGTAATAAAATTCTAAATCAAATTGTGTGTATACATTAATTATCTGAGAAGACAGGCTACAGCTTCACTCAGAACCTCCAACAGGATTATGATACAAAAGTATAAAGAGCCCACTATGTGAATACTGTAAACACCCAACAGTCTGCATCTGGGGGGTTAGAAATAGGATTACTGTTCTGTTTAATTAATTGTTCATGTGTTCTATCTTTAGAAAGGCTAAATACTGATCTAAAAATATTTCAGACTATTCAAAGCTTCGAGTTGCTCACTGGGCCAATGATGGACCAGATATAAGATTTATAAGATTATTTCTCTTAGACATGCTGAGGTCGTATTATAGAAATGCTCTCAGCGATACTACATGGCATTGGCACTGCTAGCCATTCATTTCTCAGAACATGCCACCATTGGTAACCGGCTCTGACTATGTTTACGTAGGAAATCTTTTCCTAAATTACAAGCAATAGCCTACAAGAAGGAAGAACAAGACTGGGACAGAGCAGGAAAGTGACAACCATCCCATGTTTTGCTGGGCTTCAAACTTCCACTGCTGTTTGAGAGTATCTTCGCATTTACCGTGGAATATGGAAGAGGGAACATATTATTGCAACTTTATCCGATTATGTAACTCTGATAAATTTTCCTATGTTTTGATCTATAAAGGCAAACACATAAAAGCTGATAATCGTGCCAACATAATGACCCAATTTTAAAGTACATCTGTGCCAATCTGTCCTAATTAGATCAGAAGACACACTCTGCCCACTGGCTAAGCAAGCCCTATCACAGGGCAGATGGTATCTGCTCCCTTCCCTCAGCATGCCTCGTCATTATTCAAAGTCAAACTCTTGCTTCCATTATGGAGGTCACCTAATACCAAAAGGATGCTGGGATTTTTAACTCTCTTTACACAATGAATGGTAGAGACTGCAGGAATCCCATTTCTAAGTGAAACTGAGCCTAAAAGCATCTCAGAACACTCAAGATGGAGGGGATAGAAAACAAAGTGACTGTCCAAGGTCTCATACTTAGTGACTCAGACAAAAGTAGAATTCAGGCCTCTTGACCTCAAAGAAGCCAATATCATTCCAATTCCAAAAAACATGGGTAATGTTTCACCAGAGTGACCACACAAGTCTAAATTAATTAAGATAAACTCCAGTGATCTCAAACCCAGACAGATTTTGCAGGTGGATGATATCTTCTCGATTAGGGGGTTTATAAATGAGGTATTCATCAATGCAAGCAGAATAGCAGTAACTTAGCTAATCACATTTATGGCAGCCATCAAATCATGCCTTACATCCATCAGCAGGGGAAGGCGTGTCACCCTCTGCATGGGGAGAATGAGAAAAGAGATCATAGGTAAGTTCCTGCAGTCTTCATGGGACTCGATCCTCGACAACACTTCCTTAAAGGACGGGTTGGTTGCTCTGCAGGGAGACAAAGCAGAAAGAAACTTCAAAATATTTCTTTTGCAAGCTTAAAAGCCAATGAAACCACAGTACCAAACACACAGGTCAGTTCCACATTACCAATGATACGTAAGCACATAGACCAACATACACCATAATACACTGGACACCACCGGTGGCTTTTCTGCCTTTTATATTTAGTGCTAAACAAAAGCTGCGGCACCCTACAGAATATTAATAATATAAAACATATAAATTAGGCAACGGTAAAAGTGGGATGTAAATAAGAGAATGTAGTCTTGTAATGGAGAACTTGGCATAAACAAATCAGATCTCAAACTTGATCATAGGTGAACACAATAATCATGCTTCATACCGCTGCTCTGGCCCTGGGAAGATCCAAGACAGAACTGTCACTTAGGTAATATTATTAAGTATTAAGGTTATCTTGACCTTTCCAAAGATCCTCTTCCTAATAAGAAAACTGTTTTTTTTTCGGTTTGATTTTTGTGTTTGTTTTTTTGCTTCAATGGGTGGGTGCGGGGTGTGGTTTTTTGGGAGGGGGTTAATCTCCAGGCTTCCTTCCAGCCTGTAAGCCTCCTGAGTCCTAGGAGTACAGGTCTGTGTAGCCAGGAAATATACACATACACCAGAGTATTTATTTCTCTTCATCTCCTACTGAGGTGAAAATGGCTGTGATGCTGGTATATATCCATGCATTGTTGCCAGATACTCCATAGAGAATCTCAGTGGAGCTGCTATAAAACCTTAAAGGGGGATGGGGTGGAGATTCCAAGGAAATGGAGTTTACAAAGTCTCCTAACTTGCCACACACTTAAAAAAAATAAAGTCAAACTGAAGTTTTCTGACCCTAAGCCCCACCTGTCTCTCTCACATTTGCTCCTGTGGAGGTCTGCTGAATCTACAGCCCTCATGCCCCATGGGACAGGAGGGTTGCCGAGCTACTGGGCTGTTCAGAACCAAGGAGCAGGACAGTGGCCATGATGGTCATTTTATAAAAAAATACCATTCAATGTTCTGTTCAGGTATCAATGGGAGGAGAGGTCCTTGGTCCTATGAAGGCTGGATAGATGCCCCAGTGTAAGGGAATCGAGGGTGGGGAGGAGGGAATTGGTAAGTGGGTAGAGGAACACCCTCATAGAAGCAGGGGGAGAGAGGATGGGGTAGGGGATTTCTGGGGGATAGGGGGGACTGGGAAAGGGAATAACATCTGAAATGTAAATAAAGAAAATATCAAATAAAAAATACCATTTGAAAATTAGATGATGTGGTTCAAGACTACTAAAGTGTGAAACATCAGAATATCAAGTTACACAGAAATGTCTTATTTTTACTGTCTCATGCTGAGAAGTTTTAGATATCCTTTTCTTGGCAGTTTTTTCTTTTCTTGTTTGGTCCCCTTCATCCCCACCCCACCCCACCCCCAGAGACAGAGTTTTCCATGTAGCCTTGGCTGTCCTGGAACTTGATCTGTAGACCAGGCTGGCCCCAAATTCACTGAGATTCACTTCCCCCTGCCTCCTAAGTGCTGCCCAGCTCCTGGACAGTTTTAAAAAGATTTTTAGGAAATTAAAAACAAACTTCATGTAGGTTTCATATTTAAATTATACAGGTCCCGGTCTCCTCCCATGCCTAAAGGGTTGTAATTAGTAAGTCTGTAATGAACTTGAGAATCTTTGCTGGCTAGATTTTGAGGATTCCTGGGAGTTTCTAACCTGCAGCTGAAGTAGAAATCACTGTTCCAACCTTGAATGCCCCTAAAGACACAAATGCTAGTTTCCAAGTAAAAGCGCCCATGATGATTTGATTAAGGTAATCTAGACAAAAATCTATTTTGAGAGCCACATAATACATAGCAGTAACTATTCACATATTTTTTAATCCTATGAAACAAAATAAAAAGCAATGCTCTCTCTAATCCAAGCCTTGGCTTTCAAGCATGACCGTGTATGTTCAGTTACAGAGCCCTAGAAGGGAGTGGGATAAGAGAAAGTGAAAGGTGTGATTTTTGTTTTTCTTTGGCCTTCTGCAAAATCTGGAAAAAGTTTTGTCATCACGTGGGTAGAAGTCAGGTATTGGGCTAAACACCCTGAAACCACTGAGAAGCCACCACAACAGGCTTATCAGCCTTGAAATCTCTAAAGTGCAGGTGAGCCCTTCTTCACACGAAATTCATAATTGGAAGATAGTGGCCGGGTGCTCTAACCTACTACCCTTGAAGTATGGCACAGGAGACACCCTCATCAACCTTCCTTACTGCGTTAGGAACAGGTAAACTGAGGCCACCTTTGGAGTCTTAGTCTCACTAGAAAAACAATTTAAAGATACATTCAAGTTCAAGGACAATTGTTTGAGAAGAAGATATCAGGAGTAGGCAAATGAAAAACCCAGACGGAGGATGGAGATGGGGAGGAAGAAGACACAAAGTAATGCTTTGGGAAATGGAGGTTGGTGAGCAACTGAATGGAAAATGGTGGGCCCAGACTGGGTGAAACATGTTTAAAAGTGCTGAGCCAACGGTTTGGGTTCAGGGGGCCCCTGATTCCAGGCATTTGTGTCTCAGGGCAAAGGATTCTAGCAGGGGTAGGTATGTGCTTATAAGCAGAAATACAAACAGCGTATTAAGAAAAGGCAAGTGCTCTCATCCAGGGACATGATCCTTCTGTAGGACAGTTCTGTAACATCAGCTTCTTCAGAGTTTATCATCCATGATGCTTGCCACAGGGAAATCCAAGTGGAGAAGGTTCCCTGACTTCCTCTCCCAACTAGCTCTTTCCATATGTAAATATTGCTGTTTCCTTCCCTGGGTCCCTATTCTCCTGGCACACTGTCACCATCCCCTCAGCCTCTTCAAAGACCTCACACCCAGCCTGAAGTGACCAGAAGAGACTCCATAAATGTCACTAAGGAAGAGTGAGAATAACTATAGTCAGGAAGCCCCACACTGGGTTTATGGTGGACAACTACAGTCTAAAAGAGCTACTTATGACAATGGGGACCTATACAAATAAAACAGGATAGAAACTGCTTGGCAACTTGTTGATTCTTTCAATGATGAAGATAGGCTTTCATCTCACACCCAAACTCTCAATAATCTACAAAGGAAAGAAGTGTGGAGAGAAAGAAAATGCTTGGCTCTTTCTTGTGGCATAATTAATCTTCAAGCTTGTCTTACTCTTCTGTTCTACTCTTCCTGCCCCACTCAGATTTATCTAGCCAGGGAGGGAGAGGGGGGACCCTGCAGTTCCTGTAAAAAGCTTACAGAAGTTAGAATACTAAGGGACACCCTGAATCCTACTGTCTAGCTCCATTTAAGAACCCCCTCTTGCCCTCTGGCAAACCACTTAATGGCCAGTTGTTACTTGATTAGAAAAGTGGGAGGGGCGAGGTTTGAGTGATGATAAGTCAAGTCTCAGGACAATGAAGAGGAAGTAGTGTGGGTTGGGGGCAGGGGACAGCAACAAATTCAACTTACTTTAATTTTCTAAATGCTTTTGAAAGAAACTCTCCAAGCCTCAACACCCTCACTCCAAGAGTGATGCTTTTACACGTCTGCCAAGGAGGAAACTGTCAACTAAGAGACATGTCTATGATTGACTAAGCTTTGTCAATGAGCTCTAATCAAAAGAAGTTAATGATCAAAAACGGAGCATTCGACACTGCTTACAGCAACTTCTGCAGCGTGCGCTGTTGGTAGACTTCATTGGTGCAGTATTTCACGTAGGGGTCAAAGGTGGATGCTGTGTGCTTTTCTACAATGTCACTGATGTCCTCTATGAAGATGTTATTCTGATGTCTTGCCTCCAACTCTGTGAAGAATCTAGAAAAAAAAAAAAAGGAAAAATATTTCTACGTCTTCTATACATTTCAAGAGACAACAGCTATCCCTGTGTAGGGTTTAAAAATAATAACACTACATGGTGTGTAAAAAATTAGAGATTTTTAGGAAGCAAACACAAAACAATCCCAACCACAAAGAAAAACATTGAAAATTTTGTCCAAATTTGAATGTATTATACCATTACTGCTTTAAGTGTTGATCTTAAATGGATCCGGGATATTTCTCTGCCTTTGGACTTTTTAAAAATAAACAGATTTTTCCATTCCTTAAGAACTCTCCCTGATGGAGGAGGGAGGATCATGCTTACAGATTGTCTGGCGGTGTACAAGAGAAATCAGACCATGCATGTTTGTCACCCCAGGACTGGGCAGGTAGAGGCAGGAAAGTCAAGAGTGTGCGTTTAACCTGGGCTGCACAGCAGGTTCTAGACCAGCCTCTGAAACATAGTGAGGCCCTGTCTCCACAACAGACAAGAGGAAATGTAAGCATGCAAAGCCACCACATGACTGCTGACAAAAGGAGTCTGAAAAGAACCCAATCTTACATGCCCTTCCAAAATAAAGACATTATTTCAAGCATATTAATATGCATAGTATTTTGTATGCTCAGTCTCATTACACTGCAATTCAGAGTAATCAGGCCTCGTTAATGAGACAGATGAATAGTAATTTAACATTGCCTGATTTCATTATTACACACATTTTACACACAAACACACACACACATTCATTTTGTATGGCTCTTTCGGCTACCATAACCGAATACTCTCATATAACTATGTGTTTCAAGCTCTACTTTCAACTCTTTGTGTGTAAGAACAGGGAGATGAGGACTCAATAATAAGAGTGTGTCTACCGAGACGTGATCATTTACAACCATGAGCCAGTACAAAAGATTCCGGGTTATATGCCAGGGAACATTGACTCACTAAAAGGAAGCTAAATAATATACAACCCTTCCCCTGATAGTGACTGGTGAGAATCATGGGACAATTACAATAAAGCAGAGATGTGGCAGGATAAAAATAATAATATTGATACAGACTTGGTTTCCTTTCCATTCCCAGTTTATTTATCTTTTTTGCTTTTTGGAACATGGATTTTTAAATCCTTGGGATCTCCATAGCAATAGTGTCTCTCATGATGAGTGGGCACTTGGAGGCTGGGGAGGCCTAGGTAGATAGAGAATGCAGGCTGACAGCCAGAGAAGCCAAGCCACCTTTTCAAAGTTGGAATTTCCAGTGTCTCCACTCCCTCGCCTTCAAGGAGAAATGACAGCAGGTTTCCGGTTGATTTAGCAAGGGCCTATCATCTAGTGCATTCATACAATGACACCTTTACAAAGACCCTTAAACAATGCTGAACATGCTGAACTGCTGGCTGGCAAGCCTGGGGAGGGCATGGAGGTTCTGTGTCGCATGCTCCATCCCTTGCACTAAGCAGCTCTTCATTTGTCTCTCCCTGAAATGTCTTTCTCCTTAATGAGCTAGTGATGATGCTAAAAATGCCTTCCTGCACTCTGTGGGCTGCTCTAGCAAACCGGCCAACAAGAAAGAGCATAGGTTTGAAGGAACCCCAACTTTGTAATAAGACAGAGGTAATGATAACAGGAGACCTAGTAAGAACTCCAAAGTTGAGGTGGCTAACTAAATGTATGGGTGAGGAGGCCATGAGGTGGGTCAGTCATCTGTGAATATAAGATGGTACAATGGGAGAAGAGGAGAGAGAGCCACATGCTACAGTCTCTCGTTCAGGAAATGGGGAGTTTATGAGGCTGAAATGCGAACCACAGAATAAGTAGGCAGACAGAGAAGCCTGCAGAACAGATGAGCCCTCGACGGCAAACTTGGCTGTGTGACCCCAAGAATTACTGCAGGATGGAAGCCAGTAAGTCATTAACCATGGGCAGAAATGGGATAGAGAAGTGACTAGACAGACAGACAGACAGCAGGCAGGAATGTGGATGCGAGATCATGCAGAGAGGGAATACAGATTGGGCAACAATTTGGAGGTAAAATGAATCGCATTGAGAAACTCAAGGAAGATGCTAGGGTTTCTGAAAAGGAGTTCCATATGCAGAGCAGGTGGGTCATTAAACCCTGAATGGAGACAGGGGCTTTAGGAGGGAGGAAGAGCAACAGCGAGGAAGCCATCCATTCTGCCTGGGTGATGTCTAATGGACAGTTGAAAACACACATCTGTGAGAACTCAGAGGCCCTGGAATTTGAGGCACGGCAGGGTGAGGACTGCTTCATTTTAAGCTGGATTTCACATAATTTTGAATATTTATAACTGATTTGAATCCAGCTGTTTTAATAGAAGTTTTAATAAAATATTCAAAGAAAACTGATAAAAGAAGCTACTGTAAGTGATCAGTATGTAAATCCAAAACACAAATATCTAATGCATTACTCTTCTTTATAGATTCTTGCCTTTAGCAACTGTTAACAGCCTAAATAGTGCAATATTACATGAGCAAAACAGTAACTCTGCTTTCCCTAGTGAAAAGGAAATTTTTGTTTATTACTTCAGAACATTTGCCAAAATACAGGATTGAAAACAGGGTACTAGTGAGATATCTGTCCATTCAACTTACTTTCATACAATATAAGCAAGTTGTAGATACTTTATTTTGGCATAAGCATAATACAAGTGTAATTTATTACTTTCAACATTAAAAGAATCTGTTGGTTATTTGGAAAATTTGCAAACTTTGCTAATCAAGCTGAGCTGCAAGAAGACCAATGTATTTCTGAAGAAGGTGACATCTCAGTAGTCAGGAAGGCTGGTGATTCATAGCAAATGTGCAGCCAAAGGAAAACTCAGGTTCTGAATGAAACTGGACCAAGTTTAAGAAGCAATCTGGCAGATAACACTGAAATGGAAACTTGGACTTCAACTCTGTGAAGTCTCTTCCCTCTGTAACACCACCAAATTCTTCCCTCTGTACAACAAGCACCAACAGTCAGACTGTTCACAACAACCAAGGTGTACAACTGCCACCCCCACCACCAACACTAACCACTCTGACTGTGTACATCACGAAAGGCATCAGGGCACAGAGGGGTCTCCTTGGAACAACTCTCTAACCAGAAACCCTTGCTCCCTCACCCACACGACTGTTAGCACACCATCACCAGAGCACCTTATTCTGCCACATTCCTCCAGTGCCTCCAGAGACTGCGACCTTTTCAGGAGAGTTCCTGAGCCCGTCAGATCACCAGAGACCCAGGCTCAGCCTCAAGTGAAGCATTTGTTTGAAGAAAGACTGATGTAGAACAAACTCATGACACATAAACCATCCTTCGACATTTCCCAGAGGCACAGGGCCTCCATATTCTTCAGTCTAGGAATGAACTTCATGAATCTAAAAATGGCTGCATTCTAAGATGTTGAACTATATTTCCAAGGAGAATACAAATTCAAGAGTAAACTATTGGTTTTCTGGAGACACGATGTCTGCACTTAAATTAACTCCCTTTGCCCATGTACATAGGTAGAATAGAGCTATGAAGATGATGTAGCCATGGCCTGCAGCCTATTCCTGACCAAAAGGCTTCTTAAAGAAACCATGGAGCCGGGCGTGGTGGCGCACGCCTTTAATCCCAGCACTCGGGAGGCAGAGGCAGGCGGATTTCTGAGTTTGAGGCCAGCCTGGTCTACAAAGTGAGTGCCAGGACAGCCAGGGCTACACAGAAAAACCCTGTCTTGAAAAACCAAAAAAAAAAAAAAAAAAAAAAAAAGAAACCATGAACTTCACAGGCAAATGGATAAATCTGAAAATTATTATACTGAGTGAGATAACCCAAACTCAGAAAGACAAATACCATAGACCCTCTCTTATTTGTCGATCCTAACCCTGAATCTTTTTATTTGAGTATATAACTTGAAATATCCAAAGAACCCATGAAAGAAGAAAGGGACTGTGGTGTGGGCTGAGGAATAGGGAGAGGAGAAAAGGAGTTCTAGAAAGGGGAATAGTGAGAGGCAGGCCACTCATGTTCACATGAGTGGGTGATAGGAAAATAGAGGGCTGTAATTCGGGAGGGAGGGAGAAAGATAATACAAGGAAAAGAAGGTTAACACTAAGGATGTTTGAAAATGCTACAGGGATATATACTGTTTTATGTACTTAATTTTAAAGGTGTGTGTGTATGTGTCTGTGTGTGTCTGTGTGTATGTATAGTATAGTGTTATGTGACATAGGGTGTTATAGTCATGTACTAACAAATAAAAACTCTAGTGCCAGGTCTGAAAAATCTCCTCACTTTTGTAGTTGTTGGTTGGAGAATACATGACTCTGTCCCAAATGACATAAGTAAGAACCACTGCCTCTGGTTGCCTTCCACAACTTGTAGTAGGACCCTTCTGCTGAAGAACCCACATGCACTGGACACAGAACTTGGAAGACTCAAGCTATAACTGACATTAATGGGGACTATTTGAAAGTCCTCAGCAAGCTGCCAAGCAAGGGAAGGAGCAGTGGGCAGGCCCCCATGGTGTAACAGTGGCACTTATATCTTGGACTTGGACTTCAGGTCTGTTCCATAGCAGGTGATTCATACGTCGTAGTGTAAGTCTAGGTACTACCTGTGGCTGGAGAGGTCACACTGCTGAGAGGAAAATCTAACTACCAGTTTCCTAATCCAATATTGTTTCTTACTGTGTTCTAAATACTTATACCTACAGATATGTGTAGCTCTCACCCCTCATCTAAGGAGCTTCTTTTTACAATAGACAGAGACTATTGCAGAAATCTAGAACTGGTCAAAATGAAGAGAGTGAGTGATGATTTTTGGATACCTAACCCTAACTAATACATCCAACAATGCAACTACTACACCCAAGGCTCAGGGACAGTTAAGGAAGAGGAGCCAGAAAGACCATAGATCTAAGGCCCAGGGTGCCTGCTATTAAAAACTATCCCCTAGGGATGACAGGGAAAATGCACCCATAAAATCTCAACAACACGGCTTCCTGAACAAGGCCAGAATCCTAATAACACCAGATAACATACCAATGTGAACAGGAAAAGCCCATGGCCCCATCCCTATATGAGCTAAAGATGGCCAATGGCTGCTGAGAGACAGAAAATTAGTTTCCTCCAATGATATACACCCACCTAGGATGATGCCCAATCCCAAACGGCCAATCCCGGACATGTGTAGTTGTTAGCAATGCTCAATAGAGATATGTATACTTATGTACATAAGTGTAATTAACGAAGAGACCATAAAGGGTGTAGAACAGGGACAACATGATGAGTTTGGGGTTGGGGGAGGCGTGGTTGGGGACTGAAATACAGTGTTCATATACAAAGTTCCAAAAAAGAAAAGAAATCCGGTAATCAAGCTGGCATAGCAGATGAGAACCCTTGGAAAGACTTCACAGGAAGGCCAGTCATCTACAGAGGAAATTAAAACACAACACAAACCTAAGACTTGCTTTTTAGAATATCCTATAGTGTCTAGCACAGGGCAGCAGGCTTTGGTGGGTGTCACGGAACAAAGGTTTTGTGAGTCCTGAGCAGGGCCAGTGTTTCATGCCTCCCAAGCCATCTCAGCTTTTTTTTTTTTTTTTTTTTTAAGATTTATTTATTTATTATTATATGTAAGTACACTGTAGCTGTCGTCAGACATTCCAGAAGAGGGCACCAGATCTCGTTGCGGATGGTTGTGAGCCACCATGTGGTTGCTGGGATTTGAACTCTGGACCTTCAGAAGAGCAGTCGGGTGCTCTTACCCACTGAGCCATCTCACCAGCCCCAGCTTTTTTAAAGACAGCTACTGTACCCATTTTAGAGATAAGAAAACCGAGACTGTAGAGTGCAAGTAAAATATTCTAAGCCCCTGAGCTTTAGTTTGAACCCAGAGCCAGAGGCCTTCAGCATCCACACAGCCTGTGGTCAAACCAGTAAATCTGCTACCTCTGCCCTCCTGTGAAAGTTCAGCATGCCTACCTGACAGTCCTGGGCCAGCCCTCAACACACACATTCAGGAAGCAACAATAGCTGGGACTGAAAGAATTGCTAGTGTCCACAGATAGCTAGCTGTTGACTAAGAGTGTGATGTAATCAAAGACTGCAAAGGCCTTCCCAGGAGACCTAAGCCATGGTACAGTCATATATGAAGACAGTACCATGCTAGGCTCAGCCTCCAGAAAAGGTCATGAGGGGGGTGTAGCCAACAATGGCAGCTGGTTCTGGACTAGAAAGGAGGAGCACCGGTCCACAGTGTCAGGCAGAATTACCCACACATCATCCCTTACCCTCCCTTACTTTGTCCCCTAAAGTCCTCCCCTTTGCCCAGCAATCCCCTACTCATGGCTCAGATTACATTCTCTATGCTACAGGAAGCCTTCCCCAACTCCACTGCGTTGGGTTATGCTCCTTGCTTTATGACTTTACTAGACAGTCTTAACTATTGTTCCTTCTTCCTACTGTAACCACAACCAAACAGTTTATAATTTGTATTTGCGCCAGTGTTACTTAAGTCAGGGAGGAGACGTTCTGCTATGCTCACTGTTATATACACAGGACCTGCCTATAGGCACTTGAACTTTGGAGACACTCGGTGTCTGATAAGTAAATAGAGAATAAATATAATTTATTGCTCCAGATTGAATATTTTTATAAAGTTGAAATTTTCTATTTACCAAGAATGTGCTAAGCAAAATTAGAAAGTTGTCTTTCTTGTTTTTCTCACTAGTAGATGAAGTTAGCACAGATTTATTGGCTGTGGGCAAAGTCGTGCTTTCAGAACTACCAAGATGTAGTTTTGGCCACAACTACAGATACAAACTACATTTAGGTCTCTCCATCCTTGAAGACAGACTCCCAGCACAAGCTGTTGTGGTCGTGTCAAAGACACAGTGAAACCCACGACAGCCTGAGTTTCTTCAGTGACAGCTGTACTTTCTGAAAAACCTGCCCGACCAGCCCTTCCTCACCCAGTCTAGGAAGGGTGCCAGCAAGGCGGACCAGCCCAGCATTCGGCACTCCAGCTCTGTAAGAACAGCACAGCGAGCTCTGGCAATCATCAGCGCTGTCTTGTGTCCTTGGAATGGCATCCTTTAAAGGACTTTTCCTTCATTAACATCCATCTGCCTAAAGCAAATCCAGGCCACTCCTGGACTTCTTCACAGTACTGAGCAGTCAGTCTAAACTGCATGTCCCTGTTATCTGGACACAATGCTTCACCAAACAGGATCATAGTCAGTTAGGCTATAGAAGAAACAGATACCACATAACCAAGGTGCTGTTATATAATAAAATATACTCTCTAAACAGAAGTATTCCAAAATCTGTATGCTACTCAATACTTTAACTGTACCTTCAAGACACTCTGTACTCCATCAAAATAAATTTATATTCTGCTGAGGATAAGTGTGAAATATATGTATTAAATAATCTTGTGCATATATGCATATTTAACACACTGGATTGAGGTCAGCAAACACCTGACAAGAACTGCCAACACCAACTCACAACAGCCATCACTAAGGGACTGGCACTCTCTCCAGGACTATTGGAGAATTGGAGGTCTCCAGGCAGCCATTGTCAGTCAATCCAAATCAAAGACAAGATGAAGCTCATCATATTTATCACCAGATGTTGGCTGAGAAAATATGAGCTGGTTCTATAGAAACACAAGACTACCACACTTCCACCAGAAGACCTTACATTCTGATCTGGAAAAGGTCCAAAGAGGTTTTTCCTCACCAGACAGGCAGGCAGGCAGGCAGGCAGGCGTGTACACATACACACACACACACATACACACACACACACACACACACACACACACACACACACACACACTCACTCTTCCCATGCACCATGCTTGAGTGTCTATGTGTATGTGTGTTGTATGTGTGGGTATGTGTTTGTTTCTATCTTTTCACATTCTATTTTCGCTTTTAATTTAGAATCTGGACTAATAAGAAAACAATAAAGTGGAAACTTAAAGTGGTTTAGAGTAAGAATTATTTCTGGAAAAAAAAAAAGGTCCCTGTTCTACTAGCTTGCATTCCCATTTCATTTCACTTATTTTGTGCGTATAGACAGACATGTGTTGTATGTATATAGTATATATGTGTGAATGTACTCACGGAGGTCTACATTGGGCGTCTTTATCACTCTCCACTGTACTTTTGAGACAGTGTATCTCTTTGACTAGACTGGCTAACCAGAAAGTCTGAGGGACCCTCATTCTCTACCTCTCAGCTCTGATATTACAAGGGCATACTTCCATTCCCAGTTATTTATGTAAGTGCTTGATATCTCAGGTCATCGTGTCTAAGGGCAGTGCCATTTCCAGCTCTTCTTTCCCATTTTAATAGCTACTGCTTGCCCCTTTAAAATTTCCAGGGTAATTTTTTTCTAGAAATTCTTTTTGAAGGTTACTTTTATCTATGTGTATGCATGCAGGTATCCATGGAGGGCAGAAGAAAATGTTGGATTCCCTGGATCTGGAGACACAGTGGTTGCGAGCTACTTGACGTGGGTACTGGGAATCCATCTAGGGTCCCTTAAAAGAATGGCAAGTGATTTTAACTACCACACTATCTGTCCAGCTGCCTAGAAGTTCTTATGATTTTAGTAAAATTTTAAGATGTTCCTGAACATATATGAATATACCAGAGATCTATATTGGGTATCTGTATCATGTTCATGTATCATGTAGCAGAAAAACGAGCCAAAAGAGGTACTTCAAGAGCATTTCCCAGATGCAGATCAAAAGAAGGGCTTCTTACCCATTATACCACACATCTCAAAGCTTAGGTTTAAACTCAGTCTGAACTCAGTTCGAAACTCCTCCAGCAAATCCTCACAGTTGGGAATGGTAGGATGAAGAAAGACTCTAAGACCCAGGTGTCCCAGGGAACTCCCACAGAAGTTAAAGCTTATGCTTACTTCGTTCATATGCTCAGGAATGACTTATCTTTCAGAAGGAATATACCCAAGACCATACCAATATAATGATATTTTAAAAGTCCTTGACACTTAATGACATCAAGTTTTACTTAAAAGTAAGAATTCAAAGTGTGAATGAGAAAGTGTGTATAAGAAGGCTGGTTCCCATGGTAACTTTGGTACATACTTGTACCTCAGTCTATGCATTCATATAATTTCTTCTGGAAACCAGGATAAACTGTGAGAAGGGCACAAAGTACATGGCAACACCTTTATTAAAATGTCCTTAGGAGAGACTGAAGCCTGGGTGTCCCTGGGTTGTTAGGGAAGTTCTCAGCCTCTGGTTCAGCTCTTTCATATCCATCTAATGGAAAACCTTGCTCCCTGCAGATATTTTTAACAATGAAGACTTAGAACAACCGTGCCTGGCTCAGGCAAGCTCTAGGGCCTGAGAACGAATGGCCAGAGAACATGCTATGTGACTTAGAGTAGGTATTTTATTCCTTTTTGTCCCTCTACCACTTTCCAAGCAGAGCAACAACCAACAACACAAAGCAATGACCTTTCAGGCATAGCAGAAGTGCTATAGTAAAATATGCAGGTCCTGAGCCTGGGGTGTAAGGAGTAAGGCAGTGCTGAAGGGCTCTGTCTCTGTGGCCAGGCCAGCCTCCAAAGTTCTCATGGTCATCTCCCAACACAGCATCTGCCACGAAGGGTGAGGCTCTTCCCAAAGAGTTCTAATTCCTCGCCTAGCAAAATTCCTCAAAAACCCCAAACCTAGAAAAGCTTTATGACTTCAGAAGGGCTGTTTCCTCTTAGTGGGTGATGGTGTCATAAAGAGTTCTGTGCCCTTTTTGCTTTGGCTCCCTAGAAGGACATCGCTGTGTTTGATCCTCACGCCTGGCAACTCCCTGGGGAGAGGTGGCTTGGCATGTTGGCTGTCTAGGTCCCTGCTGTGTTCTCCATTTCCCACTTTAATGGGCGTATTGTATACATGTCACGGACTCTAAATTGCTTGAAGCTCTTCACGAGTACAATTGGGGTATAAGTTAAAAGCAAACGAGACAAATGAAGATTCTTGTTTGCTGCCTGGAAACACCGCTAACAGACTGGAACCAAGTTAAATAAAACAAAAAGGGCTCCTCATACCAACGGCCTCATTGCTATTGTGGGTTGGTCGTTCTGGGATAATAATCAGCATAGGAAAGAACACACTTTCCTCTACATTCAGATTCTTTGCAGGGTGTGTACCCAGCGTTTTAAATAGTAATTTAAACAACGGGTAAAAGAATAACCTGTAAATCAGCTCCACGTCTTTGCTCACTTAAGTTTTCATGCTTTACACCCCAAACCTATCTTCCTAAAGAACTAAGCACTGATGCTTAGACACGTAGGCTATAAGTCCAAGATAAAATAATACGCTGTCTGCAAAATGGAAACAGAATTCCCAGTCTTCCCTGCGTTTCAGACCTATTCCAGTCTAAGGGGCAGTCAGCTCCTATTTGTCCACTTCACAAAGCCAACTCTCTCCTTTGACTTTCATCAAGGACTTTAAAAATCCTTCCTTTTAGATGCTTCCTAGGGTGGGCTAGCAAACCACCAGAAAAATTGGATTTGTGGTTAAAAGCAAATTTTTTGCTCTGATTTAGGAAAAACAACAACAAATTTCCATTTCTTATTGATGCAAGACAAGCAGCCACGTGCAGGAAATGGGATTGAGCCATCTTCAGGCCCGTCCCTGTCATAGGCTCACAGAGGTGATCTGGCAGTTGGGGGGAGGAAGACACAAATCAGGAAAAACAGACCCAGTAGCCCAGCAGAACCGTCTGGAAAGGAATGGGAAAAAGCAATGGCTACTGAGCAGACAAGCCAGCAGCTCAAAACCCAGACTGGGCATTCTGCTCTCTCCTCCCAGCCTTCTCTCTCTCCTTTTCCCCTTGGATGTTGCTGCCCAGAACCTCTTACTGTGGGAGATGACAGGGTGCCTATAAGAGTAAAGGCCATGCCATAGTTCTCCCGCTGTTTTACAGCACAGCGAGGCTAATTACTTACCCTCCCATGAGTGCAGGCCCTAAAGCCAAACCACAATGCTTAAATCCCAGCTCCTCTTTTACTACCCATGAAACCCTAAGAACGATTCAAGGTCTTCATGTCCCTATTTCTCTCTTTGTAAAATGGAACAATCATGGTATGACCTCATGTGGTTCTCAAGATTAAGCATTCTCAGGTAAGTATGATAAATTACCCTCTCTCATAGGAACCCACATGCCTTACAGACAATGCCTGCCAGCTCTCTTCCCTTCCCAGCCTACTTAGGTCAAGGATGGTAAGTCTAGTTTCTCTATTTCTAGAAATTAAGTTGGTGTAGAAAGAGGTGATAGAATCCTGCCATCCTCTAGGTCAGTGCTTAATCATAGCATCACACTTTTTCAACCACTTAAAAAAAAACAACACAAAAGTTACAGGTACTTACCAACAGTAAAAATGGAGGAGGACCTAGCATAGACTCTTTCAGATCATATTCTGTTGGCTCTGCCACAGTAAGTTACAGATGGGGAAACAAGAGACCATGGAAACCCAGTTGTCCTCTGTACTGAGAGGCAGGAGACACTTCATAGAAATGACGATGGTTCCTGAGCTTGCCTCCCCCCCCTCCCCCAGTATCATTGAGAGTAATGATATTATAATAGGAAGGGTCTCAGAGAGTTGAGGTACAGACATGCTAGGCAAGAACAAAATGGTACATATCTTGCCTTTTTTCTTTATGGATGGCTGTATAATGGCCCCTGACACAATGTCCATATCTATGGAGTATGGTATTCTCACAAAATAAAAGTAGCTCCGCAGAAATACTTCTGAATATTGAGATGAAAATATTATCATGGGTAAGCCAGTTGGTGCCATGGAATCACAAAAGCCTTCAAAAGAGGCAGGTGGGCAGATCAACAAGGGGGGGAGGGCTGAGGGAGGAGAGGAGAAAAGATGCTACAGAGCTGGTTCTCAGGAACAAGAGAAGAGTCACCAGCCAGGGAAGACCCCTAGAAGATGGAAAAGGAAGGACATGTGTTCTCCCCAGAGCCTCCTTATAACCCTATGGTTTTAGCTACTGGGAAACTGATTTTTACACATCTAACTTTCATAAACATACGAGAATAAATCCCCAAGCCATGTGATTTTAGATCACTAAGCTCGTGGTAACTTGTTACAGCAGCAACATTTACAATCTTTCTTATACCACTACTCCATTCTTTCACTACTGCCAAATACCTAGTATCTGCATTAGTGTCCTTTGGTCACTGGGGGCTTGGTTATTGCACCTCTTGGTTACCATGAGCTTGGTTACTGGGCCCCTTGATTATCATGGGCTTCATTACTGTGCCCTTTGATTGCCACAGGCTTTGTTACTGTATCCCTTGATTGCCATGGGCTTGGTTTCTGGGCCCCTCCATTACCATGGGCTTTGTTACTGAGGGCCTACCATAACTTCATTGATCACAGAAAGGTAGGGGTTCCAGACTCAGCGCTATCCCTGATGTGGTAAAACAGAAAATGCCCAAACTAACTTCTGTGATGAACAATTAGTTCACCAGTAATGGCATGATACGCAGGGAATTTAGGAGGTGGGGCAGTTTGAGGAATTAGCTCACTTGGGTTACAGCTTTAAAGATTATCCAGGGCCTGGATTTTTTTTTTCTTTATCTTTTTCTTTTTTCTCTTTTCTTTTCTTCTTTCTTTCTTTCTTTCTTTCTTTCTTTCTTTCTTTCTTTCTTTCTTTCTTTCTTTCTTTCTCTTCTCACCATGATTGAGCAGCCTGTGCTCCTGCAGCCATGTAACTCCACCTTACCACTGTCCAGAATCAACAGAGCCAAGGGCTCTGGACAGAAGCTTCTCAAACTCTGACCCAAGGACTCTTTGTGCCTTGAAGGTTGGTTGGTTTCTTTCTGTCTGTCTTTCTTTCTTTCTTTCTTTCTTTCTTTCTTTCTTTCTTTCTTTCTTTCTTTCTTTCTTTCATTTTATGTTTTTTATTAGATATTTTCTTTATTTACATTTCAAATGTTATCCCCTTTCCTAGTTTCCCTCCAAAAATCCCCTATCCACTCCCCTCCCCTTGCTCCCCAACTCACCCACTCCCAATTCCTAGCCCTGGCGTTCCCCTATACTGGGGCATAGAACCTTCACAGGACCAAGGGCCTCTCCTCCCATTGATGACTGACTAGGCCAGCCTCTGCTATATATGCAGCTAGAGACATGAGTCCCACCGTGTGTTTTCTTTGATTGGTGGTTTAGTCACAGGGAGCTCTGGGGGTACTGGTTAGTTCATATTGATGTTCCTCCTATAGGGCTGCAAATCCCTCCAGCTCCTTGGGTACTTTCTCCAGCTTCTTCATTGGGGAGCCTGTGCTCCGTCCAATGGATGACTGCGAGCATCCACTTCTGTATTTGCCAGGTACTAGCAGAGCCTCTCAGGAGACAGCTATATCAGGCTCTTGTCAACGAAATCTTGTTGGCATCTGCAATAGTGTCTGGGTTAGGTGGTTGTTTATGGGATGGATCCCTAGAAGGTTTCTATCAGGCATCTTGTCAGAACAAAGAAAGTCAGACTGATACCCTTCTTTCTTCATCAGGGGCTAGCTACTAAATACTTGTTATGTACCAGGCTCCCTTCCATGCACTCCACAAACACAGTCTAGGACAAGTCCAAAACACTCCCTGTCTATGTAAGAGGTGAGTCCTTTCTTTTGTGCTTCTTCAGAGCCCTGCTACAGGTACCAGTACAGTGATGGAGCCAAATACTTTCTCTTCCATGTTCTAGGACAGACACAAAAGGGATGAGATCACATTAAGTGACCACCAAGATGGATGTAGGCAGAAGGAGTTGGGAGAGACGAAGGAGTGACATGAGCAAAGAGCAGGGCACACATGTTGTGCCCAGGAGGGTGATGGTGAATGTCAAGGTTTGCTACTAGGCTCCAGTACGACTATAAACTTTTGACCTTGCATGACACATTTGTTGCATCAGCACACATATATAATTTTTGTAGGAGACATTAAATGTATGCTCTTAGATTAGAAAAAAAACTTTTTAAAGTTTGTAGCATAGAGAAATGGATGGACCTCTGGCTTGAATAATCTAATATCAAAGGATATGCAAACCTGGTAAATAACTAGAGGAGAAATCACAAATGCCACCCAGGGCCTAGACTGTACTCAAGTGTTGCATTTAACAACTTAGGCTCCTTTCTTAAAGTAACAGAACCACCAAGATTTCTGATGTTTTACTATGGTAATCCTATTATCAGTAAGGTGACTTATTATCAGTAAGGTGCTAGACAAGGCTGAACTGAGGTGCAAAGGAGATGTCAAGAAGACCAGTTACCAGCATCCATATGATACAAACTAAAAAGAACAGGAAGCACCTTTGAATGTTCAACGGTTTCCATGAACCCAAGGAATTCCACTCTGAGGAATGGACCCAAGAGACATGAAAATCTGAAATAAAAAAACTCACACAGAAGTGTCCACAGCATTACAGTAGCAGAAGGAGATATAGCCCAACATCCAGGAACAGTTAATCAGACACATTAAATATGGCATGTTAAACAGCAATAGGAATGAAGTCCTGGAACATGTGTATCATGGCTGACTTTGAAGTGATTCTGTTACTAGACGAAACAAAACACAGAGGATCACAGTTGTGTGACTTCACTAACACGAAACACCCAAAAGAGAGAAAAAAAAAAAAAAAAACAAATCAAAAAGAAGCCAGAAGCAGCCTAGAGCTGGGAAGATTGGGGCAAGTGGAGAATGCATGTTAGTGAACATAGCATTTCTTTCTGGGAAATGAAAAAAGACAAAAGTGATTGTGATGGTTGCATAATCTGTGAATACCACAGAAAACTAGTGTGTTATATAAGTGAAATGGGGCATTTGCATCTTACATCAATTACCCTCTTGGTAGAGTGAGCACTTTTGTAAAAAGAGCCAGAAAATACAGAAAGGGAAAGACCTGGAATCAGCTAATCCCGTTCGCATTCTGCTCTTTTCTGCTGTGCCAGTGGCGTGTGTAGTGTGTTTTCATCTCCTTGTAACTGATGCCTAGGAAGTCCCACAGCAAGCAAATAAAGGAGAGCTGTTCTGTTTGAGGCAGAGTCAGGCAGCCCAAGCACAGTTGTTTGTCTCCTCTGACACCCAAACTAGCTGACATGAAAGTGCCTTTAGGCTCATGGGATGCAATGTGAAGCCATTCCACACATCCACAGTGCTGAAATATGTGGGAATGTCAAGCATGTTTCTAGGGAAGTTGGCCAAAATCCCTGTCACACCCGAGAACTGGAGACTGGATGTCCTCACAGAAGCTACCCTCATTCCACAGGGCACAGCCCTTCAACACCAGACACAGCCATCAGTCAGCCTTTAGCTCAACTGCCTCACTAGACACCAGTGTCAGGAGAATCAACTTCATTTACAGGAAATCAGGAAGAGAGAGTTTCTATATCTTCTCCTAGGCTTTCTGAGAGTTTCAACACACTGTAGAAGGGTTAAAAGACCCAGGAATTCTCTTTCCTACCCCAAAGTTGTGTGTAGTATTTGACCATAACCAAGGTCCTGGCAACCTTGCACTTTTTCAACTACTGTTAGTTTCTGAATTGCAAAATAGGTTATCTCCTCCACTAGAGATATGTCTATAGAATGTATATTCTTAAACTTGTATTTTCTGCTTCATTTTATAAGTGATAAAAACCACATGTCACCTTTGCTTGAATAATGATTTTGTTAAGATTTATATATCTATTTATTTGTTTATTTATTTTATATGAGTACACTGTAGCTACCTTCAGATACACCAGAAGAGGGTATTGGATCCCATTACAGATGGTTGTGAAGCACTATATGGTTGCTGGGAAATGAACTCAGGAGCTCTAAGAGAACACTCAGTCCTCTTAACCAGTGAGCCATCTCTCTAGCCCCCATCAATAATGTTTTTATATAACCCTTTTTCTTCTTTTATTTCTCTCTTTAAACCCTGATCCCAAAGCACTCAGATTCTCTAATGGGCCTTTGCACTATGCCTGTCCTCCCTTCTCCTGCTCTGGCCTATTTTCCAAATCTCACTGAAATATGTTTCCTCAAATCTTCTCTGTAGTCATCCCTTTCTTCCCTTTGAATAGTAGGACTACCTGGGTCTCCAAATCAAATTCCTTATTACCAGTCTCTAACCACAAACTACCCAGTGAGCCCTGTGCACACAAACCCTGCCCAGCTTCCTTCCTATTCAGTTCTCTTAGCTACTTCATTTAGGCCAGACTTAATGCCTGGACCTACCTAAATCATGGAATCTTACCTTCATAAGGATGCTAAGGAGGGTCATACCAGATCACCATGGCTATGTATTCACAAAGACACAAAGTGCTTCATCCACAGTGAAGTGATCATTCACAGCACGTTCTCTAATTTTACTGATGTTTCTACAACTCACATCTTTTTTCTTTTTTAAAAAAAATTAGATATTTACTTTATTTACATTTCAAATGTTGTCCCCTTTCCTGGTTTCCCCTCTGAAAACCCCCTATCCCTCCTCCCTTCCCCTGCTCACCAACCCACCGACTCCCACTTCCTGGACCTGGAATTCCCCTACACTGGGGCATAGAGCCTTCACAGGACCAAGGGCCTCTCCTCCCATTGATGTCCGACTAGGCCATCCTCTGCTGCATATGTATCTAGAGCCCTGAGTCCCACCATGTGTACTCTTTGGTTGGTAGTTTAGTCCCTGGGAGCTCTGGGGGGGGGGGTACTGGTTAGTTCATATTGTTGTTCCTCCTATGGGGCTAAAAATCCCTTCAGCTCCTTGGGTCCTTTGTCTAGCTCCTTCATTGGAGACCCTGTACTCAGTCCAATGGTAGGCCACCTCTGTATTTGTCAGGCACTGGTGGACCCCCTCTGGAGAAAACTATAAGAGGCTTCTGTCAGAAAACACTTATAGAACTCACATCTTAATGTTAGTAAAATGTAAAAGAAGCTTGTCTGGCAGGACATGGTGGCACAGGTCTTCAATCCCAGAGCTCAGGAGGCAGAAGCAGGAATATCTCTATGAGTTCAAGGCCAGCCTGGTCTACAAAGCATATCCAGGACAGCCAGGGTTGCTACAACACAAACCTTATCTCAAAAATGGAAAAGATGGTGGGGGGAGGGTATGGGGGACTTTTGGGATAGCATTGGAAATGTAATTGAGGAAAATACGTAATAAAAAATATTAAAAATTTTAAAAATGGAAAAGATGAATGAATGAATGAATGAATGAATGGATGAATAAATGGATGGCTTATCTGGAATGTCAACCCCTCTCCACAACAAACACACATACTTTGCATTCAGTCCTTTTTCTACAAAACATAATTCCCAGTGCACTGCTTCATTCCCACTCTCTGCAGAGCTGATCCAAGCTTTTAGTAAGACTTGGAGAAAGATCAAAGAAGCTACCTGCCCTACAGCCTTTCAGGAGGGATAAAGATAAGTACATCTTGGTGAGGGAAAGGACGGGGAACGTTCAGTTCCTGCTAGCATGTGTAAAGGCTGCAGGTGCTGGCAGCTCTTCCATCTCTCAAGCATAAGATTCTGAACCTATCTTGGAACCCGTGCTAACAAAGCCAGCATGAACTTTAACTAACATTATTGTACCTGATAACTATATCTTGTATAGTGTTCTATTTTCCATGTGGATTTTTGCATCTCCTGCTGTTAGACAGTATCATTTCTAAGGGCTTTCCTTAGAATCCATTAGAACCAAGAAAAAGAAACATTCACTGTTTATTATTATTATTTTTCCTTTCTCAAACTAAACAGGATAAGACAAAGCACAGCAAAGTGTAGATTGTGAATATTTATTTGAGGTGCTAGGGGTAGAGGATTAAAGTCAAGTTCAACTACAGAGCACAGACTTCTCATCCAGACTATGCACTAGCCATGAAAAGCAGTTGCCTTAGCTACGAATTTTATGGACTTCAAATTTTGAAAAAATATAATTTCATAAAAGTTGTTTTCTTTTACAATTCTCCAGATTTCTGCAAATTAATTCCTTGGAGAACTTTATTAAAGCTAATTTAAAGATCCATGTGAGAAAAATAAAACAGGAAGATTTAACTTCCATAGAAAAATCAATGAAACTATTAAGCTTTTAAATTATTTACTCTTATTTCATGTGCGTCGGTGCTTTGCCTGCATGTCTGTGCACTTTGTACATGCAGTACCTGTAGAAGCCCGAAGAGAACACCAGATTGCCGTGGGAACTAGAACTACAGAGGATTGTCAGTCACAATATGGTGCTGGGAATCAAACTCCAATCAAGTGCATCTAAACACTGAGCCATCACTCTGGCCCATAAGACAATCATGTTTTAGTTAAAAAGAGGGCAGGATGCCTGCTTCTTTCCAGCAGCAGCTGCTGCCTGTCCTACGCACCACCCTATGCATCTTCCTATGCATCGTCCAGACTGCCAGTCTGACTGTAGAGTTATCTCTGACTGTAGAGTTATCTCTGACTGTAGAGTTATCTCCCCAGAACCGGTTAAATGCAGCTGCAGGGGCAGAGTATCTACCCTGAAGCCATCAGTGTCTCCAGAAACCTTAAAACAAGAAAGTGATGCCTGCCTTAGACTTTTAAAACTCAAACTTGACTTGTACTCTCTGACACAGACTGGTGAAACTCAGTGCTCTAAGGGAACAGCGGATAAAAGCATTATAGGAAGGATGTGCCCACTAATAAAATATAGCATTTGGCTGAAGCAACTTGGCTGCTTTAGGACCTGGAGATTCAATTTGAAAATGGTATCTCTGCTGTCATCTTCTTTTCAGGGTTTACTCAAGGTTTTATTTGTATAAATAAAGTTGTTTTTGCTTTATTTCTCAACCTGGAATTAAAGGTTCCTCTGGCTTCAGCCTCTTGAGTGCTGAGACAACACTCAAACACCTCTACCCCCAGTGCTTTAACTATGTGCTTTCCAATTCATTAATTATTTTGACTATTTTGTAATTATTTTATGTTCTTAATAGGCCAAATCATTTTAATCAGGAAAAAAGTATGGGTATATATACACACATACACACGTACATATAGATTCATATATGTACACCTGATATGTTAGCCACTCTACTATATACATAAATAAAAATTCCCTGAGAAGCATTCCTCAAAGTTGTCTATCCTACATGAGCCAAGAGAGGAAATAAAGGAAGATTTTAAAAAAATGTTTTATCATTGAAAATCACATAACTATATTTTGCTAATGTCTCAAATTATATAATATTAAAGGTAAGTGTGCTTTTAAGTATTTGTGCCTAATTTCTCTAGATCCCGATCACAGCATTCACCCTACTACTTTAAAGCATATTTTCTCTCTTCCTTCCACCTCTAGCTGAGGTTGTACTGAGGCTCTCTAAAGACCTCGAAGAGTATGACTGAACACAGGCACAGGTTCTACCCACTTACCAGGGTAACTGAAACCAACACAACATTCAAAAGGGCTAGTAACCCCTGGCAGGACTCAAGCTGTAGGCAGACACATGTTACTTGTTGATCTCCCAACATTAAAAATGAAGAGTATACCTACACATTTCCCTGAAGTGTATTTGGCAATACTGAGGTTGCCATGGCAACGATGGTGAAGGCTCTCACAAGCCAGGCTGTAGTGATCCTCTGCCACTCAGCACCTTCTGACACCCATCATGACTTCCTCAGCTCCAAGCCCAGCTAGCTGCCTCTCTGTCTGCCTGCAGAAGGGGAACGTGCCTCAGAAATGTGTACGAATGCTGGTCTTTATACTTGGGTACCATTAATTTAATCTCTGCTTCTCGTCTACTAAAAAAGATATAATCTCATTTGCAGGTAATGGTGATGTTTGGAAACATAAAGAAACAATATGCCCCACACTAACCTACAAAAATGGTGGTTGACATTATTATCGTCAAATGACTAGGCATATAAGACACATTAGTGAAGAACTTCCATTGAAGCCAAAGCAATTATGGAAATCCATTTCAATCCTCCAATTTAGAAGCAAGTTTAGCTATCAGGAACTCATTAGGCTTGTACTCCTGCCTGGTGGGAATCTGTAAGTGCCAATTCTGTGTGGGGGCAAAAAGCAGAGGCTTATTTGCAACTTCCGGTTTCTACTTAGTTATGAAGAAAAGCAACACCTTGTTCATCGGAAAGAGTCCCATACATGTCAATCAGTCTGTCCCACACCTAAAGGGCTCCTCGAATTAACATAAATGAGAGCAAATCCTTCACTAATACCTAAAGTGTCATTTTTACTGTGACCAAGAATTAATTACTGCAATTACCATCACATTTTGATAGGTGTATATGTGTAAGTTATTTGTCTTTCATTAGAAAGGCTTTGAAGTTTGTAATTTTCAGCAATTGATTGCCCTGTATGTAGTCTGAATAACTGGGGGGACATTTTCAGTTCAATTACAAATCCAAGTTAAATGAAAGAGAAAGTGTGCCTGTCCATTTCTTCATAATCTTAATGTGGTCTTGATGAGCTGTTATCAGCAGGAAAACCTTGTCGATGTGTAATCTGTGCCAGAATAAACTCTATCAGAAGCTAAGTCCAATTATTTATGTCATTCTGGCAAAAGTCCAAGGCAGAAACACAATCAGTCTTCAAGGGACTATGGCAGAGTCCACAGAAACCTTGTTGATACATTTTCTTCAAGTCTAAAAAGAAATCAATAGCACCTGGCCGAACACACTACATTCTGATACATAAGCTATGCTATAATAACAATTTCTCAATTGTTAGTTTTGGCTTCAGAATGTATGTAAAAACTGGTATGAACAAAGGCCTTGTTTAGCTGATTGTTTCCCATGTGGCTAGGTAATTATCACAAAACCTGAAAAACGGAGTTCTGCTTTCATCTTCCTTAGTTAACGTACACGAACACCAAGGATGCCAGGCAGCTTGTCCACAGCTAGCCACACAGGACAGGAGGTGCAACAGAGATTGGAACTGGGCAGCCCCAGAGCATGTTTGGCTACCACGCTAAGCTGTTAAGACACCGCAGGCAACATTTCTAATTGTCAGCCTATATAATGTTTAAAACAAGCAACGAAAAACTAATTAGAGTTTTTAATAGCCCTAGAGTTACTTCACCATTAGGGTATCATTTCCCTTTTCATTACATCTAAACTAAGTAGTTCTTATTCTGCCCTAAGATATAATGAAACAATAAAAAGAAATAAAGCCAAGTAGTACTAGCAAGCAGTGGGACACTTCTGGTTTTGCAATTGTTATTGGTTCTCAATATCCACAGTGTTTATGTTCTGCAAAGTTGCTACAAACACTGGGTGAATGAATGCTGACCAAACTAGATGCTAGGGAAAACCTGAGTTAAGCTTCTAGAAGCCTCTGGTCAAAGTACTTTCATCAAATAAGAATGTGTGTGTGTGTGTGTGTATGTATATATATATATATATATATATATATATATACATACATATATATATACATACATACATATATAAGCATGTAAATATGTACATATGTATATGTATATATTTATTTGCTATATATACTTATATATATTCTTGTTTAATACCACCTTATTATATATGTATGCATAAAGACATACACAATATCTGATTCTTTAATAAAAACTTACACTAATACAACTGCAACCTCAGTTATAATTATATGAATATGCTGACTTGCTGGCATTCAACTCACACCAAAAGCATTAAAACTGCAACTTAAAACAAGTAAATTCATCGAATGCACACATTTTTCTCCAAAGGTGTACCACATTCTTGTTGCTATGGAATACCACACACTTGACAGCACTCCAGGGTGCTGCTCTGAGACTATTTTAAGTATCAGAAATCACAAGTGAAACATAAAGATGCAAAAAAATATGTAACCAACATAAAGGAAGGACCCTAGTTAAGGACACGACAGCAGATGGTTGGTTTTGACTGTAAGCATCATAGCTCGTTTGTGAGGAGCTCTGTAAGTGAAAGTGTTTTCAGAGAGAATGAACTAGGAGAGAAGATCCACCCTGAATGTGGACAGCACTAATCCATGAGCTGGGGTCTTCTACTGAATTAAAAAAAAAAAAAAATGGAGAAAGCCAGCCAAGGGCCAAGGGCCAGCCAGCATTCTGCTCCCTGGTCCACCCAGAAGTGAGGAGTCTCAGTCACATACTCCTGTAGCCATAGATGCTACCATGCTGTCTGGGCCATTTCAGACTGGACCCTCAGACCAGCCACAATAAACCTGTCCTCTTCAGTTGTCCTTTGCCACAGCAATGAGAAGTTGTTAATATGGGCGGAGTGCTGTCTTGTTCAACTTCAGAAATCTGGAAACGCATGCATGGAAAAAGTTAATCACAAAACACAGTAAAAACAAAATGAACTTGTGTGTGCCAGGTGGTTTATTCTGTGAACTAAACTAACAATGTGGCTTTTGTGAGGTTGGAGATCTACTGCACATACAGCTGTTCACTATTTACATTTCCAATTTCAAAGAAGTTAATTGAGTATTTTAAAAATAAGGTGAAATCTGGACTTACAGAAATTTTAACAAAACTAAGCATTCTCTGCAGACATGATGTAAAGGGATATTTTAGTGAGCTTGCTTGAGCCAGATGGCTTTTCCTTAAGTTGTATCGACTGCCCATTACCAAACCCTCAAAATCTATAAACCCTCCAGCAGCAGGGGAATACTTGAAACACTATGCATTCAAACTGGATGTAGGTTTCATATTTTAAATTGAAGCATGACACAGGTTTGATATTTCTTTGAATATCTTCATATTGCTGTTAAATGATTTATTTGAAGCATAAAACTATTGTTTTATTAAGTACACATTATTAAGTTTCACATACCAGTTGTCTGCTTTTCATGAAGTTATTTTTAAATATAAACAATTAACAACTTGTAATGAGTACAGTATTTCTTGATAGGTGAAGGCCATTAGCTTATGAGGTCAAGCTCATGACTAACAACAGCAGGAGCAGTCATTATGAGGTAAGGAAGGTCACTTCCTGGTTCTCTGCACCAGGTGAAGCTCCAACTTCGAGAAGCTTCTATCTCTATGGCATCTCTTCCATGCATGTTTATCTCACCAAGTCACAAATCACAGAGTGAGCATTTTGTTCTATTATGTTTACTATTATATTTCTGGGCCTGGGCTCAAAGGTATTCTAAAACCAAACCAAACCAAACAAACAAACAAAACCCTCATAGCCTAAATATGTTTTCAAAGAAAAATATATGTTGCTTAACAGAGTCCTATATTCGATGTATATTCATTACAAGTTCCTACAGTGGGGCCAATAAAATAGTTTAATGGGTAGAGGCACTTGCCACTCACTAGCTGTGCAGGTCTGATGATCTGAGTTCAATTCCCCTGACCCCATGTAAAGCTGGAGGGAGAACTGACTTCACAAAGTTGCCTGTCCTTTGACATTCACACATGCACCATGGCAGGTGCTCGCTCTCTCTCTCTCTCTCTTTCTCTCTCTCTCTCTCTCTCTCTCTCTCTCTCTCTCTCTCTCTCTCTCTCTCTCTCTCAGACACACACACACACACACACACACACACAGTTCCTAAGGGGAAGAAAATAGAGAAAGTGCCAGCATATTTGGAGAGTAGGGAAGAGAGGAAAGGACACTGGGTGTTATTTTTCATTTAGAACTCTGGCTACTTGACAGACCAAAAGAAAAGTCCCCAGCATCTGTGCTTAAACGCTATCTGTGCTCCTCTGGAAGATATAACCAAAGCCACTTTACAGGAGGGAACTAATTTTCACAGCATAGTCCTCCATAGCTTTTGAATTTTTCATGTATCCAATTATTATTTTGAGGGGTGGAAGGCAGACCCTCCCAACCACCGTTTCCTGGAGTTGTAAATCAAGAGTAACTTCCTCCAGATGCATAAATGCTGAGCCAGCCCCCAAGGAGGGGCACACAGTTACCAAGGGAAATGCAGGCACCAGAACTGGGTCAGAAGCAATTCTGGATGGTGCGCACTTTCATGACTTTAGACTTTGCCTACACGCCAGACCTTTTAAAACAAACCCATTAACTAAAATTATCAAAATATTGTGCTATATTTTCCTCTAAAAGGGTGCAAAGTCCCCTGATTTGCTTATAAAGCCCTCTTTCCACCTTTTTTTTTTTTACAACTTTAATGTTCACCCTCAAATAATAATTTTAGACTTATCTCCTATTAGGACTCCTTGGTCTCATATCAGATATTTACATTATGATTCACAGCAGTAACAATATTACAGTTGGGAAGTAGCAATGGAAAAATGTATGGTTGGGGTCACCACAGCAAGAGGAACTGTAAAGATTCGCAGTATTAGAAATGTTGACAGCCAGTACTTTATGGCCATTTGCTCTCTCAAACTAATCCCTAATTTAAAAAGTATTATTGTGAAACATATAGCTATACTTTTCAAGACATCCTGAAGGCTTCCACCACTTTCAGGGCCTCATATAAGACACACAGCAGAACCATGGGTAAAGTTTGCCAGTCCCATCTCTGTGAGGCTCACTGTTCTGACCCACATACCAATGGAAGAATTTACAACAGAGAAAGGCACAGCCAGTAATACAGAATTCTCCAGTTGGAACTGGTGATAACGCTGTTTCAATAAAGACCAGAGAGTCAGCGCTTTGGGTCCTGGGGTTATTCCGATAAGCATCAGCCCTTCACAGAGGAGAGGCTCATTAAGCAGTGGCTAGGAAGAGATGGGGAAATGACCAGCCCAAGGATGAGACTGAGATTCCTCACTCCGTTATCAGGAAAAGAGCTATGACCAACAAAAGCCAGTCTTCAAAGTTGTGAATTAGTTGAAGCGTAGAGAGCTGAAACAAAATAGGCAAAGTCAAGTGTTTCTCTACTGAAAACCCCTAAGGAATAGAGAAGAAAACAAATGTGATTTTTTTTGCATATGTTTTGATCAGCAGCTTATAAGAGGAGAGTTTTAAATTAAAATAATATTTTCCAAGACTAGAAGTCATGTGGTCCAGAAATAGTACTAAGATAGCTCTCCATCTGTGACTCTATGAGTAAGATACCAAGGGTACCAAAAGTGCCATGTGCAACAAGCTAACTTCATGTTCATCACACACGTAGTACACCAGTAAACCAGATGTTGCCCAGGAACGTAGAAAAGGATAGAGGGGTGAGCGAAGGTTCAAAGGCAGGGACGGCGTGAACACAGTCGAGGCAAACCAACCCCTTCTCAACAAGAGTACTGCTTAAAACCTGCTCCAAAGTATCAGCTGCTCTAGAGTCTAAAGACAACTGCTAAACCTGGGACCCGGAGGATAAAAATTACTCCTCCTCAAAGACCTGACTGTCAGAGAAATCTAAGAAAGTAATTCATTGACTTAATAAGCTGGGCTACCGACTGGGATAGGGGGTTGCTGGGGGAGGGGGGGTGTTTGGTTGGTTTTGTGGGTGTGTGTGTTGGGGATTTTTTGTTTGGTTTTTGGTTTTCTTTTTTTTTTTTTCTTTTTTTTTTTTGGTTTTTTGGTTTGTTTGTTTTTGGCTTTTTCTTAATAAAATGGGGTCGGGCAGAATTTCAGCTTGTGAGATAGGTAACTGAAGACAGCCTGGAAAGTGACGTCCAGCACACTTGTCAATGGATCCACATACACAAGTGCAGGCTTGCATCTGTAAATGTGCCTCCTCGAATGCACACCCAATGCAAAGGAGAAGTGGGACCCTTCCTGCAGGCTGCAGGCGAGCACAAACCCTGCTATTGTGCCCCGTTCTCCTTCTCCAGATGGGTCTCCTCTGCAGAAAAGACATTCCAATGAACTCCCAATACAAAGGCAGTTTGCAAGTTACAAGGAGACCTTTGTTTGAATCCCCCACAAGTGACAGGGTCAATCTGAGCCAATCTTGACATTTCCATGGAACTTTTCCACAATATTTTTTTCAAAGCCCAAGTCATTTCCTGAAACCTTTTTGAAATCCAAAGAAAATACTGTGTAGATAAAGTCTCTGTTAAGAACTATACCTAACACTGTTCCCTAAACATATGAGCTCTTATTCCTAACACTGTTCTCTAAACATATGAGCTCTTCAGAATATTCTTCTAGACATACAATGATTTAATCCATAGTCTGAAAAAAATTGTAGAGAATGGTAATAATATACCGAGTTGACATTTAAGATGTTATTCATCTTTCTTTTTAGGATACAGAATATGATTTTTTTTTTAATTTTTAAAGGAAATGTATTTTCAGAGCTTTTTACACAAAGTTGAGGTCTTGAAGAAACTTGAAGTAAAATTTGATGGCAGACTGCTCAATATTTACATTACCACTTAAGAGTTACAGAATTCTTTCACTTAAATCTTGGGAGGCTTTCAAACTTTTTAACAAAAAGTTTATTTTGGAAATATATTTCTCATACTGAGTATTAGAAAATTATAAATCTGAAATAAGTCCCCACTTTCCAAATGTACATGTTCCTTTTCTTCCTCAACTCACTGTGGAGGTAGTTGAAGGAATTTAACATAAGCCATTGCGATGTCTTTTTAATACAATGAATTATGAACTGTCAGACACGCATATGATCTATTAGCTTATTTGTAGATTATACTGTGGCAATGCCACGAGGGGAGCAGGGGCAGGGTACATGCAGGGCACATTCAGAGACAGCCTATAGTAAAGACTCTAGATAATCTTCCTTGCTTCCACTGGCAATGAGGACCCAACAGGGAAGTGAAAACAGCATGGCTCAGAGCAGGTGATGCCTTGGTGTGTAAGGCCTCCATGTTTGAGGAGGTCAAAGCTATTCACATATAAGAAAAGCATTTACAATTTTGACTCTATTAGAGGATGTGCACTAAACTAGTAAATCACAGAAGTTTTCCGTGTGTGTGTATACGCTGTATGCACATAGGTGTGTGTAGATACTGTGCATGCATATGTGTGTGCATACACTGTGTGTGCCTGTGTGTATGTGTGCTTGCTAGAACCCTAAGTTGAAATTTACATCTTTAGCCTAAACTTTTTCTACCTGCATTACATGTGTATCTTTGATAGGTTGGCCAAGGTAAATACATCGGAAAAATCAAAAACCTCATTTATTTTAATCTCATTTAAGCAGTGGGTTTTAAGTAGATTTACATAATTACTCTCGCTTACTATGTCTACTCAGAAATGTAAAATGATGGCGTTTAACGGTTTCTGAAAAAGATCAAGTCAGATAAAATGTCAGGTATTGGAAACGGGAGATTCATGTTTAGGTGCTAAAAATGAATACACAACAGTTGGCAGCCAACAGAATACTCACAACAGCTTGCCTCTGTAACTTCATTTATCAACCATCCTTCTTGCACTTAAACCAAGGGCTTGATTTAACTTGGCTAGATTGTGAAGTTTACATTAAGATCTTTTCCACTGCCAAGAGTAAACTGGGTGGTCTTGCTTGTTTTACTCATACTGGCAGAGTCAAAAAAAAAAGAAAAGAAAAAAAAATTCCATGAAATGGTTTAAAATCCACAGCTGCAAATGCAAGGCAGATGAAATACTGCAATGCAACCAAGCCCTAGCCATTGTTTCTTGTTCCATAGATTTCTACTCTCTTTTAAGGATGATCACACTGACCAAGTTGCTCAGTGTACTGGGCTCCAACTGGGATCTTTATCGAAACTTAACTCTCTATGCAACAACTCAGAACTCACGGGCTCTTGGAGCTTGTGCAGGCAATGCATAAAGGTGGGGCAGGGGGATTGTAGTGGTCCCAAAGGCCTGCAAAAAAGTTAATCAGAACAGTTCAGCTGGCAGCAGGAGAATGCCAGGGCCTCTGCCAAACACTGATGTGAAGGCCTTACCACTTACATGGGAAACATCAGCCTGAAGGAGAACAAATCACTCAGGTTTCAGTTACTAACTGAGTCCTAACTAATATATTCCCTGTGGCCTTCATTTGCTTTGACTTTGACTTCATCCAGTGTCAAAATAAAGAGGATTGCTAAAATGGTATAATAATGTGTTGTGGCCCACCTAATGTTCTAGTTTGCATCACTGCTGCTGTGATAAAAACAATGACCAAGCCAACTTGGGGGAAGAAAGGGTTCCTTGGCTTACACATCCAGATCACAGTCCATCACTGAAGGAAGTCTGGGTAGGAATCTTTGGACAGGAGCTGAAGCAGAGGCCATGGAGGAACATAGCTTTCTAGCTTGCTCAGTCTGCCCTGACACAACCCTGCCCTAGGACCACAGCATGCTGGGCCCTCTCGTATCAATTATTAATCAAGAAAATAACCCACAGACATAGAGGCAGTTCCTCGACTGAGGTCCTCTCATTCATATGACTCTCGTTTAAGGCTGCTCTTCAGCATGTTTCTTAACTAATGCTGGCAGAGGCAATTGGAGAATTAAAAACAAAAGCTAGGAAAACTAAGTGCAGACATATTTCAGATACCTCCATGAGGAGAGATGCTTGTGTCCAAGACTGAAGATCTGAGGTCCATGCCTTGAACAAATACAGTGGAAGGACAGAACAGACTCCTGCAAGTTTTCCTCTGACCCCCATGCACAGCCTGTGGCATGCATGACCCCACGCATACATACACATGCCTCCCACCCTTACACATAAATGTTTTAAAGTATTTCCAAGTGCTTGAAAGAGAATTCTTATATGATAGTTTACATCATGTTGTGCTAAAGGCTTTGTATGTAGTGTTTAATTATCAAAACCATTCAAAGTATACAGGTTTTCTCATAGAAGATGAAAAAAAAACAAAAAAACCCCTAAGATTTAGAATCAGTAAGTTCTTACCTAACATGTTCCTAAAATGACAGCATGTTTGTAGTTTTGAGGATTACATGAAGGGTCTATAATTTTCAATATGCTGCTTCCTGTACATGCTGACAATAGCAATGGTGTATTTGACGATATACTACTGTTGAGGTTTGTAAAATGCTATCAAACCTATACCATGATAATAACTATTTGATGAGAAAGGGAAAAGGGTACAAGTAACTAGCTAGAAGAGTCCTAGAAGAAGAGGGAGAGTAAAATGTTCTAAGTGTTCATTGCCACAGATCCTAGGTCCACACCCAGCCCATGTCACCATCCCAGTGTGCACCTGTTTTGTTCCTTGTTTGGGAGTCTAGACATGTAGATCAAAGATCGAGTCCAGAGTCCAACTGCTTCTTGATCTCTCATGAAGTCTTCATGAGTAACTCATACCTTCACCTCAGCAACTGCTGTCCTTTTCAGAGAAAAGCCTATTAACTGGGCCTCCAAATACAATTCTGGCTTTAGGTCTGGCTAGTTCTTGGCTTCCTTTACTGCCAGTTTCAACGTAAAGTCTTTGAGTTGCCTAAAATAGTTACTGAGCATCCAGTTCTAGGTTCCAAAACACAACTGCTGGTGCCCACCCATCCCCACGAGCTTACAGTCTGATGGCCCACAGCATCTCCAGGATTTTAGAATGAATATGTATTTCCAGATACCCATATCTAACACGTAGCATCTTCCGGCCATTTCTCCAAGCCCCCAGCTCATCAACTGTACTTCTGCAGACATTGGTAGCCCTTATTTTTCAGCTGGAGATCACTGCTTATTTCTTCTGCTTGTCACTCCCATACATTTGTGTAAGAGACTTGCAGAGACTTTGAGATGAACACATTGGACTTCCATCTCCAGGTGGAGAAAAGGCCAATAAATGTCACGAGTGGCTTCTATATTTCTGTCTAAGAAGTGTCAACCAAAAAAGACAATTGGTTTTGGAAAAAAGGAAAAAAGGAAAGGGGGTGGGGAGTTTCTCTGCTTAATAAAAGCAAGTAAGGCAATGCACTTTCTTTCCAAAGAGTCTGGGGTAAATTATTACATGTTGAGTAAAGAACATTTGCTAACAGAAAACACCAGAAGAGTCATCACTCCAGGGCAAAAACTAAACAGGTCTCTGGACCTAACGAGTTCTGTATTCTCTGCCCTAGTTACATTTAATATGCTTTTCTTTCAGAAGTTAGCTGTATAAATCAGGGTAAAATGTTAATATTAATGCCATTAAAGACTTCAGGAGGTTTATTGTTATTTGGTTAATGCGCTAAAGTTTAGAATTTTAAAATCAAATAGAAAACATATTTCACATTGCACATAGGCTTTGCCAGTATTTGAACAAAATGCCATTTGGGGTACTATTAAGCAATTCGTAAGGCATATGTACTTACAAGAGTATTTAATGTCCCTTGATATCTCAATTTTAATATGACCTGATTAAAATAAACACTCAAGCAAGGTAAGTATTGTCTATAATTATCCCAGTTTACTCCCTAAACCAAGCGGGAACTGGAAGAGTTTGGATTGGCTGCTCATTACCTACCAGGAACAAACTCACGTCCTCAGGATACAAAAGCGCACCCAAGGCCGCTCTGACTGGACTCTGCAGGAGACAGCCGAAGTTTTGCTTCATGGAGCTTTTTAGAGAACTACTATCTATTTCATTGGGTGCAAATAACAGCGACAATATTGCTAGCATGATATACTACGGAGACAAAAGCACAGAACTGGAGGTAAAAACTACATTACATATAAAACGTTAAGGAATCATCTAATCTTCATTTTGCAGAAAAGTTTCTAACACTGCCAGCCCTTGCTTAAACCATATCCATAGCTTCTGACCACACAGGGTGGCTGATCATCCTTTAGTAGGGAAGCACTTTAAATTCATCAATAATTAGAATTGGATATATGATGTAAGGTCATAACACAGACCTCTCCTGTTAACACAGCACTATCACATGCACATTATTCTAAATGGACACTCCATTTTATTTTAATCAGGTCATATTAAAATTGAGATATCAAGGGACATTAAATACTCTTGTAAGTACATATGCCTTACGAATTGCTTAATAGTACCCCAAATGGCATTTTGTTCAAATTCAAACTCCATAAACAGGCAAAGTACATGTCATATGTATTATCTATTTATGAAGCAAAGATACTTGTTTTCAAATGGAAGAACATGGCAAATACCATAAGCCCATGACCCCTAGTGTGACCCAAACATTCCTATTTCCAGAGATGTGTTAGGCTTTGGGATGTCCCAGCAATATCCTGAGGTTGTTCTACTAGCCACCACCAGCCTCATAATACCAACATCCATAAGGCAGACACCAGCTAAAACGTGGTGTAACCCAGAACCTGCCAAAACAGAAGGCCCTGTGAGGGTAACTGAAATGAGCCATTTGTCCCTTAGAAGAGAATCTAACAGGGACACACCACTGACATCAGCCTATGTTTACACTCAAAATCAGAATGGTCATTGTCCTTGCCGCCTGTGTACAAATGCTATCTCACACGGAAGGGCCTCTGGCATTTAATTAGAAAATAGAGGAGCCTGAGGTGCCGCAAAGGGCACCAGATGTCACCCTCTCGATCTGGATGTCAGCTTTGTTCTGACCTCGATCTACACTATGGTATCACCTGTAGCTATCGCTTTCTATCACATAAAAGAACAGTCCTGCAGACAGGCATGGCTTTGCTTCATCAGCATGGACCACTCTCAGTAATGCTCACTGATCGAAGTTTTACATTTTCTTACACTGAGATGCTTGCATGGGTGCCATGTTTAACATCTTCATTCGTAAGTCACTCCTGGAGTCCATCAAGTAGATGCTAGCTACATTACAAAAGCTCTGCAAGTCTCCTAAGAACTTCAGTCTTTTAAAAGTCTACCACAAAGGGGAGGGAGGAAGGAACCTGGAATAGAAAGGGAATGAGGTGGGGGAGGGGAACATGATCTGGTAGTAGATGGGAGAAAAGGACTCGGGAATATACCCAAAAGATGATCCACCATGACACAGAGGCACATGTTCCACTATATTCATAGCCATATTTGTGATAGCCAGAAGCTCGAAACCACCCACATGTCCCACGACAAAAGAACAGATACAAAAAATGTGGTTCACTTACACAATGGAATACTACACAGCTATTAAAAATGAGGACATCCTGAGTTTTGCTGGCAAATGGATGGAACTGGAAAATATCATCCTAAGTGAGGTAAATTCAGACACAAAAGGACATGTTTTCACAAATAAGTGGGTATTAGCCAAAACATAAAAGTACAGAATACCCAAGATACAGTCCACAGAGTTCAAAAGGGTCAACAAGCTGAAGGGCCCAAGTGAGGACGCCTCAGTCCCACTTGGGAGGAAGAAGAAAGCAACCACAAGGTGGGGGGTGGGGTGGGGGGAGGACCTGAGAGGGAAAGGGGATGGTTAGGGGTGGGGTGGGGGAGAGGGAACATGATCTGGTACTGGGTGAAGGAAAAGGAAAAAAGCCTTGAGAGCCAACAGAAGAAATGGAAATAGGCAACCTCAGGAGGTAGGAGATTTGGGGAGGGGGGCAGTGCGGGCTGCAGAATGTACCACAGACCTGTGAGGTGAGAGACTCTCAGGACTCAAAGGCAGGGACCCTAGATGAAATGCCCTACAGAGGGGAGAGGGAACTTGTAGAACCAACCTCCAGCAGAAAGACAGGGCATCAAATAACGGATGGGGTTGCTATCCCACAGTCAAAATTCTAACCCATAATTGTTTCTGTCTGAAAGAACTGCTGGGATGGAAATGTAGAAAAGCCTGAGGAAAAGAAGGGCCAGTGACAGGCCCAAAGTGGGATCCAGCTCAAGGGGAGGAGGTCCCAAGGCCTGACACTATTACTGAGGCTATGGAACACTCACAAAAAGGGACCTATCATTACTGCCCTTCAAAAGACGCAACAAGCAGCTGAAAGAGTCAGATGAAGATATTTACACCCAACCAATGGACAGAAGCATCTGACCCCTGTTGTTGAATTAGGGAAGGCTGAAAGAAGCTGAGGAGAAGGGTGACCCTGTAGGAGGACCAGCAGTCTCAACTAACCTGGACCCTGAGATCTCTCAAACACTGGACCACCAAACAGGCAGCATACACCTGCTGATATGATGTCCCCAACACACATACAGTAGAGGACTGCTGGGTCTGGATGATACACCTAACCCTGAAGAGACTGAAGACCCCATGGAGTTTGGGGGGTCTGGGGGAGGGAACATCCACGCATCCACGTGGAGACGGGGGGGGGGGGGGGCGGGGAGGAGATAAGGGATGTGGAACAATCAGAGGGTGGACCAGGAGTGAAATAAAATCTGGAGTATAAAAATAAGAAAGAAAATAATAATAATTATTATTATTATTATAAAAATGAAGTCTACCTATGAAATAACATTTCAGTTTAATGACATAAATGTTTGTGGTTGAAGTTATTGCAATAATAATACAGAGTTACCAGACAGAAGGGACTCAGGTAAAATATAGATCGCACAACTCGAGCAGCTATTCGAGTCAGAGCACTGTGTTGTATGGAAACAAGCACAAGCGTCATCAAGAAAGGTCCATAAAGCTAAGAAATTCCAGAGTTAGGATAAAGGTCCTTAAAGCTAAGAAATTCCAGAGTTAGGAGTCTTTTCTTTGTTTATTGTTTGTTTATGCTTTATTTTAGATTTATTTATTTTGCATATAGGAGTGTTTTTCCTGACTGTGCACACAGAAGTCAGTAGAGGGTGCTGGGTCTTCAGGAACTGACTTTATGTGTGGTTATGAACCACCGTGTGGATTCTGGGAATTGAATCTGGATCCTCTGCAAGAACAACAAATGTTCTTATCTTGCTGAGCCATCTCTGCAGACCCCAGAGCTTTGTTTTTTAACTAATATTCGGATATTAATGTTCAGAATAGCTACTATATGCTATTGTAGAAAGGAAAGCCTTTTAAAGGATTAACTCAATACAGGTTTGTCACCCAGGAACTGCTCAGTGTCTCTATCGTGTTGTTGGTATACATTTCATGTCACTCGCTTTGTTTCTTCTGTTATGTCCTCCTTTGTCTGACTACAATAAACATGGGACAAGTTGTACAAGGTAAACTACAAAATGTAAACAATAATTCTATCAAAGGTAAATACTCTTTATGGTTTTTTTGTTGTTGTTTTTGCTTTGTATTGTTTTTCAAGATAGGTCTCATGTAGACCAAGGTAGCCTCCAGTTCACTATGTAATCAGTGGTAAGCTTAACTCTTATTTCCACCTGGTAAGAGCTGGGGTTTCAGGAGTAGCCACCTTACCCAGTTTATGAGTTACTGCAGATGGACCCAAGCTCTCACGCATGCTAGACAGCACCATACCAACTGAGCTATATCCCTACCCCATCCCTTATATTTGTATTAAAATTATATCTTTCAATTAATTAAACTGTAGTACAATCTAAAATACTCCTCTTTGGATCTCCTTTATATTATTAATATATTATGAAATTTTAATATTTTAAAACATCTTCTAAAGTATTTAATTGATTGCATAATTATTCCTGATATAGACCTATAACTCAATTAAACCTACATTACTGAATTTAGCAGTCTTTCAGGAAACTTTGACTCCCAAATGTTTTTGATTGGTTGACGTGCTGCATGTTTCAAGTTAACCACAAGACTGTGTTGTTGAGTACTGTGTGACCTTTTGGTCAGCAGTGGACCACTAAAACTTCCCTAGTGCCTAACCACTTCATAGTGGCCACGTGGTCATAGAACCATGCTGTGCTTGTGTGTGTGGTGACGCTGGTGTAAACAAACGTACATTGCTGCCAGCTGTACAGAAGCACAGAAGTGCAAACCTTTGACAGTGATAACACCATGAACCACTGTCCATGAGTTTCCTGGTTATCCTCTTATCCTTACCTAATAATATGCACACTTAAAGAAGAAAAGTTCATGCAGCCATATTTATTCCTTGTTATACTGGTAGGAGCTTCTTGTACCATACATTTCCTGTGTCTTATTTTCTCTTATGCCTCTTTCATCCTGTTTTGTTCACTGTGGCTCTAAGAGAAACAGTTAGCATCTTGTACATGTACATTTCACTTAGGTGTGTAGCAGGCTAACAGTCTAGGTTTGTGCAAGTGCACTCAGTCTTAGGCATTTTCATAGTGACAAAACTCCCTCCCAGTGATGGATTTCTGAGATCTTATCCTGGTTGTTAAGCAACACAAGAGTATAAGCTAATGCCATGGTTAGTACCCTAAGGCTTCAATGTTCTATGTTAATTATTTAGAATAGTCTACTTACTGTGCTAAATAAACCACCATTAATTTAATATCAGTTGAACTATAATATATTCTAGAATGCTTTAATTTAAAAAAAAAAAAGAAAGAAAAAAAATTGAAGAAATACTGAAACTATATTGAGATAAACCATCTTGCTTATAAGACAGACCTCTGGAAAAGTTGTAGAGATGCCAGGGCTTGTCTATTCTTAATGAGAATACAAGGTGCTTCAAATATTTTGTGGGGAATTTTGCAATACATTACAAAAGTTTCTAAATGTTTACCCTTTGATACTGCAATTCCTCTACAAATATTTTCCAAAGATAAAATAACTAAGACACAAGTAACATACACAAAGCACAACTCTAGAATAGGGAGAATGAACCAAACTCTATGTCCATAAGTAGAGGACTGCATCAAAGAACCGCGACTCAGCCTCTCAATGGAGAGTGGTGCAGCCAGAAATAAGAATGACTGTCTTCATAAATGACTAGGGAACAATCTCTAAACCATCTCATTATGTGAAAAAAAGAAAGGTGGAGAAAAGTGTAAGGAATATATATTCCTGTAGTATCTAAGGGAAGCAATACAATATATGTGTGTATACAAAAGACAAAGATAAACAGTAACTTTTGAGAGGAGGGTAATAAGACGGCTCAACAGCTAAGGGCACTTGCCACAAACTTTGACAACATGAGTTCAATTCCCAGAACTCACATGGTGAAAGAAAACTTATTCCTGTAGGTTATCCTCTGACCCACACCGCATCCCTACCCCAAAATAAATGGAATAAAACTCAGCAATTTTTAAAAATTTGAGTATACAAGGAGGGAGCAGGGTGGTTGAGACAGTGGGAGAAGATGGGCTTCTTGGTTTGGTAAAACTATGTAAGCTTTACAGAGCTTAAACTCACATATTAAGATTGCACAATTAGTGCATGTATTTTGACGGGCTTAGAATATGTATAGACCACACACACACACACACATATCTTATTCTATAGGTGTGATGTGAATTTGGACTTTTTGGTGTTTGGTTATCTACTGAAGGTCAAAAAAAAAAAAAAAAAAAAATCCAGCAATGAGCACCTCCTGAATTCTTTCAAAATATCAAATGATACTAAGGCTCTTCAGCTAACTCTAGATCTAGAGCAAGAATTATAAAACTGATCTTGAAATACTCCATAGCAAGAAGGCCAGAGATTACTAAGACTAAAACTAGAAAAACTTGGACATCAACAACAAAGCAAGGCCATCACTGGGTACACTGACAGGCACATGTGCATTTCCCTTAGAGAGAACTATGCCTTACTGCATGAACAAGGCACACTGGATTAGAGAAACAGCACTCCGCAGTCCTTACTGAACTGACAGATCTGAGAGGGATCAGCACCCACTATGTTCTGCACTCTGAGAACGGCTGCAGAACTCATGATCTGGTAACCTTGATAAATATTTTGCAATGAAAACGTATTTTTTTTTAAAAAGGGAGAGACTTTTAAGTATAGACATGTAATGGCTTGTAAAACTTAGCTTAAAGGGGGGATAGAGAAGAATCGTTTTCTACAATATTACCATTGAAACCAAAGATGAGAAAAGGTTTGTTTTCTTATATAAATCATCATCTATTTTGTAGGATACGTACATAAGAAGGAAGGAATGTTTGCTCTAGGTGCTTTTCAGGTGGCCAGCAAGCAGTACATAAAGGGAATCCTTACCATATAAGTTTTTGTGGCGTCTTTGTTTTCGAATAAATGAACCTATTACACACACACACCTATACACACATAAAAACCACATAGAATAAAACTATAAAGAAAAAAAGGAAATGGTTTTCCTTACTAAACACTACTATCAGTAAGATTTCATCTGTGTATACCTGAAAATATTTATGTGAAAAGAAGCAAATCTGCTTTTGAATGTATGCAAAAGTATCACAAAAGATATCAAGGTCTTGTGGGAAGACGCAAAAGCAAAGCAATGAAAAACTCTGTTAGAGTCTACCCAAAGACTGCATCCAAAGAACAAGCCTCTCTTTTTTTTTACAAAAATAGACAAGTGTCACAGTCTAGCCCAGAACAGACTTCTGCTTGCTCCTGTAAACAGAAGAGAAGGGAGAAACAGATGCAGAGAAACAGACCTGAGGTAGCTCCCTGCTGAGACAAGTAGCAAGGGCAGATGCTGACTATCTAAATGGGCCACTCGAGACACATCTTAAAATTGACTTCAAGATATAAGGACATCAGCCAGCTGGTGGTCCAGAGACTTCCGGACCCCACTGGCAGAGGACACAGGTGTGGCCCGGTACATGCTGCCCCAAGACTGGCCCCAGAAACACTGAGGACCACTTACTTTTTGCTGGCCTCCCAGACATCGGTAATGTTGGAGAAAAGGTGATGCCTCTCGGTCTTAGTCATTGTATCAGTCAGTTCCTTAGAGTCTTTAAACATCCGTATCAAGATCTCCAAGCTGAGTAAGTAAGAATGCTCTGATGATATGACTTCAAAGATGGCCTGGGAAAGAACAAATAAATTATGTCAATAATCATTTCAACTGAAGAACTAAACACAGGCTCCACTGTTGTCTACAGGAATGGCCTGGGAACGTCATGACCAAACTACCGTCTTCAGGGAAGGCATGTGTACCCAAACTGAGGACTGTAACTGCCTGCACATAAGGAGAAGTGAAAGAGTCAGGATGACTTTCTACCAGGTCCTGAGGTCATGCCTTTGCCACAGGGTACAATCTATGGAAGGAAATAGGGCATGCCATAAAATCTCACTGTGACACTAATTAACCTTTGGGGGTCATCTCCTCCAGCCCTGCCTTTAAAATGCACTGCTTCAGGGAGAATGAGAATTTATGAGCATCTACTCACAACTGCCCCCTCGCTCCCCTCTCCTGCTCCATCTCTCTGTGTGTCTTAATAGGACTAATTTGCAGTCGACCGCAGCAAATACTGTGTGGCATGCCCGCACCTACCCCGAGAAGGTTCTCAGCAGCCACAGGAATTCCTTTATAGAACTCATACAACTGAAAGCAATTCCAGCTGTTCAACAAACCACCCTTCTACACTCCCCAGTGTCTCGAGGGGGAGCAAGGCACCCTCGGCAGAGACTCTTGGTGACAGACACAGGTTTCTGATAACTATGGATAATGAAATGCCAGGCTACATCGAGAGACACCAACACCCTGTGTAAAGAATTCATCTACCTCTTCAACAAAGTCAGACTTTAGATTCTTTACTAAGGGGAATGCTTGAGGAATTTCTCCGTGTGTGGGGTGGAGTGTTATGTGTAAACATTCTTCCAAGCCCGGGTACCTCGACCTCTAGGTCTTGTTTCCTTCAAGCCCCTGCCCCAAGAGCACAGAGGAAAGCAGCTAGGTGGGAGGAGGACAGACACAGGCAGGTGGATTCCCAGCTGCTGGACACCGGAATGTATCTCCTACATCAAGTTAGCAGAGCTAATGTCAACATTTGCTGTCCTTTTTAATATCTGTAAGGTTTTGGAGGCCTTGACCTTAAAATGCTGGTCTAGCCTCAGCTAAGGAAATAATGGACATAACTACTTAAAAGTTTTATTTTAAAATTTGTATTTTTAAAATTTTTTTCTTTTTTTAGAAAATTATTATTATTATTATTTTTTTTTTTTTTGGTTTTTCAAGACAGGGTTTCTCTGTGTAGCCCTGGCTGTCCTGGCACTCACTTTGTAGACCAGGCTGGCCTCGAACTCAGAAATCCGCCTGCCTCTGCCTCCCGAGTGCTGGGATTAAAGGCATGTGCCACCACGCCCGGCTAAAAATTATTTTTTAAAAACCATTTAAAAATTTTCATTTTAAAGAGTAGGAGCACTAAGAGTTAGCTTGTACCTTGTATAAGTCTATACAATCAACAAAACTGTCCCTAAGAAATAAAAAGTAAATAAATAAATAAGTAAATAAATACATGGAAAAAGAAAAGAAAAAGAAACTAAAGAAAATTCTCCATTCCTGAACAAAACTAATGGTAATAGATGCTTAATGTATTTGGGGCTTTGGAATGACTTCAAATATTTTCAACACTCACACCCAAAATACAAAGACAGACAAAAGATGTATTGAACGCCACAGCAGAGATCACACGCAAAGGCAAGTGCTCACTCCTCTGTGGGAAAGTTTATGGTGATAACTGTTGACTGTGTAACTGAAGAGGCACTGACTACGGCAGAGCAAGCAAGGGTTAGCCTGAAGAAGAGACAGGAGGTACGAGTGTGAGACTGAAGCATCCCCTCAGACACTTAGAATTCAATAGAAACAGACAAAATTCAAACGCATAAGATTTAAAAGTTGGATTTTTTTTTCATTAGACTTCAAACTTTGGAGAAATTCTTGAATGTATAAGGAAAGAGAAGTATCATTTATTCTACAATATTAAAAAAAAAAAAAGTCCTACTCTCTGCAATTGCTTAGTGAATCTAAGTAATCCGAAGAGATGGGACGCCATACAGAGACTTAAAAAATGACCTCCATAGGCAAGGTGGTGGTTGGGCATGCCCTTAATCTCAGCACTTGGGAAGCAAAGGCAATGGATTTCTGTTAGTTCAGGGCCACCTAATCTACAAAGTGAATTCTAGGACAGCCAGAGCTACACAGAGAAAATCTGTGTCAAAGAAAAAACAAAAACAAGACAAAACAAAACAAAATTGACCTTCACAGACAAACCCCCAAATATACTGAGTGTGAAAAATAAGTGGTCCAACGTTTAGTGTATATGTATGCATATGGAACTCATGATTTTAAGACGGAGATTGAAGAACACACAGCAACATGCAATTCAACTTCTCTCTGGGGAATATAGAAATTGAGTTAAGGAAAACCCAAGATTTCTATCATGTTTTATTATCTTTGAAAACTGTGGGGAAAAAAATGAGATGTTCTGCATCTGTTAATTTCACCTCTGGGTCCCCTCAAATGCTATGCTATATTCTTCAACCTTTTTCAACTTAAGAATGTTATTATTATGTACCCATATTGCTCCTTTGCTCCATGCCACTTGAGTAAGACAAGGATATTGGTGTGTCTGTGCCAAATTAATTTACTCGTATGTCAAAGCATGTGCATGGACACATACTATGATGCATATCGTGAGGTAACGTAACATGTTCAGAGTATTAGAAGAACGAGCAAAGCCAGGCAGTGACAGTGCATTTGTGTGATCTTAGCACTGCGGAGGCAGAAACAGAGGATGGATGTCTGTGAGTTTGACGCTAGCCTGGTCTACATAGCAAGTTTTAGGAAAGACAGAGCTCCACAGTAAGACTCTGTCTCAAAAACAAACAAAGCAAGGAAAGCAAAAATATTAAGCTGTACTGATTTAAATTCCAAGTTATAAAGTCCTATTGCCCTGCCTTTTATTATTATTTTTTTAAGTGAACTTCATTTGGGGAATACTTCTTAATTTACAGAAAGTTTGCAAAGTTATTCCATAAACCCGTATCCTTTTCCAAGTTTTCTCCAAGCAGTGTTGACAGCGTGATCAGGGTGTGTTGTGTAGGGACTAAAACAAGCACTGGATTCTTATTTTGGCTTTTTCAGCCCCAGGATCTAATGTCTGTATTTCAACATATTTCTTCGATGCCCTTTGTCCTTTCAATGTAAATGCTGTAGAGACATTTATAATTTTTTTCTGTTCAAGGGGGGCTAAGACATGTGAAGCTTCATTCAAAGATAAAACTTGCTATGTTCATGGAAGGAGAACAGTGTATTTTCAAACCTTGGACATATAGTAGGAGAAGACCAAAATATATGTATGTGTGTGTGTATGTGTGTGTGTGTTTGCAGTCCTACAGTCCTACACCACTGACATACCTCTTGTCTCTTCCTTTCCTCCTGGCTCACTGTCTGAGATAGCCCATTTCTTTTCACCTAGAAGAAAAGACAAAGCAGAGTTTATCTCACTGAATTTACCTGCTTGCTTTCTACATAAAGCATGCTTTTTAAAAATGAATTAAAGGAAACCATGCAAGATGTAGAATTAGCATAGTTCAATGCAAAAAAAAAAAAAAAGAAAGAAAAAAAAAACACAGTGGCACCAGTTCAAATTTTTGTTTTAGTCTTTAGTTCTGGCTAGTTCCAGAATATCAAATTACATCCAAGTCATAAAGGAGAAATCAGAAATCAAAAAAAGGATTGACGGCTCTAAGAGCTAACTGTCCAAGTTTACACAAAGAAGTCATTTTATCAATTAACCACAGGGCTGTCAGGGTTCTTCAGAGAGCTCTTCCCACCACCTTGTCAGGCAACTGTGGTCTCAGCAGACTTAACTGACAAGCAAGGACATCAATCTGCCTGTGCTTTTGAAAGCCGCAGTGTCTCCGAGACACGAAAGTACCATCCACGTACTTGCCATCAAGCTGTGGTGCCATTGTGAAGTGGCTGAAATGCTACACACCTATCTGACTGATGGAACTCCCATCAATATCCAGTTTCTAAGCCCAACAACGAAGGCGGCCACCAACTCCAAGAAGCAGGGGCCTGCTTTTCTTCTGGCACACCTAACACTTCCTTGACTTCCAGCCAAAGGTTCACATAGCAGAAGGTTGTCATGAAGAGAGATAGCCACACCCTGAGCATTACAGAGCTGTTCCTTTCAGGTAAGATATCTATAGCAATGAAACAGGACCCTAAAACATTAAGAACTGTTTCTCGAGCCTCTTTATTAAACTGATACCTAACCTTTCTCATCATAAACTTAAAAACCTAAAAGAACGTACTGATAATTATTACAACCTCAAATTTTTAAAATTCACCCAAAGTAACATGAAATTGTAATTATTTGATATCCATTATCATCCGTGTAAAACAAACCAATTTCCTTAGCAGTTGGACAGTTCATATTGTTCTCTTCTCTTCTTGAAATCATATTTTTATAACAATTCCCTACAAAAATTTCATAGTGTAATATAAACATTTGTGTTTGGTTATCCTATTAATCACCATTAGAGTACTTTGAAACCAGAGAGATTTTTCAAGTTTACTTTTCTAAAATTCCCCATAATCACTGAGCTCCAAGTATAAAAAAAAATCGTCCTGAAACAGATAACCACCACAGATGCCATTAGCAACCTAGGATTAAGGCAGCACAATTACTAACATTTTGTGAAGTTGTTTGGTTGGTTTAGGTTTTTTTATTTGTTTGGTTGTTTGATTGGTTAGTTGATTTTTTTTTCTTTGTTTGTTTGCTTGTAGGCTCTCACTATGTAGTTCTGATTGTCCTGGTACTTACTATAAAAGGGTCAAATTCACAGAGATCCACCTGCCTCTGCCTCCCAAGTGATGGGATTAAAGGTCTGGGCCACTATGCCTGACAATTTCTAAGATAAAAAGTAATTTTTTTTATGAAGACAGCTCCCACTAAGAGTCAGATTCATGATGCTTTTAGTCAAGAAGATTCCATTCTTGTCATTTTGTCCATTAAAACCAATATTTCAAACTCACTCTTGTCATTTTGTCATCCAGGTCTTCTTAGGGTCCTAGTTTTTCAACTCGGGACAAGATGCCATGGAAAGATTTGAGATGGGTAAGAGAAATGTCTTTATGTACCAAATGGGCAAGAAGCAAATGTGAAAGGGCAGATGGGAAAGAAGCCTTGTCTACTTTTAGAAGACTAGTCAGAAGTTGGGGGTCTAGAAGATGAAACCTTAGAAGTATCCCCAGCCATCATTGCAAGATGTTCCCGAGGTCCTAGGAGAGTGGCACATACCCTATTGTGAAAGCCAGTGGAGCGAGTTCTCTCCCCACAGTACTGTTGTAGAAACTGCAGACAGTCACACCATTTTCTTTCATTTGCTTTGATTTAGAGAGCATTAGAGTAGAGTGAGTCCCAAATCAATAGTAAAATCAATAATCATTTATCACTTATTTCATGCTAGGAACTGTGTTCAGCACTTCATATATTTTCCCATTGGATTCTCATAAAAATTCTGGAAACTTGATAGTGTTCACAGATGGTGTCAACTGAGACTTGGGATCCAAAAGGACACAGCTACAAGGACAGAGGCCAGGATCCAGTCTATGCCTGCCCAACTGCAAAGCTTCACTTTTAATGATTTATAGTAACCCCTGCTCTCTGTGAGAGGCACCCCATTTCAAGGGCTAGGCTATCATCGCTAAGACTCCTTCTCATGCCAGGTCTGTACCAAAGTTTCCATGTATTTTGTGGAGCACGCCTATCATGGAACATTCTTTCTTATCTTTATCCCCCATCCTGACCTGAGGTCAAGCTGTCAGCAAGAACTCATGGGTGAAAAAGGCTCCCATACATGTTTTAATAAGGTGGGAGACTGGCCAGAGAATGGAATCCTTCAGAGCTCCATTTGGTAAGCCTGGGCAGGAACTTGACAGGATTTCCTGCCTGACAAAGCCCTGGTGAATGGATGTGCAGGCAGGCACGGGGCCACAATCCCTGCAGGTGAGGTCACCAGCAGGCCTTGCCACACTGCTGGCTTCTCTATCTAACTGGAATTTACATCTGAAATGTTTCTGTTGAGGAAAATTAAACGCTCTGCTTAGAAACCCACAGAGATGACAGCTGGTTGTGTCTGAGGGTGAAAGAGTACTTCTTCATGCAATCAAGGGGAGCAAAGAACCCTTAAAGCAGTCACCCTAGGGAGGGGGAAGAAGTTGGACTCTCAATGCAAAGAAACCTCACTTTTCTGTAATACTGATGCAATGAATGACAAAATATTCCTTTCACCAAACCATGTATAAAATGCCAGTGGTGTCTCCAGACAAATGTACTAGGGGAAAAAAAAAAAACCTCCAGGAAGTGCTCTTGAATTATGATTAAGGAAACTGAATTGGAACAGATTCAAAGAGGCTCAAAGTTCACTCTAGTGAGTTATGATCAAGCAATCCCTTGTGGCTGGCAGACAGGGTCACAGGGCCTGTCCTACCTCTGCCCATCCTCCTATATTGGCTACTAACACTGTGGACAGGATGCCAGAATAATCATTTTGTCTACCTAGGGCATGTCCACATTAAGTAGCACCGGGGGGGGGGGCACGGCAGCTGTCTGGAGGCACAAGGTCATTAGCGGATCAGATGGCTTGGGAGAAGTGTGCAGAGATGAGCAAGGACAGAGTGATCCACAATGCCACTTGGACTGAGGTGGTGGAAGCCAGAGAGAGCCAGAGAGTACAGGAGCATCTTGCAGGAGGACAGAAGAAAGGGAGAAAGGCATAGTGCAAAGCAGGCTGAAGGAAGAGAAAGAAGAATGTATACAAAATGCTTTGAGAAAGTCCTTTTCAAATAGATATTCAAAATTCAATAGTAATCTTGTCAGGATACTTAAGCTGAAATGAGACATTGCAAGGCTTTTTTTTTTTTTGTCTTTTTTTTTAAATTTAATTTAATTTTATTAGGTATTTTCTTCATTTACATTTCCAATGCTATCCCAAAAGTCCCCCATACCCTCCCCCCCACTCCCCTACCCACCCACTCCCACTTCTTGGCCCTGGCATTCCCCTGTACTGAGGCATATTAAGTTTGCAAGACCAATGGGCCTCTCTTTCCAATGATGGCCGACTAAGCCATCTTCTGATACATATGCAGCTAGAGACGCGAGCTCTGGGGTACTGGTTAGTTCATCATGTTGTTCCACCTATACGGTTGCAGACCCCTTCAGTTCCTTGGATACTTTCTCTAGCTCCTCCACTGGGGGCCCTGTGTTCCATCCAATATCTGACTGTGAGCATCCACTTCTGTATTTGCCAGGCCCTGGCATAGTCTCATACGAGACAGCTATATCAGGGTCATGTCAGCAAAATCTTGCTGGCATATGCAATAGTGTCTGGGTTTGGTGGCTGACTATGAGATGGATGCCCGGGTGGGGTAGTCTCTGGATGGCTTTTTAAAATCATATCAATTCTATGCAGATTTAAATGTCACAGGCTTTCTGAAGTTTGCAAGCTCTTACTAAAAGAATCTAAAGAATAGTCATGTTTAATCCATGTCTTTAAGCATATCCCTTGTTTCCATGTATGGAAAAGAAAATAACATACTAGCTACTGACACATGTGAGCTCTAATTTTCCATCTGCAATCAAAGAAACTAAAACTGTTCAGCTTTCTTTTTATTTCTAATTTTGTAATCTTAGTTTTAGCTGAAAATCACAGTACCCACTTTATCAGCTTTATTGCTGGTACAAAGCTTGGAGAATGGGGTTTAGCCCTGTGGGCGGCTTCTTATTCCTTCTTTCCCTAAGCTGAACTTTCACACTCACTAGATGCTGAACAAATAGCTTCCCAGTCCAGTTTAAAGCCTCCTGGCAAGAAGCAAGAATGGGAGCTTCCTTTGTCATTTCTTAAATATACACTTCATACCAAAGCCCCAGCTGGGTACAAATGGAAACAGGCAGATGGCCAGAGGGACGGCATGTGAACCTTCTTGCTTAATTAAACTTACTTATCATCAGTAAGTAGAATTTTGAAAGTATATTCATGAAACTTTAAGAGCTGAATTCAGTTCTTGAAGAATCTCTGTGAGGTTCTTGACTTTACACAATCTAACCAGTTAACAAAACTATTCAGATCTGGCCAAGTAGACGCTACACAGTCAAACACATCAATATCTTTACCATTTTAAGTGAATACAAATTAATTCAAATAAAGCATCGGAATGTGAAAGACTGCACTTCTGACCTGTTGAAGACTGGAAAGTATGTCTGTGGCTTGAGACAGAGAATGCAAAAAACTCACTATGCTACAAGTATAATTTCAGTTGTCGGTCATATATTCCCTGCTGTAATCAGCACTTAATTTCTTTCCCTTTGATCTTTGTGACCTTTATATTTTATATATCTGAATGATAAATTCACAATTTGCTAAATTTAAGGGAGAGCACTTCCTTGGATATGAAATTGCCTAGTTCTCGCCTCAGAGTTTACCAAATCTCTAGAAGGGTAAATAAGTCAAAGCAAGAATTCAGATGTTAATTTGTGCCAGTTTCCTTTTTGATGTCTGTAATCTTGGTCTCTCTCAAATTCACATACTGAAACCCTATCCTCCAAGCTGATGGTATCAGCTCACAAGTCTCCTAGGCGATGATAAGGTAATATAGGTAGAGCCCTCAGGTCTTGGATTATTGTCTTTGAAAACAAACCGAAGGGAGACTCCTTGCCCCTAGCACTATATACATGTGCAGCAAGAAGGAACTCTGAGTCAGAAAGCAGTCCTTCACCAAATACCAACTCCGCCTTGAACTGAACGCCTCAGCCTTCCTGAACTATAAGGAATAAACTTCTGTTTTTATAATCCACCTAGTTTGTGGTATTTTCTAATAGCAATCTGAACATTGGCACTATGCAAAGTCTACGCTTCAAAGCCGAATGCCATAGGGAAGAACAGATAAACTTCCCCCATTGATTTCACGTCTGCAGTCAGTACGATTATGCTAAGCATCTTCACATTACAGAGAGCTGACAGGCAATCCCGAGATGGTATTCAGTATTTTTTTGCCCTGTGACAGGATTATCAGCCAAGTTCTCTAAGAAAGCCCCTTAACACTGAACCTGTCCATGGCCCTCTCTGTGCAGAGCCGAGATCAAGAGCATCAGCACTTGACTCATTAGACCAAATTTTTCTGTGGTGCAAACAAAGCCATGTTCTTACCCCTCTGTGATATAAGGCTCTTTCTAGATAAGATGGATGTCTGTGTTCCTTCTATTTCTCTGCCACTCAGGGAAAACAGAATAGGGAGACTCATGTAAATTGACTAATCAGGAAGATTCAGAACTGTAGAGTCAGTTTAAAACTATACTACATATTTATAATCCTAAATCCCTGTCATTTCACAAAGCACTTTACACTAGATATCTGTTTGAGGCAAGTCCATTAAACTTGCCAGACTCTACTCAACTGCAGAAAATAAGCTGGTTACTCATCTCTAGTAGCCATTCTCCTCTCTCAAGTGCCCTTTCCAACAGCCTAGGTAGAATGGGGCTGCAAAGAACAAATTATATAGGACACAGTCATTCCTGAATCCTTCCAGTCTTCCACAACGATGTCACCCCTCAAGTATAAATGAGCCAGAGTTCTTTGCATGCAAAGAGAACATGACATCTGTGACAATGACACAGCTGATGGGGTCCAGAAATGGTGCCATCAATTTAGAGACTCCAGGGGTTCTCTCCACTTCTTTGACTGCGACATTGTATTATATAAGCTACAAGGCACAGAGGACATCTTTTTTTTTTTTCTTTTCTTTTTAAAATATTTTTATTAGGTATTTTCCTCATTTACATCTTTCTTTCAAAGTATCAGAGATGTGCATACTTAAGACCAGACACATAAGGTCACATTGGAGGCAGTACACTGCCCTGAGTAAGCAGAGAGGATGCTATTTGGAGAAAAGGAAAAAAACCAAGACAAGCATGGAGGAAAGAAGGGAAAGAAAGAGCCAGTCAGCCACAGACCTTACACATTTGCAGTTTAAAATATACTAAGTGATGTCTCTGTGACCTCCTGATTCCTTTGTTTAAAAGACCAATCCCCTCTCTGATCTGTTATTAAGCTCAATTCCGTCATCCTCCTGGAAGTTGTTGGCCCTCAATAGCAACCATGCATTGTCAAGCAGGCAAGTATCAGATCCATTCAAATGACAGAAAGTGAGATAGCACAGGTCAGGGATTGAGGCTTTTACAGTCATACACAGGGCCAAGATTCCCAAATGAATGCAAGTTATTCCAATACCGATAGATCTGAGGCTGAAAATGCAAAGGGATAGGTAATTAAATGAGCAAAAATTAACTGCAGTAATCCATGTGATGTTGGAGATGAGTGAGCATTCCTCCTTTGCAGCCAGCTCTCTCACCTGCTCTCACTAGCTATGTCTAGCCAACTCCTGACTCAGAGTTCTCAGTTCTCCCCAACATGTCAAATGTTTATTATGCACCAGGCACAGTTTTATTCAGGCATCTTAAACCTAAAACCCTTCAAGGTAAATATTATTATCCCTAGTTTACAAGTTAAAAGTAAGACATAGAAAAGTTTGCCTTTCAAATTAAGCTTCCCTGCCTGCACATTCCGCATGGTGACCTCTCAGCCACTGCAGCACACTGACCTCTGAAACTTCGTGTGTGTGTGTGTGTGTGTGTGTGTGTGTGTGTGTGTGTGTGTGTTATTTGGGGGTGCATGTTTTTGACAGTATGTGTAGAGCCAGAGGTCAAACTTAGTTATTGTTCCTCTGGAGGTAACCACCTTGTTGTTGAGACAAAGACTCACATAGCTTGAGGCTTATGGGTTATGCTAGGCTCACTAGCCACCAAGATGCAGAGATCCCATCTCTTCCTCCCCAGTGCTGGGATTAAAGTGAATGCCACCATCCAGCTTTTTAAAGCAGGCTCTAACTCAGGTCCTCATGTTTGTTACCAACTTACTGGTCTCCTGGACCCCTCAAATGTCTTTACTGAGGTTGGAGTCATGATTGACAGCTACTCTTGTCCAGGTCCTCCCACACCTCAATGCCCCAGAAACCACAAGTCATTAGATTCCCAGAGTTAGCCACATCAGGAGCTGAGCTGTCAGCACTGCCTCCTGACTGAACTACTTTATTAGTCCCAACATTTCTCCCTCTAAACAAATCCCTCTCCTTTATTTACTGTTCTCCCTCATCTACATCTGCCTGTGTGCTCTGAGTGTGAGCCCAAATGTATTCATTTTCCTTCCCCAAATAAGTGTAAGATGTATCTCTTGTGTATACATCAATAATTAAAACAGAATATGAGATTTGCTAACATGTGGAAACTAGAAAGGATGTAACATATAAAAGAGAAATTCTATCATGTCATTTAACAAAAATGAGTAGTTTCAAAAAGTGGATTATTTCACAAAATAATGAGGACCAGAACAGGAATAGCAATTAGCAGTTGAATAGTTGGGATGGGAAATGCAGACGAAGCAGCTGCCAGTCTGAACTGTATGTCAACATTGCTGAAAAGAAAATGTATTTGTATTGCTTCTGCAATTAAAAAAAAAATCTTAGGGGCTGAAGAGAGCGCTCAACAGTTATAAGCTAGAACTGCTTTGGCAGAATTCAGTTCCCAGCACCGATGCAGTCGTTCACAACCATTTGGGACTCCAGTTCTGGGAAACCCGTAGCTCTCTTCTGACCCACAGGCCCCAGGCATGTACATGGTGCACATGCATATGTGTAGGTTAAAGATGCATACAAAGAAAAATCTTAAATAAATATAATAATATTACTTTAAAGAAAGTAATATTAAATTTTTAAGTGAATAATTAGAAACTAATGACAAATAGTAGAAAAATAGTTAAAGAGCTAAATTTATATTTACTTAATGAAATAGTATATGGGCTTTAAGAAAATGTAAAAGAAAGTATGGTAGTAGCCAAAGGCATTTAGAATAGTGTTAGATGAAAAAAAACAAAACCAGATTAGATGTCAAGTTCACAGACACAGACATTGTTAAAGGAAAAATGACAAAGGACAAATCTATGTCTACAACATTGAATTTATGCTTAAAAGAAAATATCTTTGTACATATATATTTTTTAAATCTAATGGTTTCTTCAACGTTTAAGTATGCGTATTTGCAAGGGTGTGCATATGTGCATGAGCACAGGCGTTCATGGAGGACAGAAGAGGGTTCTAGATCTCCAGGAGCTAGAACACAGGTAGTTTTGTAGCACTCAATGTGGGTGCTAGAACAGAATGTCAGACCCACAACAAGAGCGGCATATGCTCTAACCACTGAGAAATCTCTCCAAGCCCTCTCTACAACCCATGTCTTAAAGACCAGAGACCTTAAGAATCAAGTTGTCAAGAGCGCAGGGCCGCCTGACACCCGCCAGCTACCCACGACCCCCGCCACAGGATTTTGAGACTGCTCCTGAGTGGAACACAGCTTCTGCTCCAGTCCAATCACGCAGGAACTGAGACTGCTTTGGTTGGGGAGGGAGAAATCCGGCCTACATAGGGCCACAAGCCTCTTCCGGTCAGAAAAGCACCGGGGCAGCTAGGGCGCAGGGTCGGCTGACACTCGCCAGCTACCCACAACACCCGCCACAGGATCTTAAGACTTCTGGTGAGTGGAACACAGCTTCTGCTCCAATCCAATTGCGCACGGGACCTGAGACTGCATTAGTTAGGGAAGCAGAAACCAGCCTGAGTAGGACCACAGGCCTCTTCCTGCTGGACCAGCACCTGGGTACCGCCAGCTACCCACGACCCCCGCCACAGGATTTTGAGACTGCTGGTGACTGGAACACAGCTTCTGCTCCAATCTTTAAACAGTGACAACAACAACAACTAACCCCAGAGATTACCAGATGGCGAAAGGTAAACATAATAATCTTACTAACAGAAACCAAGACCACTCACCATCATCAGAACCCAGCACTCCCACTTCCCCCAGTCCAGGGCACCCCAACACACCGGAAAACCTAGACACGGATCTAAAAGCATATCTCCTGATGATGGTAGAGGACTTCAAGAAGGACTTTAATAACACACTTAAAGAAATACAAAGGAACACTGGTAAACAGGTAGAAGACATTAAAGAGGAAGCACAAAAATCCCTTAAAGAATTGCAGGAGAACACTGCTAAAGAGTTACAAATCCTTAAAGAAAAACAGGATAACATAATCAAACAGGTAGAAGTCCTTACAGAAAAACAGGAAAACACATCCAAACAGATGATGGAAATGAACAAAACCATACTAGACCTAAAAAGGGAAGTAGACACAATAAAGAAAACCCAAAATGAGGCAACACTGGAGATAGAAACCCTAGGAAAGAAATCTGGAACCATAGATACCAGCATCAGCAACAGAATACAAGAGATGGAAGAGAGAATCTCAGGTGCAGAAGATTCCATAGAGAACATCGGCACAACAATCAAGGAAAATGTAAAATGCAAAAAGATCCTAACTCAAAACATCCAAGAACTACAGGACACAATGAGAAGACCAAACCTACGGACAATAGGAGTGGATGAGAATGAAGATTTTCAACTCAAAGGACCAGCAAACATCTTCAACAAAATTATAGAAGAAAACTTCCCAAATCTAAAGAAAGAGATGCCCATGAACATACAAGAAGCCTACAGAACTCCAAATAGACTGGACCAGAAAAGAAATACCTCCCGACACATAATAATCAGAACAACAAATGCTCTAAATAAAGATAGAATACTAAAAGCAGTAAGAGAAAAAGGCCAAGTAACATATAAAGGCAAGCCTATCAGAATTACACCAGATTTTTCACCAGAGACTATGAAAGCCAGAAGATCCTGGACGGATGTTATACAGACACTAAAAGAACACAAATTCCAGCCCAGGCTACTATACCCAGCCAAACTCTCAATTAACATAGATGGAGAAACCAAAGTATTCCACGACAAAACCAAATTCACACATTATCTCTCCACGAATCCAGCCCTTCAAAGGATAATAACAGAAAAAAACCAATACAAGGACAGGAACCACGCCCTAGAAACAACAAGAAGGTAATCCCTCAACAAACCTAAAAGAAGACAGCCACAAGAACAGAATGCCAACTTTAACAACAAAAATAACAGGAAACAACAATTACATTTCCTTAATATCTCTTAATATCAATGGACTCAACTCCCCGATAAAAAGACATAGACTAACAAACTGGCTACACAAACAAGACCCAACATTTTGCTGCTTACAGGAAACGCATCTCAGAGAAAAAGATAGACACTACCTCAGAATGAAAGGCTGGAAAACAACTTTCCAAGCAAATGGCATGAAGAAACAAGCTGGAGTAGCCATTCTAATATCTGATAAGATTGACTTCCAACCCAAAGTCATTAAAAAAGACAGGGAGGGACACTTCATACTCATCAAAGGTAAAATCCTCCAAGAGGAACTATCAATCCTGAATATCTATGCTCCAAATACAAAGGCAGCCACATTCATTAAAGAAACTTTAGTAAAGCTCAAAGCACACATTGCACCTCATACAATAATAGTGGGAGACTTCAACACACCACTTTCACCAATGGACAGATCATGGAAACAGAAACTAAACAGGGACACAGTGAAACTAAGAGAAATTATGAATCAAATGGATCTGGCAGATATCTACAGAACATTCTATCCTAAAACAAAAGGATATACCTTCTTCTCAGCACCTCATGGTACCTTCTCCAAAATTGACCACATAATTGGTCACAAAGCAGGCCTCAACAGATATAAAAATATTGAAATTGTCCCATGTATCCTATCAGATCACCATGGACTAAGGCTGATCTTCAATAACAAAATAAATAATAGAAAGCCAACCTTCACGTGGAAACTGAACAACACTCTTCTCAATGATACCTTGGTCAAGGAAGGAATAAAGAAAGAAATTAAGGACTTTTTAGAGTTCAATGAAAATGAAGCCACAACATACCCAAACTTATGGGACGCAATGAAAGCATTTCTAAGAGGAAAACTCATAGCTCTGAGTGCCTCCAAAAGGAAACACATTGACAACATACCTAAAAGCACTAGAACAAAAGGAAGCAAATTCACCCAAGAGGAGTAGACGGCAGGAAATAATCAAACTCAGGGGTGAAATCAACCAAGTGGAAACAAGAAGAACTATTCAAAGAATCAACCAATCAAGGAGCTGGTTCTTTGAGAAAATCAACAAGATAGATAACCCCTTAGCCAGACTCACTAGAGGGCACAGGGAAAGCATCCTAATTAACAAAATCAGAAATGAAAAAGGAGACATAACAACAGATCCTGAAGACATCCAAAACACCATCAGATCCTTCTACCAAAGGCTATACTCAACAAAACTGGAGAACCTGGATGAAATGGAGAAGTTCCTAGACAGATACCAGGTACCAAAGTTGAATCAAGATCAGGTTAATGATCTAAACAGCCCTATATCCCCCAAAGAAATAGAAGCAGTCATTAATAGTCTCCCAACTAAAAAAAGCCCAGGACCAGATGGGTTTAGTGCAGAGTTCTATCAGACCTTCAAAGAAGATCTAATCCCAGTTCTTCACAAACTATTCCACAAAATAGAAACAGAAGGTACTCTACCCAACTCATTCTATGAAGCCACAATTACTCTGATACCTAAACCACAAAAAGACCCAACAAAGATAGAAAACTTCAGACCAATATCCCTTATGAATATTGATGCAAAAATCCTCAATAAAGTTCTTGCTAACCGAATCCAAGAACACATCAAAATAATCATCCATCCTGACCAAGTAGGTTTCATCCCAGGGATGCAGGGATGGTTCAATATACGGAAATCCATCAACGTAATCCAGTATATAAACAAACTCAAAGACAAAAACCACATGGTCATCTCGTTAGATGCGGAAAAAGCATTTGACAAGATCCAACACCCATTCATGATAAAAGTCTTGGAAAGATCAGGAATTCAAGGCCCATACCTAAACATGATAAAAGCAATCTACAGCAAACCAGTAGCCAACATCAAAGTAAATGGTCAGAAGCTTGAAGCAATCCCTCTAAAATCAGGGACTAGACAAGGCTGTCCACTTTCTCCATACCTATTCAACATTGTACTTGAAGTCCTAGCCAGAGCAATTCGACAACAAAAGGAGATCAAAGGGATACAAATTGGAAAAGATGAAGTCAAAATATCACTCTTTGCAGATGATATGATAGTATATATAAGTGACCCTAAAAATTCCACCAGAGAACTCCTAAGCCTGATAAACAGCTTCGGTGAAGTAGCTGGATATAAAATTAACTCAAACAAATCAATGGCCTTTCTCTACACAAAGAAGAAACAGGCTGAGAAAGAAATTAGGGAAACAACACCCTTCTCAATAGTCACAAATAATATAAAATATCTTGGCGTGACTCTAACTAAGGAATTGAAAGATCTGTATAATAAAAACTTCAAGTCTCTGAAGAAAGAAATTATAGAAGATCTAAGAAGATGGAAAGATGTCCCATGCTCATGGATTGGCAGGATCAACATTGTAAAAATGGCTATCTTGCCAAAAGCAATCTACAGATTCAATGCAATCCCCATCAAAATTCCAAATCAATTCTTCAACGAATTAGAAAGTGCAATCTGCAAATTCATCTGGAATAACAAAAAACCTAGGATAGCAAAAACTCTTCTCAAGGATAAAAGAACCTCTGGTGGAATCACCATGCCGGACCTAAAGCTCTACTACAGAGGAATTGTGATAAAAACTGCATGGTACTGGTATAGTGACAAATAGACCAATGGAATAGAATTGAAGACCCAGAAATGAACCCACACACCTACGGTCACTTGATCTTCAACAAGGGAGCTAAAAATATCCAGTGGAAGAAAGACAGCATTTTCAACAAATGGTGCTGGCAAAACTGGTTGTTAACATGTAGAAGAATGCGAATCGATCCATGCCTATCTCCTTGTACTAAGGTCAAGTCTAAGTGGATCAAGGAACTTCACATAAAACCAGAGACACTGAAACTTATAGAGGAGAAAGTGGGGAAAAGCCTTGAAGATATGGGCACAGGGGAAAAATTCCTGAATAGAACAGTAATGGCTTGTGCTGTAAGATCGAGAATTGACAAGTGGGACCTCATGAAACTACAAAGCTTCTGCAAGGCTAAAGACACCATCAATAAGACAAAAAAAACCACCAACAGATTGGGAAAGAATCTTCACCTATCCTAAATCAGATAAGGGACTAATATCCAATATATATAAAGAACTCAAGAAGGTGGACTCCAGAAAGTCAAATAACCCCATTAAAAAATGGGGCTCAGAACTGAACAAAGAATTCTCACCTGAGGAATACTGAATGGCAGAGAAACACCTGAAAAAATGTTCAACTTCCTTAATCATCAGGGAAACGCAAATCAAAACAACCCTGAGATTCCACCTCACACCAGTCAGAATGGCTAAGATCAAAAATTCAGGTGACAGCAGATGCTGGCGAGGATGTGGAGAAAGAGGAACACTCCTCCATTGTTGGTGGGATTGCAAGCTTGTACAACCACTCTGGAAATCAGTCTGGCGGTTCCTCAGAAAATTGGACATAGTACTACCGTAGGATCCAGCAATACCTCTCCTGGGCATATATCCAGAAGATGTCCCAACCGGTAAAAAGGACACATGCTCCACTATGTTCATAGCAGCCCTATTTATAATAGCCAGAAGCTGGAAAGAACCCAGATGTCCCTCAACAGAGGAATGGATACAGAAATTATGGTACATTTACACAATGGAGTACTACTCAGCTATTAAAAAGAATGAATTTATGAAATTCCTAGCCAAATGGATGGACCTGGAGGGCATCATCTTGAGTGAAGTAACACAATCACAAAAGAACTCACACAATATGTATTCACTGATAAGTGGATATTAGCCCAAAACTTAGGATACCCAAGATATAAGATACAATTTGATAAACGCATGAAACTCAAGAAGAATGAAGACCAAAGTGTGGACACTGTGCACCTTCTTAGAATTGGGAACAAAACACCCAGGGAAGGAGTTACAGAGACAAAGTTCGTAGCTTTGATGAAAGGATGGACCATCTAGAGACTGCCGTATCCAGGGATCCATCCCATAATCAGCTTCTAAACGCTGACACCATTGCATACACTAGCAAGATTTTGCTGAAAGGACCCAAATATAGCTGTCTCTTGTGAGACGATGCCGGGGCCTAGCAAACACAGGAGTGGATGTTCACAGTCAGCTATTGGATGTATCACAGGGCTCCCAATGGAGAAGCTAGAGAAAGTACCCAAGGAGCTAAAGGCATCTGCAACCCTATTGTTGGAACAACATGATGTACTAACCAGAACCCCGGAGCTCTTGTCTCTAGCTGCATATGTATTGAAAGATGACCTAGTCGGCCATCAATGGAAAGAGAGGCCCATTGGACTTGCAAACTTTATATGCCCCAATATAGGGGAATGCCAAGGCCAAAAGAATGGGAATGGGTGGGTAGGGAAGTGGGGGGCGCTATGGGGGACTTTTGGGATAGCATTGGAAATGTAATTGAGGAAAATATGTAATAAATATATTAAAAATCAAAAAAAAAATAAACCTAGGACAAAGAATCTTTTGTAAAACTAAAGAGTGACACCAAGACAATGAACAGAATTCACTTTGCTGACCCTTCTGGCACTCAACAATTTCTGAAAAGCAGTAAGGATAATCTTGATTTAATTTAGGGCTTTGCTGCAGACTTTCTCATAGGTGATATTCAAATTAAGGCCTGGAGGATGCTGTCATTATAGCCCAGAGAACCAAGGAGACAAACCTTCCAGAGAGAATAGGAGAAGGAGAGAGAACTTGGTGCATTCACAGACCTAAAAGGGAGACCTTATATGTTTCTAGAGGACATACAAAGACCATGGGTTCAGGCCAGGAGGAGTAAGCTAGGCTGGAGCAAAATGTGAGTAATACTAATACAAGTCTACTATACACAGTTGCCCTCAGACAGTCTGCGCATTTCATGAGCTATGGTATGCATTAAAAAATTTTAAAAAAGGAAAAAAAAAAAAAGAATCAAGTTGTCAACAGTGATGAGGAGAGATTTCAATTAATTTCCATTTTCTTTTTGTCTACTAGTAGTTCTTGACTTTTCCTAGAATAAACACATCGTAGCTTTTAAATGAAAAGATCACTTTCAATAACCAACCCCAAAAATGTTTTAGTATCTTCCTTCCAAGAAGAGAAATAAAACAAGCAATGCATAGTAACAGTACTGCTCTGTAAAAGGGAAGCCATGGGAGGGAAGGAGAAATGCCCACTAGCAACTAGAAAAAATGAAGACAGCAATATAAAAAGGAGGCAGCAAGAAAGACTTGAGTCGGGTCCAAACCGAGAAAGGTTTATGAGGCTGTGTTGAGAAAGAGTGGTGACAGACAGGGCTGCGAGGACTGGAGATAAGGAGGATGATCAGGCTGGATTCCACATACCTGGCAATGATGTCCTGACACATAGCAAAGGGCTGAGTCAGGAGGGAATGAGGGAGGTGGTGTGAGATGCCTCTCTTAGAGACAAAAGGACACCTGCTTGTAAAGGTGGTGGCAGCAGCCAGCATCTTAGCTGCTCTTTTATGTATGCTTATTCTTCTTGTAAAGCAGCAGGTGGATCGGGATGGCAGAGTGCAAAACAATGAGTTACTCAGAACACTGGCACTGAGGTTCCTTTCTTGGGTTTGCAATAAATTTAACTTGAGCAAAATGTCTATCAGAAAAGAGTGGGCAAGAAAAGCTGATGCCTTCTATTAGGCATGCACAAAGCACACAGGGGTGTCCTCAGGAGTGAAGCAGCTCACTGTACAGAGGCCTGAGGAGCAGACACCGAATGTTGTCTCCCTTGTTCCTCTTGCCTATGAAGAAACTTTGCTGACACACTTTATACACGTATTGGCTTCATTGAAACTTCTGTGACTCTCTGAACTGTCTGATCTATTGACATCCTATGAATAGAATTCTAATCTTTCCCACAGTGTATGATTTCTGTGTCAGTCACGTTCACTCTTTTTTCTCTATTCTTCTGAAAATATTGCTTAGACCTTGCATAGTCTAAACTGTTCTCTAAATCCCTAGAGAATAAGCTGGTTTCAGGATTGTTTTATCTGTCCCATCTATTACACTGCAGAAGCAAACAAATGTAACTTATCGATACTAGCATTCTTCCCAGACATTACAACTTTGAAGTGAATGTAGTGATTTTATTACTTAAACACACATACACACAGAGAGAAAGAGAGAGAGAGAGAGACATTTTTATTCTGCCACACTGATCAAACTATAGTTGCAATGGACCTCTATAAGAAAAGTTAGTCTACAAGCACAGCAACTGGGAAGGAAAAAAGGCGGGGGTGGGGGGGGGGGGAAGGGGTACATCAGGGGAGCATAGATGTGGGAGAGAATAGAGGAGAGGGAAGTGTCTTAGTTATAACTGCTGCAATGAAATACCATGACCAAAACAACTCCAGGAGGAAAATGTTTTCCACGTTGTAGCTCATCATTGAAGAAAGTTAGGTCAAGAGCTAAAAAAGGGCAGGAACTTTAAGAGGGGCAGGATCCTGGAGGCAGGAGCTGATGCAGAGACCATGGAGAGGTGCTGTTTACTGGCTTGCTCCCATGGCTTGCTTAGCCTGTTTTCCTATAAAACCCAGGACCACCCTGGGGATGACACAACCCACAGTGAGCATGGCCCTATCAACATCAATCACCAATTAAGAAAATGTCTTATAGCTGGATCTTATGGAGGCATTTTTCTCAGTTGAGGCTCCCTCCTTTCAGATAACTCTAGGCTGTGTCAAGTTGACAAAAAGCTATCCAGCATAAGGAGAGAGGAAGGAAAAGAAAGGGAGAAAAGCACCACCTGAAGAGGTTTGTGGCCACACTTCATATCATAACACAGCACAGTGGAACCTGAAGCTGGTTAGAATAGAGCGAGTCAGGCACCTGGCAAGGACACCATGTTTAAGTGACCTGTAAAGTAGGAGAAAGTATCGTAGCCTGTATAACCCTCTTCCTCAAGAAAGCAGCCTGGTGAGTTACATCTGGAAGCTGGCAGGAGCAGGAGAGTAGGCCACGTTAGGCAACCCCAAGACAAAGTTACAGGACCACAAAAACTCTGAGTCTGTAGGAGCTTGGCAGGGAAGGGAGGCATACTGAAAATGGGAAAGGAGCCAAGTTATGGGAATCGAAGGGAGCCGGCAGACAGACCCCCAAGTCATTTCACTGCAGAACACTAGCAGAAAATGCTGGCCCTCTTTTCCAGTGACTGGGCACATGCGCCCATTATAGGAGGCCGTGTTGCAGGCCATCTCAAGAGTCTGAAGCAGCAGAGAGTCAGACATATTTAACAGAGTCAAAGCTGCCTCAATTTGTATGATATTCTCCCAAGGGCTACATACACTGTGAAACGACCAAGAACAGTTCCTGGCACATCAGTGCTCTGGTCAGGAGTTCAACTACATGTAAATTAGTCATGATTTTGATGATCCATGGAGGGCCCCAAACTCTCTTGACAACCAGCTATTGAACTGCTGCTCACGTTGAGACAGGAGGCATGTATCTCTGTGTCTCCAGGCCTCCCTATTGCTCTGTGAGTAGATGACCATACACCTTAGCACAGCAGTTCCAAACGCGGGATCCCTCACCATCTAATGAAGAAACTGCTGTGTTGAAGTCACTACAGTTTACTCAGGTGGCAGAGTTCACTTCTCACATCAAAGGGAGGATCAATCTACAGTTGTCTTTTACTGACGATTCTCTCCTGCAGCTGTTTGCTGACTCTGTACTCCCTCCTCGCATGCAGATAATGAATGCCCTAATAATTTGAAGACCGAATACAGGCTGATCATCTGGAGATCAGACTGTAAATATTCTGGGTAAATTAAGAAAAACAAAAACAAAAACAAAAAAAACCTCTGAGTAACATAATTTTGACAACTACCTCTCCATGCAAAGATTAACAGTCAATTCTGGTGGCCACGATGCCTTGTAAACATCATGGAGACCAACTATCAGTTTCCTCTGCTCTAAGACACAGCACATGACTTGAGTGCAAGAGAAGACAGAGAGGACACTTTAAGGTCAGGTGGGCAAATAAAACACTTTAATAAATGAAATCCACATGGCAGGGCTCTGCACTGTGCCACTGTTCTCCGCCGAAATTCAGAACTCCTCAAAGGAAATCAGGCTTGTTTTTGTTTTTGGTTTTTGGTTTGTTTGTTTTATTTTTTATTTAAGGCTACATTTTCCAAAGAGGCTACTCTTGCTCTTGCATGTGTCTCATCCACCTCCCTGAAAGCCACTCCTGGTACACTTACATTTGATTTCACAGCAAGAACTCACCAGCAACTAGTATATACTCAAAGTCATAAAAGTGACAAGATTACCAAGCAAGTGCAGGTGAGTATAGATGGTCAAGGACTGAGCCTAGGCCTGATGAGATCAAAGGGTGGGAGGGCCTAACAAAGAGGATCCTGAAGCCCAGCTGTGCTAGCCATACTTCTATCCAACTTATCTAGGGCCCCTCAAGCACTCATGCATAAAGTCTTACTCTGTCTACCTCAGGAAGGCTGGGAGAAGGAAGAAAGATAAAGAAGAAAGATAAAAGGGAAGTTATGGGGGAAATAAAGTCAAGTACATGAACTACTGCAAAGAAAACATTTTTATGAAGTCCAGCTCTACATACAATGAGTACATGCCAGTAAGAAGAATAGGTCAAACCGGGCAGTGGTGGTGCACACCTTTAATCCCAGCACTTGGGAAACAGAAGCAAGCGGACTTCTGAGTTCAAGGCCAGCCTGGTCTACAGAGTGAGTTCCAGGACAGCCAGGGCTACACAGAGAAACCCTGTCTCAAAAACAAAACAAAAAAAAACAAACAAAAAAAATAGGTCAAAATAATTTATATGAATCCTACAGAATAATCTAACAATTATAACACTGTCAATCATGTGTAGATCTTAAATGTTTCTGAGCATATAATTCAGAAAGGACAAATATTACTTTACATACTAATTGTTTATATGAGTATATATCACCTATTTTTCTTAAACATGTAGGTAGATTTTTTTTTAAAGTGCTGTAAAACTTAGAAAAATGTATCTGTGGGAAAGGAAAGAAAACTAGGGTTATATAAGATTGAAAAAGGCTTCAGTTTTATTTGAACATTCAGATTCTTTTCAGCATGGGGACCATGTTACAAATTATTTATGTAAGTTAAAGTTAATTTTCAAAAATGCTAAGAGAATGCCTCAATACAATCACAGAGAAATGCTAAGACTATGCCAACAAGTCCTACTGTCCAACGTGACCATGTGCACTGGCACCCAAGATGACTATATAATTACAAGGGGTAAAATATGCCAGAAGTGAAGAATGACTATATTTTAAACATAAAAGAGGACAGGCTAGAGTTCAGGAGGTTACAGGTCTTGCTGACATAAGTCTGATCCCTGGGACCTGAGAGTACCAACTCCAAAAAGTTGTGCTCTGACCCCAACTGTGTACCACTGTATGCATGGGCCCATGCATGTGGGCACTGAACAAATGAGTGTAATGGAAAATCAAGCTCAAAGCTGGGCAGTAGTGGTGCACACATTTAATCCCAGCACTTGAGAGGCAGAGACAGGCAACTTTCTGTGTGTTCAAGGCCAGCATGGTCTAGAGTGAGTTCCAGGACAGCCAGAAGTACACAGAGAAACCCTAACTTGGAGGTGGAAGAAGAGGAGGAGGAGGAAGAATAGAAGGAAGAGGAGGAGGAGAAGGAAGAAGAAGAAGAGGAGGTGGAAGAGGTGGAGGAGGAGGAGGAGGAGGAAGAGGAGGAAGAGGGAGAGGAGGAGGAAGAGGAGGTGGTTACGTTCAAAAGATAAAACAGACAGCATTAATTACCATCTAAGGTAAAAAAAAATTAACTTTATCAGATTGCTGTCTTACAAAACTATTAACGAAAAGTTACTGGACTTCAAATGTTACTATTTTAAGCAACAAGTGTGGGCAAGTAATAAATTTAAAAACAAAAATGGAAGTTTTATTTGGCTTTTAAATGTATTAAGCATTTCTGCAAAAAGAAATGACATTCATGTTTCATTACATTTATTGATCTCTGGTTTTAAACAAAAACCAGTATCTTCTGAAATATATAAGGTTTAAATCCCAAAAGCATAGGTCTCATCAGATTATACTGCTAAAACTCAAAAGATATGCTTTATCTTTAAGTCAAAAATTATTCTCATGAACGTCTTGCTTTCCCTTTCTCATTTCTGCAAGTTCCAAAAAGCCTCCCAAAGGTGACTGCACGTGCCCAAAAGCAGAGAATATAAGGTCCTACATCACACCATTAGCCACTAAAAACATAGCCAATGTACTTTGGTGAAAATATAAAAACCAATCCTTGACTGGAGAGTTTGGACTCTATAAGCACGGATGCCGGATGCCTGATGCCTGATAGAGCCATTTGCTAGCAAGTGCAGGAGAGTCCATGAGAAGATGACTATATTAGGTGTGGGAAGTATGCCAGCATTATCCAGCTCCTGCCTCTGGAGCCTGCACACCCTACCCTTCTCAAAGGTATCTGGCATTCAAGGTAGCAAAAATTATACAAACACCCCTCTCTGCCATGCGGTCAGGGTGCAGCTGGCAAGTGTTCCATTGGTGCTGTCACTGAATGTAACTGAATAAACACTGGTTTCACAGTCACTTTTTAAGCGTCCCCAGCATGTGCCTGGGGAGAGGGCTAATGCTGAACAGCTAAAGTCCATGCAGAAGAGCAGAATACTCCTGTGATTCCAGTAATGACAAATTTTTGGAGGAAAGCGGAGCTCACGTTCCAGCCAGGACTCGACTGGCAGAGCACCGGGCACTGAGCGTAACAAGTACCCAGTGTTCTACCCCTGACTAACACAATCAATATTTTCCTTTAAACCCACAGCTTTTCCCAGAGACCCAACAACCGCTGGCTCGGGTTCACGCTGCCGATTTTGGTGACTCACTGAGCCATTCACCTGTGTGCAGCAGGTTCCCTGACTCTGGGCACCATTCCAGATAATCAATCATCTCTTGAGGCTAAAACAACTTCACAAGCTCAAAACTTAAAGTCCCCTCCACATTTAAGCAACTAAACCCTGGGTACCAAAATTCCTGAAGGGAAGAACAGATATGACAACAGTCAGGTGAACAAGGACAGAACCTGTCCCACCCTAGGAGAATAAAGACTGCAGCTGCATTCTGGATTACAACAGAACATCCCACTTCTCCAGGGAGAGCTTGTGGGCTGAGACATCACTGAGAAATGCACATACCCACCAATTCATCTGAAGTCTATGCAATCTAAATGCTCATTCCGCTGAGGAACCAATTAACACCTCTCTTGCACAGGTAGATCTGTTTCTCCTTTGTCTCTAAATGATTTTAAGGCCACAGTTCAATATGTCACATCCTGGCAAATGAGGACCACCTGCCACCTGTGCAGCTACGCACTTTCCTACCTGGCATTATCCAATGAAATCAAAGGCGTTAGTCATATGAATAAAAGCAGTCAGATAAATTACACTACAGAACGAAGGCTTAAAGAGCTTATATAACAGCCATAAATTATTGCAAATTGCTGCACATCAAAAGAGACTTTGGCATACTGCATGCTTCTTACGGTCAACAGATAAGAAAATTGCATCATACGAGAACGCAGGCAGGTGTTTGCAACAGAGATAAGAGACTTTTAGAAAATAAATGTTTAACAGTGGCCAAGGTGCATGTGCACTCACACAGAGGCCTTTTAAGTAAAAAGTTAAATGTATGCCAAACTGACACCTAATGACTGCTAGAAAACTGCCTGTCTTACTTCTTATGGGAATCAAAGTCACACACAACGAAGATGCTGCATAAACGTGATCCAGGCACGGATGTCAGGTGAGGGCTCCTCCACTAATTTAACCCATTAAAAGTTAAGCGTAGTAAGATACCAAAACCAGTCTCAACAACAGAAGTCTTCAGAGAACTGCTTTCAATGCTGCTTCCGCTCTCTAAGAAAACATCAGGCTGTGAGGGCAGACAGATAAGGAGTGACCAGGACCACTTACCCTGATAGTGTTACTTCCTCATGAAGCCTCCTCTACTTGTGCTGACTGCAACCTGTGCATTTATTAACAGATAGCTTCTAGTAGCTGCCCTTTGGTATTGAAGTATCACCTCTGCTGAGCTCCAGAGCCAGTTTCATCTTTGTTCTACATAGAATTCCAATCTTGAGTAAGCATGGTGTAGGCAGGCACTTGTAATCACAACTTTCCAAAGACTAAGGCCAGATAAACAGAAGACAGCCTGGGCTAAATGGTGAGACTATATTTTAACAAGTATTTTAGAAAAAAAAAAATATGGCAAGGGCAAAGACCCTCCATACAGTGATTCCCTGGGGTGGCAGGAAGAGAATGCAGGGGAGCAGGGGCTGCTGAACTGGACTTCCCCAAAACAAAAACAAAACAGAAGCTGAAGAATATAGGTTAGTATGTTAACCTTGGTTCCCTGGTTCCTTATAGCTGGTGGGAGCATGGAGATATATTACCATTACAAGCATCTTCTTGTGTGTGTGTGTGTTAACTGTTTTATACAGTAATAACACTTTATAATATGTTAAAGTTAAATGTGAGCTTAAAGAAAATGTAAAAGACGCAAAGAAAATGCAGACTCATAACTAAGCAGCTCTATAGGTGGCAAAAGTCTGATCAGAGAGCAGCCAAGCAAGACAATAAATACGCATGAGACGCCCAGGAACCCTCTAAAAGGTAATGTATGCAATGTAAGTTAAAGGCATACCAGCACATTTTCTCCTGGCCAAGTAAAAGTATGAACTCATGTAAAACTGTACTAAAGGATGCACAGTACTATTTAACTGTATCTGTGTTTGTTCATCTCATTGAAAGCCAGACACCAGGAGGTTAGCAGCCTCATGATACATAGCTGGATCAAACTGTGACACAGAAGTCTACATTTCTGCTGAGAGTTCAAAACCAACCCCAGGGCTTAAGCTTAGAACAAGTATAGCTGATGTCACTGGGGACTGGAAGATTCAAAAGCAGGCCTTTTCTCCAAGGTCCTCTATGAAATGAACTGAATTTGCTTCCACATCCAGGTATCTGTTTTGATATATACATAGCATCACACTGTTATATTAAGAGTGTAAGACTATTAATAAATCAACTTTCTGGAGACATTTTAGCATCTAGCCTCATTTGAGGGAGGGAGGGAGGGAGGGAGAGATAGAGAGAGAGAGAAATATCAAGCCTATGAATGTCATAGAAGCTGCACACTGTTAGTGGAGAGGCCAAGACTAACAACATCCAGATAATCCAGATATTTTGGTGGCTTCACATAACATTTTCCTAAAACTTCAATTCTGATAATGCTCACTGAAGTCAGGATTTCTGTTTAAAGGACCAGACAACAATGAGCTAAGGAGTAGCTGTTCAATTTACAAAAGACCTGCCAATCACAGCCCTCACTTCTCCCTGTCACCCACACCCATCAGTATTACTGATTGACACTTCCTGCCCTGTTGCTATTAGCACTGTAATGTGGGGCATAAATCCATAGACATCACAGCTTGGAAATACCAGAAAGGAAGAGATTTGTTACAGAACAAGATTGGGAGATGCCACCTAGCCAGGTGGGGGTGGCACACACCTTTAATCCCACAACTGGAGAGGCAGAGGCAGGTGGATAGAGGATAGCCTGATTTATGTAGCAAATGCCAATGTTACATAGACTATATATGCAAAAATATACTATATATATATATATACATATGTACATATATACATATATATGTGTGTATATATATATATATAAAAAAATATATGTATGTATTAGGAGATGGGAGGGAGATGGGGAGTAGGGATTTGATCCTACATTTTGAAATTACATATAGGTTAGAGAAGGAGACATAGAGTCAGAACCAAAAGTTCTCTCCCTGCCTTTAGCATGGCATTTCTAAGATTCTGGGTGCTTAGCAACTGTTTCCTATGCTAGTGGATTTCCAAAGCCCATGAGAATCATGCCTGAACACTTGGCATGGCACAGGAGGGAGCTGACTCTGGGTCCAGGAGTGCCTGAGCCTCTCAGAGTTATTAACTTATTCAGATGCGGTTTTGGTTGTTTTTTTTCCCCCCGCCCATGTCTAGCCACCAGAACGCCTTTCAACTTGTTAACATATCAAGAAGTCAGAAATGCGATGTTTAAACTCCATCTAGACAACAAAGCAACACTTGGCATTCTATAAGGCTGGAAGGCTGACTACAGCTAAAACCCAAATATGTTTGATCCAGAAAGACAAAATTATACATTATTACAAAAGCATTAGGACCATATATACAGAAGATACACAGAGAAGAAATATTCACTAGGTAACTTCAAGAAAATATCAATATGGCTATATGAAATAAAATGCATTAAGAAATAACTGTAATTGACTCCCCCATTATACATAAGTGCACAAATATTCATATATACCCATGTAACAGGCTTATATGCATATATACGTCCATATATATGTATATATATATATATACATACATATATATGTAGCCAACTATGAAAGAATTTGGAATATATTATCACTACACTTACACTGTATAAAAAAGAAAAAGGAAGATGCTGAGAACCTACTGAGTGTACAGTATACCACTCTCAAAGCATGTCATGTCACTTTATCAAACCTGCTTTCCTGATCAGAACTGTCAAGCTCCATGTTCTTACTAGTGTTTGCAGAGTTTCCAGAAACATTTGACATCCAAAGAGCCTTTTTGTCTTAGAATTACAGGATCATTGGCAGAAAAAGCTAAAGTCCACATTCATGCATGGTTTCCACAAACTGGCCTTTTCCTCCCGCAGACAGAGAAGAAGGATGCAAACACTCACCGCAGAGAGCTGGCTCCACGTGGAGCGCAGGGGCTTGTGGTGAATCACGATTCTCTCCTCTGCCTTCTGCTCCTTGGCCTCTGGTTCCTCATCAGAGTCGATATCAAGGGCCTTTTCTTTGTAGTTTTGATACAGGACTGCATTTTCTTCAAGAAAGCAAGTCAAATAGGTCACTATTTGCCCCTAATAGCTATGCTACTTGCTCTAAAAAAACCAAAACAACAAAACAAGCAAAACTCTTTATGCTTTATACAATGTTTAGTGCTGGTTTAATTAATATCTGAAAAGAAGAGACAAGTATATTTTGTTACCAAAGAATTTATGACATTCCAACTAAAACAAAATCTCAATGTCTCTGTCAAGTACCCATGAAAGATAGTCTCAGTCCATTGTAATTTAGGTTGAAGTAAATCCACATGTTAGGTTTTCTTTAGTCTATCAGTGTTCTTTCGCTTACCTATTTAGCAAACATTCACCATCATAACATCTTATTTTCTAACACTAAAAGGGAAAAGAAACTTCTTATCCCCCTCATGAACCAATAAGTCAGTAAGAAAATGAATTTCATACTCATGCATTTATTCATCCAACTGACATTTAGGAAATGTCTACTCGACGCCAGCAACTACCAAGCAACTGGGAAGACAATGGACAAAAAAAAAGACGAGAAGTCTCAATGCCCATGAAGCAGACATAAAATTAAAGAGAACTGAAATAAACAACTAACTTTCATACTATTACAAATATGGCTATGTTGTCATGGAGAAAAACAAATGACGGGAAGGGGTAAGAAATTCTGGGAAGAAAGTAAGTTCATTTTAAGTAGGGTGGTTTACAAAGGCTTCACAGGAGTGACTCTTAAGGCAAGACATAAGAGATAAGAAGGCATGCATCTGTACGATTAGGGAAAGAGCTGGGCGGGGGGGGGGGGGGGGCTACACATGAGCTCTACCACATCTGGCTTCATGTGGGCTTAGGTAATACAAACGCAGAACCCCATGGTTGTGTTCCAAGCACTTTATCTGCTGAACCATCTCCCCAGACCCGGAAAGAATATTTCATGAGAGTAAACAGAAGTCCAAATGCCCTGGGGCAAGAGTCTACCTAGTGTGTATGGGCAAGCAGCAGCAAAGCCAGTGTGGTAGGAGGACCAGGAGCGGACCAAACTCATAGAAGATGAGGCAGGGGAGTGAGTACAGGGCAGATCATGCCAGACCACTGAAGGGACCCTGATTTTTACTCCAGGTAGAATTACAAGTTATTGAAGGGCTGAAGGCATATGATCTAACATAAATTCACACTGACAAAAGATAAGTCGTGTATGTATAGGCGCTCTGACAGAACTGCCAGCAGAGTATGATACAGCCTACAGGAAGGAGAGACACCAATGAGGAAAACCCAAGCTCTGAATGTAGAGAAACAACAGAGCTCAAGGAAAAGGCAGATGGACAAACTCGAAAACAAGAGGAAATATAAGCCTTAGAAGCACTAATAAACGTCTTGGTGGTTGTATGGCAGGTGTGTACCGTGGTTAAACAATGTAAAATATGCTTACAGAAATGAGCCAAATCTAAATAACCCATGTTACACAATTGGATTTTCTCCTGAGTTGAAAAGGACTCTGTTTCTTTTACACTCTAATAATTGTCTTTTATCCTCAGTGCAAGGGAATCCACGAGAAACAGAGTTACTTCAATGGGCTAGCCAAGCACTAGCTACCCAGGGGGCTAATTAGGACGCCAATGGATGCCAAGGGAGTAGTCAATGTAAGTAAGGTAAGGGAGACCTGAGCTTCCCCACTTAGCATGGACTGTCAACAGACTGGATGTGGGAACAGAGAGAAGTAGGGTAAGCTTTCAAAACCCTCCAATTGTACAGACAGAAAGCAGGAGATAGGAACATCAGAAGCAGTTGTGGCATACGTACGGAAGATTCTGAGTTTGGTGTCGGACTTGGCTTGTTAAAAATGCTTTCCTGCCTCAGCATTTCCTCTTGGCAACCACAGATAGTTCTGTGTGTACTGTGTCTATGGTAGCATTTGAATGTATGCATGACTTTACTATTCTGTGAATACATATGGAAATAAGGAACTCAAACTCAGTTTATGGGAAGTTTCAAAGTATTTTCTTGGGGGAGGAACACAGCATATGTATAACATCATTGACACCGTTTCCCAGTCATTCCCACAAAGAATGGGCTCTCATTTCTCTCACCTGGGACAGGGCTTAAGGATGCATCAGTGTCATTCAACTGATGATTAAAAACATCCAGAAACTGGCACCACACTGCTTTTAAAGGTGCACTCTTGTAGGCCATTACCAGTTAAGAATCCTGAATTCTTCACTTATGTATATGTAAAAATGGATGTCTCCACCATCATGCATAAGAATAAACAAGATACTCAGAAACAACTCTCAACTACACAAAAAGATGACACACAACTGTTCTGACTTTAAAACACTTAAACTGTTCAAGCCTTTAAGGCATAAACAAAATCCAGCTGAAGTTCCAAGATGCAAAAAAGACCATCCTCTGAAACAATGGTTCTCACCCCGTGGGTCATGTCCCTTTGTCTCCTTTGGGAGTGAAGGATCTTTCACAGGCATTGTATATCAGATATCCTGTATACCAGATATTTACAGTATGATTCATACCAGTAGCAAAATCACAGTTACAAAGTAGCAATGAAATAATTTATGGTTGGAGGTCACCACAACTGTGTTAAAGGGCAGCATTAGACAGGTTGAGAATCACTACTCAGAAGGAAATAGAAATCTGAAGGTTGTTGACCTTCACAGTCATACAAAGGTTCAGGAAAGAGCAAAGAACAAAAAGCAGCAGTTCTATGTGCCTAAGCTTGTGTTGCCACAGGTGTCCAGGGGGGACAAGTTACTAAAATTCTCAGAGCTTTTGATTTCCCCAGTTATAGAATCAAATAGATGAATTTACCCCAACTAGTCAAAATACCATATCTGGGTTTCTTCTCCAAATAACAATTACTTTCTACAATGACTTGATAAATAACTCATTTGTAGTTATGCAGGAACTCTTTTACAGTCATCCAAATTGTGTATTTTACATCTGCATGATTTTCTATTAACTTTTCTTATGGAAGGGTGTACTTTCCTTCATTATTCATTAAAGGATGGAAACTCTCAGCATTTCAAAGCAATGAAGAAAGTAAGTCTACTCAGGTCCCCAGGAGTTTCCGGGCTGCAGCTGGGACCGGTCCCTCTGCTCCCCCCAGTTGGCCCCTTGACCTATCTATTTACAGAGCCCACTAATCTGATTAGCATGTGAACACCTGGCTGAAGCTGCTTTTGTTTTTGAAATTCTCAACAACAAATAATACACAGGATAAAAATTCCTAAGATTATGTTTTTTTTATTCCATCAGAAAACCTGCCTTTCCCCCAAAGGTGAAGCTTATTAGCAGGAAAACAGGAAGTCAAAAATGAAACTCAAATGTGGAAATACTGCAAAAAGAATATTAAGAAAGAAAAAAAAAAAAAGTGGCCAAAGGAAATACCACAGAGGATCCAAGCTTCAGTCTCAAAGAGCCTGAGAGAGGAGCTAGAGCTTGCTCCACCCCCACATTGTGAAACAGGTGGGGAGGGAGTCAGGCTAAAGAAATGAAAGCTTTCTAGATGTAAACTGAAAAGGTTACCAGCTTATAAACATGCTCCCATGGATAAACAAGGTTAGCTGGGTGAACACAGCTCTGTGCTGGATAATCCAAGATAAAGTTGGGCATCCTTGTTTTTTTGTTTTTTTGTTTTTTTCATCCCAAGTGTCCTTGTTACTGCAGTTAGGTTTCAACTTATAATTGATGTACCATATTGAAGCTGCAATAAAAGTCTGGAAAATTAAATGCTTACCTTCCCCATCAAATGTTCCTTGTCCTTTCAGTATTTTTTTCTAAGAGAAAAACAAAATGGAGAGAAAATGTGTGTGAATAAGCCAAGTTAAGTACAGCTATTTTAAGTCAAAAGCCCCTTTCTGCTATTTCCCTCAGATTTCCAAAAGCACATGGCCAAGAATCCCCATGGTAATTAACCACAACAATAAAATAAAGTGTAGAGCGTCCCCGTTAAACTAGAGACAGAATCCTCAAATGACCAGTGGTCCCCGCTCATTTCACTGATTCACCCTCACTGGCGACTGAACTCTGCTCTCCCTGACAGCTGGGGGGAGAGGCACATAAAAGTGTTATGTAATGTCTTTCCTTTAAGACTGTATGTCTAAAATAAAACAGGCTTGCTTGTGTATTGCATGTGTGACATTTCTATAGACTGGTTCCAGTCATCTGATTAATCAAGGGAAAAAAAGTGGGGGGAATGTGACTGCTCTCTTGCTTCGATCTCTCTTGTTTCTAAGAAGATGGCACATACTCCAAAACATTCCTCTCTGATTGTCCCTTTTCCTTTAGATCAACGGAGGAAAAAAAGAATATTGGTTAAGGACAACTGCTAGGCCCATATTGGGGCACAATACCTCACAAACCCTCACACAAGTTCTAAGCTATTAGTTTGTCAAAAACATTCATTGATTAATAATAATATAACACAAACATGGGACATGGTGACTCAAATAAACAGAAAGCAATGCACTGTTCCATGATTTGGGTAGCTGAATTAAATTCATGTGCCATGAGCATTCAATTCTTTCCCAACACGTTCGCATTGGATTTAATAAATGGCATGTGAGCCTGCCCAGTCCTACCTTTATCCTTCCCAGGCTAGAGAACTTCTCCTTGTCTTCCATTACAGCCTTCAGGACAGGCTGGGACATTCTGTTCTTCTTCTTTGAGCTGGTGGGACTGTCAAAATCAAAGCCGCTGACCACTGCCCTTCTGTAAGACGTGGACCTCAAGCCTCGCCGAAGGGAGCCGGGACTGTCCATGTCGTTGTCGACTTCGCTTTCCTCCCCTTCGTGGCCCAAGGGTGCTCCCAGTCCCTCCACCATGCTGCGCACCTTGAGAAGCCTCCTATGGGACTCCACGTTCTGACTATTGGATTTACTTAGTTTAATTTCAGAGGCAAGGCTTTTTGGGATAATCTGCTGCTTTCCCATCTTGAGGGCCGCCGGGCTGTTGGTACTCAAAACCACGGAAGGGTTCGGGAGTTCATTCCCTTGGGAGGGCAGCCTTTGGAGTGGCAGTTTTTGTTCTGAAGACTTGTGTGGGAGAGCAGGAGAGAGTCTCGAGGGGGCCAGCTCCAAGTCCCCAGTTGGCTGACCAGTTTGTGATACTGGGCCAGATGAGTCGGTTTTATGGGCAAGGCCATTGGCAATGGGCGAAGATACCTTACTGACAGTCACCCCGGTGCTGTCCTCATCGGTGGCGCAAGAGGCCGGGTTGTCCGGGGTCCGGGAGGCGCGCGACAACAGCGCCGCGGGCGAGGCCACGGTGCCATTAGCAGTGGACTTCGGGGAGCCGCCCGACGCCGCGTAAGAAACCAGGGGTGACTTGGGCCGTCGGAGTCGAGGAGAAGCAGCTCTGTAGTCCGGGGACACCGTGCGACCATTGGTCACCGGCCTCCGATGCGCGCACAGAAGCTGGGGGCTCCTGGACAACGTCCTGCCGTCCGGGTCGGCGGGTACGCGGACCGGAGTCTGCGGCGTGGGCAGAGCAGCCAGCTCCTCCACAGGGAAGTCGGTGATCAGCAGCCCGCTGGGGCTCTGGTACGACTGTGGCCGCGGCTTGCTCCGGCCGAGCAACTGGAGCGGAGGGGTGGACCGTCTCCGCCACAAAGGGGTGACGCCGTTGCTGGAAAAATCCACCTCGCTTTCGCCGTCCATAGCGGGGCCTTTGAGCCAGCCCCGAGAGGAGGAAAGCTGCTCAGGTTGCCTAAGAGAAAGGAACTTTGCCTCCGGACAACTAGTCTTGTCTGGGAGCCTAACCGGGTTCCAGCCCGGCGGTCACACGGGTGTCGCGCGGGACTCGGCAGCGCCGCTCTTACCCGCCCTTTCTCGGGCACAGCGCCTCCCGCCAAGCTTCGCGACCGAGGACTGAGATCCAAGCCGCAGCTGATCAGATGAATCCCGTCTCCGCTGCGTCCTTCCCGCGCCCCAAGCCCGCCGGCACCTAGAGAGCTCGCCGCCACCGCAGGACCCTTGGAAAGAGTTCAGCTGGCTGGGACAGCTCGCCGTGGGACGCTCCCCCGCGTCTCCATCTAGCCGCCTGCCCCGCGCCAGTCCACCCGGTCCCCGGTATGCGGTCTCCAGCGCGCTCACCCTTCCGGGGCACAGACCAAGGAGTACTCCCTGTCCCCGTGGGTGGCCTGGGTCCTCACTAAAGCGCGGAGACAACCGCTCAGCCCTGGGCAGCAGAGGCCCGCGGCGCCGGCCCCGCCCCCCGCGCTACGCCCCGCCCCAGCACGCCGGGGAAGCTCACTCCGAGGCGCCCAGGAGTTCCCGCCCCTGCCTTCCCGGAGTGCGCTCAGTGATTGTAAACGGGACGCGCACACCTGAGCTGGGTGTCCAGACCCTGAGTACAAGAATGCAGGAGCGCGGGCGGCTGCCCTACGGGCTAGCTGGAGGGCGCGGTCGCAGATCCGAACACAGCGTGGGAATGGTCGTGAGAGCAGAGAAAGGGGTTCTTGATCATCCCTAGACCTGGAGGGGAAGGTTGGAAGGGTGAACCACGTCGGAGCTTGGTGCTTCTGCGCCACTTCACTGGGCCACTTGTGGGCGTCAAACTGAACCTCACTCCGGGCTCTCACTCATCTACTTGCAATAATGTGTGGACTACAGACAGATTTGCACTCAGAGGAGACTGTCAGGCCAGGTGGACTGTGACTCTACACGTCCTAGTGTCCTAATCTTTGTGCCCTGTATGTTTGAAAGTCACACAGTAAAAGTAAACAAAATACAAAATATTTATTAGTGTGTAGTTGTGTACAATATAAATAGAAAATCTGTATGTAGAATAAAATATCGAACAAGGAGTAAATTCCAAATCCCTATTAGAGATTAAGAGGCTGGGCCTATCCTTACAATATAGTCTTTTCTCACTAACTTTATCTAGTCAAGCCAAGTCCACAGCCTTAGAGCCTTCAAGTTTATTTCTTGGCCTTCTGGCTTGTCACTTCATTGGAATTACCCCCGATTTCCCCAACCACCTGATCTCTTTCTTTTTCACAGTAATCGAAATTTGTAAATCTGAATGCTTACTTATATGTCTGTGTATTAGGGCTTAATCTATTCTGCCTTTGCATTGTAGTTTTGAAGAGGGCAGGGGTTATATTTGTGGCTCATGCACACAGTAAGTGATAAATATCTGTGGAGTATGGGAGTAGATGAATAAGAGAAATGAACCTGGGCCCGTGATCATTCGTCTTTTAGATGTTGGTTGCCAAGTTGGCTCTGTCTTGGTGAAATTCCAGGTGTGTACTAATACTGAGGCGACCTGAGAAGACATGATATTGGTTGATGAGATCTGTAGAATTGGCTGTTAGCAAGACACAGGGCAGGCTCCAAGCTTTCAAAGTTCATGTGAGTACCCACTTTTTAAATCCGTGCTTCTTTCTGCTTTGGGTGGCAAAAGGAAGGGTGGCATTTATGGTGTTTCTTTATGCTTTTTCTATACTTCCCAAAGCGACACAGTGAAGGTCTTTGATCTCAGAACCTTTTTTGAACTTGAAGAAATGGAATCAAAATGTTTATCAAAATAATTTTTAAAGAAGATTTACTAATAATTTCATACAGAAAGAAGCAGATTCTATGTTTATCTATGGAGCCTTGCTGTAGGGGATTTTCATACCAATAATATTAGTTTTATATAATAAATTTAACTTCAGAAAGCTGTGGAGATTTATAAGTGGCAGGTTTAACGTGGATCAGAGTGCAGTCTGTGATCAAAGTTTAAAGACTTCAAGAATGGCCTGAGAAGTTAATGTCCCTGTAGGTCACTCGGGTTCTTGAGCTGTGAGTTGTGATGAAGAAGTCACAGTCTGCTCACCTCCTTCCTGAGCAACAGCCTACTCCCAAAACAGCATCAAAACAACAAACTAAGGAAAGTTGGCAAGCACACAGACTGTGTATTTTTTTAATCTATTATATATTTTCAAATCTAAGGCAGAGTCAGTTGGTTGCTGTGCTGGCTAGTCTTATATCATCTTTAATATACAAACTAGAGTTAATCTGAATGGAGAGAACCTTAATTGAGAAAAGGCCTCTGTAAGGTCCAGCAGAAAGGCATTTTCTTCGTGATTGATGAGGGAAGGCCCAGCCCACTGTGGGCAATGCCATCCTTGAACTGGTGGTTCTGAGAAGGAGCACCCCTCCGCAGCCCATCAGCTCCTGACTCCAGGATACTGCCCTGTTTGAGTTGCTGTCCTGGCTTCCCTTGGTGATGAACAGTGTTATGTAAGTATAAGCCAAATGAACCTTTTCCTCCCCAACTAGCTTTTCTGGCATAGGATTTTGTCACAGTAGTAGAAACCCTAACTACAATATATGAATTGCAAAGCTAGTTAATTAAAATATGACACAATGCAGCATCATAAGGAATTGTTTATACTTACTGAAAAGATACTTTTTAGGTTAGCTTAGACAAATTTCTTTTCTCTTGTGCACATATAGAAAGTGTAAAATCTAAGCAGAGTGGATTGGATGAGGTTTATACTATTGCTTTAGAACACTTTTGTTTTCACACAGCTACTAATATGCGTAGTTTTCCCCTAAAAAAGAGCACCAATAGTACAATATTTCTTTTTTTCTTCTTCTTTTTTTTACATTTTCCAGTTCAGTGGATTTATTTAACACAAATCTAAAATTTTACAATATTTTGGCTATATAGAATAGAATAGCCCATTTAACTCTATTTTGTAGAATTTATTTAAGTCTTTTTATTTATTTCTTTTAATTTTATTTTGTTTATTTACATTCCAGTTATTGCCCCTCCCCTCCCCCACACACCCTCCCCACCTACCCCAGCCTCTCCTCCTACAGTTCCTGATCCCATTCCTCCTCCCCCTTGCCTCCAAGAGGGTGCTCCTTAGCCATCAGACCCCCTGCTTCCCTGGGGCAAGTCTCTGGAGAATTAAGCACATTTTCTCCCATAGAGGCCAGACCAGGCAGACCTATGCTGTCTCTATATGTGCCAGGGGCCTAGGACCAGCCCATGCAAGCTCTTGGTTGGTGGCTCAGTCTCTGGGAGCTCCCTAGGATCCTGGTTAGTTGAGACTGAGATTGGTGGTCTTCCTATGGGGTCTCCCTCCCCTTCAGCTTCTCCAATCCTTCCCCTAATTCAACCAGAGGAGTGCCCAACTTCAGTCCAAGGTGTAAGTATCTTTGTCTGTCTCAGTTAGCTGCTGGTAGGGCTTCTCAGAGGTCATCCATCCAGTCTCCCATCTGTAAGCATATCAGAGCATCAGCAAGAGTGTCAGACCTTGGCGAGTGCCTGGTGTGGGTGTGGTGGCACACACCTTTAATCCCAGCACTGGGAAGGTAGAGGCATGTGGATCTCTGTGAGTTCAAGGTCAGCCTGGAACACAGAGCAAGTTCCAGGACAACCAGAGGTACACAGAGAAAGACTGTCTGCAAAAAATGAAACCAAGATAATATTTCTTACGAACATGTTATAGTTCAGTGTCTGGTATTTCCTTTCTAGCCACTAATAGCCATATTGTAATTCTTTAATTCAATATAATTACATGGATCTCTCGATCTCTCTTCTCTCTCTCTCTCTCTCTCTCTCTCTCTCTCTCTCTCTCTGTGTGTGTGTGTGTGTGTGTATGTATTGTCATCACAGTAACCTGGCCAATTGCTGCTTTCAAGAAACATTCCAGTTTCAGAGAGGTTGAAAAGCAGGACTCTTTAAAACTGGAATGAAAGGGTACATTGAGCAATGGACTTCTCTGGTATACTCAAAAGCCATATTGAATTAATGGAATAGCCAATGGTATACCGTAGGACATATTTCTGCATTTACTTTTATTGTGCTTGGTACAATAATTTAGCTAATATAAAGGGAGTATGTTGATTGGACTTATTACTTTTGCTTCTATATCCGTGCACCTTTTATTGATTTCGATATTCTTTCCACAAATAGTTATTTAATGCAGTTAATAGTGAAGCAATTGGCCAAGCCTACTTGAAGATTATAGTTTGTTTCAAGTACCTAAAACATTAAAATGAGCACAGAAGACACTCAGATTTAGAGATCTGAGAAGCTCCCTGGTCTATGGAGACATCGGTTAAGGGGACATAACAAGGCCAAAATATTTCAAGGTAGGAAAGAATTAATGGGCTTCTGAAAGAGATGATCCAGTGTGAATACACTGTGGGGAAAGGACCAGACTACTCACATTTCCTAAGTGTCAACTATATTAATCTACTGAAAAGACCTGGTAGATGAATTCTGTTTTCAGCTTGAAAGATGTATAAGGCAGCCAAGTGTGGCTGCTTCACAGAGACTGGAAGGGAAGATTTGGGCATGTGTCCCAGGGAAGACAAAGGAGCACACTCTCCCTCTGTGCTCCTTTACTGAAGAGCCTGCGGATGCCCTCTAGATAGCTGCAGCACACACCTACAGAATTGCAGAAGCAGCCAAATGAGAGTCTGCGAGTCTGTCCTAGTGGGCAATACCATACACAGGCGCTGTGGATTGAGGAGTAAGCTAAGTGTGTGTTGGGGCTTGGAGGGATAGACTAAAGTCTCAGTGCCATTCACAATCCTAGCGTTAACAATTCCAATTTAAGAATTTAGGGATTCTTGTTGGAAGCTGACTGTCAGCAGAAAGTGGCTATCATTTCTGCAGCCATCTCGGGCTATTTACTTACAGGTGGTACTTTTCCACCCTGATGAGAGACTTGTTTTCCTAGCATGATGTTTTTGCAAGAAGGCCACCACAGCTGAACACTCTGATAACATCTTGTTTTTCTTCTACACATCCTGGACCTCCAGCTGCACTACCCATCGTGTGCATATATACCCATAGTTGCCTTCTAATAAACGAGACTTGAGACTCCAAACTTGAGATTTGAGACTCCAAACTTAAGACTTGATCCTTGATCCTTGACAGCCTGTGTTGTCTCCATTCTTCAAGTCTCTTGCCCCTCAGTCCCCACACTCTCTCTCTTGCAGCCTCCGTTGACTGACCTGCAGACCAGATCAGATTCTAGTCCTTTTGAAGCAGACCATCTCTGGGCATAGCAGTAAGACATGCATAGCCTGGGTATTTTGTAATGTGTGTTGATTTCTAGGCACGCCTGAAGATACACAAGATCCCTGTGCCATCCTCCCTCTGTGCACAAGTGATCATTTGTTTGCCCAGTATATAAAATCCTATGTTCCTTGGGTTTTCTGTCTATTCGCTGTCAAGGGCTTCTTGCAGTTTGGATACTGACAGTCACAAGGAAAGGGCAGGCTTGCCTTCTGATTTCTAAATCTCTGATACAAATAAAAATCAGACACGATATCTGGTTGGTAACAATTGCAATTTAGGTTTACCAAGATAAAGATTTCACAGTTGCAATTGGTGGCCTATCAAGAGAAGGAACGTGCAAAACCATTTTTCAATGGACCAGTAATTTAGTGATTGCAGTCCATGTGGGGAGAAGACCAAGCCTTGGGCCCTCTTTCTTTCCTTTCTGCCCAGAGACATGGACTCGGCCAAGGACAACTTGATTGTTCAGAGGTGCTTAGGGGTTCAGTTATGATCCTTGGGAAGGTAATAGAAACCTCTGCAATATGTAGTTGTTCTCTTTCTCATCTGCCCCTCCCACTGCCACCCCCCACCCCCGGAAGATGCTATAGACATGAGTTCAGTGGGATGGTCCCTTCCTACTCTTGACTCCATGGGTCTGACTTAGTCAATGTGGTAAGTCACTGCCTGCCTCCAGGCACACAACCAAACTAGAAAGAGCAGCATGGTTGTAGGGGAGGAGGCTGTGTGGAAATTGAACCAGAAGGGGAGCTCTTCCTGCCTTCTTCAGTATTGTGAAGGAATTAGTGCTAGGAGACAAGGACCAGGTCTAGGTCATCACTCATCCAACTCTATGTAGAATCCTTTAGCCGGGCAGTCAGAACTCAGCTGCTGTGAACAGTCTCATCACACCCTGGCTAAGGGACAGAAATTTTCATGTAGGCCTCCTTGGACCTTTGATTTTTTTTTTTTTGTTTTGTTTTGTTTTGTTTTTGACAAGAGCTTCCCCTGTTGTTGGATAAAATCTACCCACAGAGAGTATTATAAGGGAATGAAAAGAACAGCCACGTGTAACTTCTGCTCTCTGGCTTACTCCCTGAGTAAGGGTTTATGAAGGGAAGGAGAGTGGGGATGCCAAGGTTAGCAAAATGGTGGTGCTGTTTTGTTTAAAATGCTTTTCTTACCTCTTTCTGTGCCCCAGGAAAGGGTAGCCCCATCTATCTGGCATGGCCTCATGCTCTTGCCAACTGTCTCGCTTTTCCTGGCACCACTCGAGAAGACTCTGGAGAAATTCTCACTCTTCCTTATATTTGGATTGGAATGGGAAAATAACTGTCTTTGTACTGATAAGGCAGTATCATGCCTAAGCATTGTTCCTTCTTTGATCAGATTGCTAATGACCCTGCTTTGCCTGCATCAGTTACAACTTCCTGCCCTCCTCACACGAAGACTAAAGTAGGGATGGGCTTGGCCCTGATTTATTTTCTGCATGCCTTTCTGTATGTATCTTTCTTGTTCTATGAGGAATTATTTGGATTGTGTGAACTGGTTTGGGATACATAACCCAGAGAGCTAAGGAAACCATAGAGCTTTGGCCTTAGCAGTATGCTGCCTTGTCAGAATTTTTCTCCTCGGACTTATGTCCTGTTTACAGGTTGCTTTTCAATCTAAGAATTATGAAAACTTTTTTCTTAAAAAGTAAAGTTTAGTGGAAACTAAAGCAATTTAGAGTTACCTTTCTTTGCCCTGGATTTTTAGGTAAACATATTCTTCTAAGAGATTTGTGGAAGGGAGGCTTTAATTTGGAATCTGGCCTATTTCCTAACAATATGTTAGAAATGGAATGAGAGTGAGGAAGAAATGCCATGATCCATGGTTCATTCATTCTTCCTTTAAAGAGGGAACTGAGACATGACTTCTGTTTTGGGGTGGTTATTTTGTTTGTTTTGTGTTGTTGTGTTTTTGTGTTTGTTTTGTGTTGTTGTGTTTTTGTTTTTGTTGTCTTCTCTGTCACAAGGAGGAAAAGGTAGGAAGGACTTTTGGGTAATAGTTCCTGTTATTTCCCTCTTTGGTCTATTTTGGTTTAGGATTTGGTTCTGGTGTTTGTCCTACCACCATCAATAAGGCACTAGACTCTAATCTGTATAGATATAAGGTGGGCTCAGTCTAGCAGGTGTCAGAAGGGCAAACTACTTTTTAAGGAGATAATGGCCCCTACTACAGTTGACAATGGTTAGACACTCTCCCTTTTTCTAGTATCTTACTATTAGTTACTTACACAGTTTAGAATCACCTCGGGTATAATAAATAAATAAAAGGAATCTCAATTGAATGATTGCTTTTATTGGGTTGGTGTGTGGGCATATCTGTGGGAGATTTGTCTTGATTGCTAATTGACATAAGAAGGCCTAGTCCATTGTGACCAGTACTATTCCCTGGGGTATGATCTTCAGTCATATTGAGGAAACTGAGAAAAATAAGCTGGAGGGAGCCAGCAAACAACATTCCTTCATGGTTTATGCTTCAAGCTCTGGCCCTGATTTTCCCAAGTGATGGGGCTGTGACCTGGAAGTGTAATCAAAACCAACTTTCTTCTCCTAAGCTGCTTTTTGTGGTGATGTTTTGATCAGAAACAGAAAGGATCCAGGTGGTGGTGGCACAGGCCTTTAATCTCAGCACTTGGGAAGGCAGAGGCAGGCAGATCAAGTCCAGCCTGGTCTACAGAGTGAGATCCAGAACAGGCAGGGCTACACACAGGGAAAATGTGTGGAAAAACAAACAAGCAAAAACAGAACAACAAACAAAAGAGAAGGAGGAGGACACAGAAATGAGCTGGATCACCTACCTTCCATCCCTTAGCAACAGAATCCCTATCCTTTCCTTTTAAATTCACTACACCAATCACCCTGTAATCCTATTAACTGCTGAGTGAGGGTATGAAGAAAGGATTCTCTCACCTTCCTGTGGTTTGAGGACTTTTTTTCTCCATGCATTTCTACCATTCCCTGGCCAGAAGTTACCTCTAAGCATCATTGCATGCTGGTATCATTGAGGAATAGGACAGGGTTAGTATGAAAGTCACCACTGTTTTTAGTTTGGAAGGTTTTGGTTTTTTTTTTTTTTAATAATTATTGTCATCATCTTTATCATTATTGACATAAACAATCCATCCTACATATAAACCCTTGGGGGTCCCTTTGTCCTCAAGGCAACCCATAAAAATAAACTGTATCTCTCCATCTCTAAATAGAAATAACTTTCTCCTGTGTTTTGAACAGCAAATCATGGTAATAAAATCTGTTATTTCTAACTCCAAGAAAGGGGGTAAGAGTTAGGTCAGAAATAGAAAAGGCTAGAATTCATGGAAGTAGTCTCAGAGGATTCTTTTTCTTTTTTTCTTTCCTTTTTGTAACTCATTTATTTATCTATATCCCAAATACTGCCCACCTCCTGGTACCCCTGTCACAAAGTCCCTTACCCCTCCCATCCTCATCAAGTCTCTAGGCATCATCTCCCACTGAGGCTAGACAAGGCAGCCCTGTTGGAATTCACAGACAGGCACCAACTTTAGGGACAGCCCCCCAACTCCAGTCATTGGGAGACCCACATGGAGATTGAGCTGCAGGGTCTTCAGTGGCCACATCTAGGAAAATTTACAGGCAGATTTGATCAGCAGGGCTGGGTTCCTTTGTTCCCAGTGTCCAAAATTTGCAGCATCTGCTTGGATGGTCCACAACCATCATGAAGATGATTGACATTTGACACTAAAGATCTCCAGTGCCTTTCTGTTTTGAGGAGAAGATGTTAATTTATTCAGAGAGAGTAAGAGCTCAGAGAACCCTCTAAGTTTACGTGACTAACAACCCCAGTCAGGTTTGCGTGTTGTTCTTGAATTTCAAGGATGAGATAAGCATTTTAAAGCCTTCTCTCTTCACTGGGTTCCAGTCTGAGCACACAAGATGGAAGAACAGGCTCTTCATCTCTTTTAATAATTACTTGCCTGGGGTCTTGTTTTATTTACTTAAACACTTTATCAGTAGATATTAATTATACTTAATGGGTTTGATTATGGAATCTTCATACACACAAACATAATGTATTTTAATCTTATCAAGTCCTTTTTACTCTCTTGTCTGCCTTCCACTTCCACTGGTACCCTACAGTACCAGTGTACTTCCCATCCAGTTCCCCCTCTACTGTCATGTCTTCTTTAGAGGTGACCCAAAATGAGTTTAAGTAAGGTTGCTTCCTGGAACCTGGGTAAAGGGTTATTTACAGACGTATGGACCAGTGGTTATACCATGGGAGAAAATGTCTCTCCTTCCCCCAGACATGGTTAATTGTATATAAATCCTCACAGAGTGACACAGCCTTATGAACTTCTCTATCCTTCATGAAAGAATGCTGAAAAACCCAGTCCCTGCAGGTCTTGTGAAGGTAACTCTAGCTGTTTTGAAGCCATGGCCAAAATATGTGGTGAACAAAATGGTTAACAATGCTTCACACACTTCCTCCAAGCTCATGTGTTCTTTCTACCTGTTTTAGTCAGGGTTTCTATTCCTGCACAAACATCATGACCAAGAAGCAAGTTGGGGAGGAAAGGGTTTATTCGGCTTACACTTCCATACTGCTGTTCATCACCAAAGGAAGTCAGGACTGGAACTCAAGCAGGTCAGAAAGCAGGAGCTGATGCAGAGGCCATGGAGGGATGTTCTTTACTGGCTTGCCTCCTCTGGCTTGCTCAGCCTACTCCCTTATAGAACCCAAGACTACCAGCCCAGGGATGGTCCCACCCACAAGGGGCCTTTCCCCCTTGATCACTAATTGAGAAAATGCCTTACAGTTAGATCTCATGGAGGCATTTCCTCAACTGAAGCTCCTTTCTCTGTGATAACTCCAGCTGTGTCAAGTTGACACAAAAATAGCCAGTACAATTGACCCCTTGTCAACTTGACACACAAACACATCACTAGTAAGCCTCAACCCTTACATTCTTATTCATCCCCAAAATCTAAATAACTTTAAAAGTTCCACAGTCTTTACATATTCTTAAAATTTCAATCTCTTTAAAATATCCATCTCTTTTAAAATCCAAAGTCTTTTTACAATTAAAAGTCTCTTAACTGTGGGCTCCACTAAAACAGTTTCTTCCTTCAAGAGGGAAAATATCAGGGCACAGTCACAATCAAAGCAAAAATCAATCTCCAACCGTCCAATGTCTGGGATCCAACTCACGATCTTCTGGGCTCCTCCAAGGGCTTGAGTCACTTCTCCAGCCATGCCCTTTGTAGCACACACGTCATCCTCTGGGCTCCAGATGCCTGTACTCCACTGCTGCTGCTGCTCTTGGTGGTCATCTCGTGGTACTGGCATCTCCAAAACACTGCATGACCCCTTCAGTCCTGGGCCTTCAATTACAACTGGGGCTGCACCTTCACCAATGGCCTTCCATGGCCTCTCACAGTGCCGAGCCTGAGCTGCTGTGTGACCCCTTCATGCCTTCAAAACCAGTACCACCTGGGTGACCCTTACACATTACCAAGTCCCACTGCAGAAGGAGTACAACCTTGCCTATCTCTGGAACACAGCCTATTTGTGCTTTCAGAAAACACTTCCCAGAAGATGTCACCTCAACGATGCTGGTCTCTTCTTAATCACCGCTAATTTCTTAGCTCCAGCTAACCAGCATCAATAGTCCCAGTAATGCAAAGTTTTTGCTTTAGTAGTTCTGGTATCTTGTTAATCACAGCTGATTCTTCAGCCCCAGCTAACCAGAACCACAGAATAATCAAACTCCAAAATAGCAATGGCCCTGAAAAGAGTCTTTAATTTTCCCTCTGAAATTTCACAAACCAGGCCTCAATCTTCTGCACTGTTCTCAACATTATCTTCCAAGCTCCTACACAACATCTGACAGAGCTCTTAACAACAAATGGATCTTCAAGCCCAAAGTTCCAAAGTCCTTCCACATTCCTCCCCAAAACATGGTCAGGTTGTCACAGGAATACCCCACTTCTGGTACCAACTTCTGTATTAGTCAGGGTTCTCTAGAGTCACAGAACTTATGGATAAAAGAATTTATTGATGACTTACAGTCGGCAGCCCAATTCCCAACAATGGTTCAGTCGCAGCTGTGAATGGAAGTCCAAGGACCTAGCAGTTACTCAGTCTCATACGGCAAGCAGGCGAAGGATCAAGAGCTCGACTCCCTTCTTCCAATGTCCTTATGTTGTCTCCAGCAGAAGGTGTAGCCCAGATTAAAGGTGTGTTCCACCACACCTTTAATCCCAGATGAAAGGCGTAGCCCAGATTAAATCTCCTTAAACTCGGAGATTTAATCTTCTGGAATCCATAGCCACTATGGCTCAAGATCTCCATACCAAGATCCAGATAAGGATCTCCAAGACTCCAGATAAGGGTCACTGGTGAGCCTTCCAATTCTGGATTGTAGTTCATTCCAAATATAGTCAAGTTGACAACCAGGAATAGCCACTACACTACCCCTTCTTCTGCCTTGTTCCCTGAGCACCACGGGATGTGAAATAAATGTTCTAGTTAGGGCTCAGTTTTCTTCAATCACTTATTTTCATTATTTGGACCAGTTATGTGTCTTTAAGGCAACTGACAAAAAGGAAAAAGAAAACTTCTCCACTCCAGCTAAAGTCGACAGTGTGTTTAATCTATAGTAAGACACATATGTAGTAAAAATTGGGATTATACAAAAGTAAAAGCAAAACAAAACAACAACAACAACACCTTCCTCAGTAGTTTCTTGCATGGCCCTAGAGGGGCATCTACTCTCAGCAATATTCTCTAGTTTACTGATGCAATAAACACATTACGGTAGATGCAACAAGCACATAGATCCCACTTATTTGAAGCACAAACCATGACCCTCTGTATTAGTCAGCGTTTTCTAAAGGAATAGAACTAATAGAATAATACATATACACACATATACATACATATACATATATATACACATATACCTATAAATATGCATACATACACATAATTCAGTTCCATATATATAATTTATTAGACTGGCTTGTATTAGACTCAGCAGTTACAATAATATGCTACATAAAGGAAAAATGTGAAATTTCTTGAGGTTTTATCTTTTCTATAATTCATCGTTGTATTCCTTCTATGACCAGGGTATTGGGGTATATAAAGTAGTAGAATAAGTAAATTAATAATCATAAATAAAATGACAAAACCTGAACATCTTTTTGAACACAACTTGGGTTTGGTGTAATGTTGATATACTTAACATAGAGTCATAACAATGAAATTACACACAAATATCCTCTGGGCAGGTCTGGTCCTTTCTGTGGATATTTTCTAATGGATGCTAGCATCAATGTCAATTTTCTTTTGGTGATGATTTACCAGTGACTTTTAACTTCATTCTCTGAGCTTTGTTGTATTCTAAGTTTTCTCTGGATTAATGAAACAGTGTGTAGAGTCACAACTCTTGTTTCATGAACTTTGATAAGTAATTTGAACAAAGGTGCATCTGAATAGGCCACACTGTTCCTTTGTGTGAAGAGTTCTGTTTGCAAAAGAACTCAAGATAAGCCAAATTCTGTTCGAACATTCCATTTCCCAAGTAAAATTATATCAAGAATCAGGTGGGGATACTTAAGACTGGTCGGTATTTTCAAGTTTTCTCCTGCCCAGAACTGTTTGGAAGAAATCCAGTCTTACCTATCTTAAAAATCCAGTAGGGGAAAAAATAGCTGAAATAAACTGAATCCCACGATTATTTAGCTCTCTGTTCACCTAGGTGTTTGGGTATTTGATACAAAACAAAAGCTTTTTTAGGCATACTTTTCAAACTCTGTTTTGCCACTGACTTTTTACTGTACGAAAAGAGTAGTTAGCACCAGAGTAAAACCTTCTGTGTTATACACATCCAGGCTTGCTACTAAGCTACTCTCACCCAGCAGTGGCAATCAAGTTTGAAAAATGCTTTCCCAAGTGGAGACCTGCCACCTAGCAACCACTTTGAAATGCTCAAGACAATTCAAAATGCCCAGTTTTGAAACTGATGGGCTGTTGTAGGGACCAAAGCCATTAAAGGAAAGGGACTTTGTTTTTAGGGGCAAAGACATGCAGATTAGGGGTATTGTTTAATTTAATTGCTCAACTGATTTTGTAGTAATGTGGCAGATAAAATACAGATGAAAAGTTACATCAGATGAAATACATTAAAAAGTACTCTCACTGTTAACATGAAATTCAAATTTAACTGGGAATACCATATTCCCATTCATTAAACCTGGCAATCCTATTTCAGAAAGGCTTTTGTAGTCAAATGTATAGGGATGTTTGTAAAAACCTGTATTACATATATTGATTCAATTCTTCTAGGGCCACTGGGCTCAGGACACCTGTCTTAGAGCACTGGTAACAGGGCCTTTGAAGGAACCTGAAGCATGAGTATGGAAACAACAGAAGCTTGCAGATGAGGATAAGAAATCACTCCAGGGTTGGTACTCAGGAAAGCCAAACTGGGTAGAGGACAGGAATAGAGAAGTGTTGGGCCCACAAGGTCTGTGGTACCCTTCAAGATGAAATGGTTTGTAATAAGGCAAGAGATATTTGCTCGGAAATATGGGAGGGGGTGGAAGTCACAGGAAATCAGTAGTTACTTTCTTTTGAAGAGGGAGGAGAAGGTTGAGAAGTTGAGATCTTTGCAAACATGTTCCCTCTGAAACTTTGGCTGAGGTGGGAGAGGTGACTCCGGTGATTAGCTGGAGGGCATTACATTGCCACCTAAGGCACCTCACCAATCCTCAGCCTGCTTGCATGGGTATGTGGTATCCTCTTTGGATCAGAGAGGCTTAGCCAAGGTCTTTCTCTTCCAGCTGCTCCTGCTCCAGCTCTGAACTGGAGAAAGTCTACCATTTTATTCTCAGTTTACCATTTTCCTCATGGTCGGCAGCCATGCTTGGCTAACTGAATCCTGCAGTGCAAAATACTTAAAGCACTGAATATACATAGAATCTCTGAAGGATGTAGCTAGCTGGGAAGGGTGGATTAAAGCGGTAAGTTGAAGAAAAGTGAGATATATTTATGGCACAATATTCTGTGTAATTGTCCTTATTTATTTTACTATGTGTGTATGTCAGTGACATACTATATTTAAAAAGAATTTAAGTTTAATCACTATGCATAGACAAATTCAGCCCAGAAATCTGACTCAAATTTAATCTATGTATATCTTTGTTTTAAAACAACTAATTATGATAATAAATTTTATAGTAGGCCTAGATCTGACATTTAAAAAGCTTTCTGGAAAATGTGTTTCATTAATCAGTGACAAATCAAGAACATTCACAAAATCTTTCTGTGCGTCTTCTAGGTGTTTCCTCTGATTTTTGTGCCAGGTTGTGGTTGTTTTATTTATCCAGATATTTAAAATTTAAAATAAGAGTCACAGATGTATGTAATTTAAAAATATGTGTGAAATAAAAGGCCTTATTAATCATTCCCTTGGAACTAGCAGTAAGAAACATCATTGTCTCTTTATTAATTGGGGATCTCTAGGCATTAGAGTAAGTCTAAGCTCATATCATCATTATAAAATGACTTCAAGCATTATGTATATTTATACTATAGAATAATGCATAATAGTGCATTCCTCTCACTGAAATAACCAATTTCTCTGCCTCTTAACATAAGAGTCATGCATTAACTGTGGAATAAAATTTTCATCATAGATATACTTTCTAAAATACTAACACCAAAAAGAATCAGCAAGCATGGAACAGAATGGGAGAAGATTTTATATAAATATAAATGGCAAAGGACTAGGATCTAGACATATAAAGAACACAGTCCAATCCTTGAGGAGCGCTTGGGAAGACAATGGAACGCATGCATATAGAAGTGAATTCTGATGGCTCTAAAGCATTCACATAGTGTTTAATATCATTAGTCATCAGAGGAACAAAAATTAAAACCACATGTGCCAATAGCTGCTAAAGATATTATAGCCACACAATGTTAAATATTACTGATCTCCCTGAATACTGGGTCTTGTTCTTTAAAATAGATCTGATGTCCAGATTGGATGTGAGCAAAGAATTGGAGAATATTTGCGAAGATACCTTACAGGGGCTACAGAACAAGGCAAATGTTTCTTGGTTCACAAGGGCAGAGATCTCAAAGTCAAGTGAACATATAGATGGGTGCAAAGCATTTCAAGGCACTCATACCTGTTTCCTATACCTGGGATGTCTTAGTCCTTTACAAGTTCAAGGCCAGGACCCATAAAGCTGCAGGTAAGTGCATCCAGGTGTCTTTGGGGCACTTGTCCTTAGCCCTGATCTTGAGGAAATGATAATGTGAACCATTTCATTGTCACATGGTCTTCCATCAAAGAAGCCTTTTAGTGTTTTCATGTGAGTAAAGATATTGAGACTACCTAGTTAGGGATGTTAAAGGAGTTGTAGAAGAAAGACCGGAAAGCCTCACTTTCTTAGGATAAATAGAATTAAAATAAGTTTCTGTCCAAAGCTCTGGTATGTGTTTGGGGTATATTTTTTTTCACATATATTTCATGTGTTGTTTATATCCTGTATGTGTGTGTGTGTGTGTGTTTAAACTTAATATTTACTTGAGGTGTTTAGGAAAGTAATCTTTGTTCACCATATATTTTGAAGATATTTCCAGTTATTCTGACTATATTTGTGTATTCAGTGTTACACCACACATACATTGAAGTTGGTATTTTTACTGTCATATTTTGACAGGCTTATTATATTCTAATTATGGGGGGGGACTACCCAGAGTATTTCTCGGTATGTATAGTTAGAGGAAATATTTTACCATTCGTACTATAGCTGTTATAGGAAGGACCTTGTGTCAATTATTTTCCTGCTGCTATGATAAAATACTCTGACAAAAGCAGCTTGGGGAAGGAAGGGTCTATCTTGGCTCAGAGTTAATGGGTGAATTCATGGCATCCTGAGCTTGAGGGACTGATTATATTGCATCCACAGTGAGACAAACAGAGGCTTTTACTTAGCTGGCACCCTTCTCTTTTATTCCCGACAGTATCCAGATCCATAGAATGAGGCCATCTATTTTAGAGTATGTCTTCCTACCCCAATGAACCTAATAAAATAGTAATGCCTCCTAGGTATGTCCAGAGACTAGCCTGATATAGATAATCATCACAATGCCTGTGGCTTGTTTCCTAGGTTACTCCTGTCAATATTAATCATAAAAACCCTCAAGAGCTGTTCTTTCCCATTCTTTCTTTTCATAGTCAGTGCACAAATCACTGCCACTGTTGCCACCTCCTTGGGCATTGCTGACTGAACTGTACCAGGAGACTAGGAAAGCCTTGAAGTATCCCTTATACTCTGAGATTGTTTCAGTAACTTAATATTCTGCATTTTTTAAACTGGAAAACTTCACAGTAAAAATGTAGTGACCAAGGATTATTGGAGAGCATTGCTTGAATTTGCTTTTTTGCTTGAGAATTTCATATTAGGATTCAGTATTTAGATAAAATATATACAGATGTGTCTGAAAGGTTACATGTCCATGTATGTACATGTGAAGATCTTAGGGTGATTTCTTCTATTATTCTCCACCTTTGTTTTGGAACAAGGTCTCTAACTGAACTTGGAACTTGATCATTGTATAGACTGTCTGGGCAGCAAGACCCACACAGATCTGCCTATCACCATCCCTCCAGTGCTGGGGTTATAGGCAAGTGTTGCCAACCAGCTTTTTATATGGGTGCAGGAGATTTGACCTCAGGTCTTTGTGTTTGAGTAGCAAGCTCCTTATTCACTGAGAATCCCTCCAGGTCCCAAATATTTATTATCTTATTGTTTAAGGGTGTGTGCACTTACATATTCACCTCAGATATACATCTATATTGTTATTTTATTTTGTCCCTCTATGATTGCAATGGTTTTTCTAAGTTTATTTCATGATTCAACAACTGACCAACATTTGAGAAAGATATTCCTCTCTCTTTTTAATTGTGGAAGATGTATAGGACCAACACGTTTTCTTTCTCTTTAGTGAATTAACAAGCCCTTTCCAACTGCCTTTTAATTATTTTAAAAAAATTAATTTAATTCACCACTCTGTGTATCTTTCTGTTTGAAGAATGGCATGTTTTCTGAGTTCAGGGATATTCAATTATAAATATAAGTTTCTTATCTTCTGTTCCTAGTTTCAAAGTTTTATGCTGCTCTAAGGTCTAGAGGCCTCTTGAACAACCTTGTGAGTTTGTCTATTACATGACAATGGAACTTTACTTATTTCTACCTTGTTTTGATATTTGTTATTTTCTTTTAAATATATATAAAACTGCTTCTACCATCTGATGTTTTCACACATTTTTACAAAGCTCACACCTGCTAAAGAGGCTGTATTTAGAATATACAAATGATATAAAATGTAAAGAAATTTTTGAATGGATATATAATTTGAACATTTTTATCAGAAAAAGATGTAGGGGTGGAAAATCAGTGCAGACATATTAATACACACCACTATTTTATACAAAAATATTATTAAAACTGTTAAAATAAATAAAATATATAAAACTTATAAATAAAATCTAGTGAAAACGAATACATCTATCAACTAGCATTTAAAAATTTTTAGAACCAGACAATATCAAGTGTTATGACAAGGTTATAAGTGACTGAAACTATAGTAACCTTTTGATGGTGTTTGGCAATCAAAACAGATCCTATGTCCCAAGGACACTTGAGAATTTAATCAAAAGTAACAAAAATTACAAAAATTACTAAAAAGACCTATGAGTGAAAGTTCACAAAAGCTTTATTCATAGAAGCTCTGAAAGAGAGAGAGAGAGAGAGAGACTCAAAAACTTAAAAATACCATTTAGTTTAGTAGGTGGGTAGATAAACAAGTTACAGTGCCATGAAACCGAACAAGTTATTTAATGATATAAAATATGGGGAAAAAAACCTCAAGCCATTCTATTAAAAAAAAACAACAACCAAGTAATCCATAAGGATTTATCGATGATAAAGGTAAATCTATGAGATGGCAGGACAGAGTGGGCTGGTGGAGATGTCCTTGTTCACTATGGTGCTTACACAACTGCATATATTTCTCCAAAATTCATGGGGAGCATGATTTATACTCTGTGACTTAAAACTCAAACTTACTTAAATTGAAGATAAAAATAATTTGATAGTTACTATTTCAGGTGTTCAATTTTTTTGTCTAACTCAGGAATATATATTTCTTTTATTGAAACAATTTCCCTTTCACTCTCACTGAGACCTTGAACAAGAATTGCTTGGAGTACATTTTCTTCCTGGAAAATTAGTTGTGATTCTTCAGAATAATCTTTTTCTTTTAGGCTTTTCTTCTTGTTTGACAATTGAAGTTTTATTCTAGTTTTGTGAATTCAAGATTAGAGTTTGCCATTTAAAAATTGCACTAAACTATTTAATAAAAGGAAAATGAGTTTTCCATTTTCTGTAGCTTTATGAGGAAATTCAGCTGGCAGTGCAGATAAGTCTGGGAGGCTGACCTTGAATATGCGTATGTCCTACTCGGAATTCACAACTCGTTGCCTTGTGTAGTGGACTGTCACTCTCCCAAAGTTCAATTGTTGCCACATGAGAGTGTGATGAGTCCAGTGGACAGGCAGATGCAAAACCAGGACATTGTCTAGGATAATGGTGCATACTCATGGGTACATTGGGGCAGAAGGTAGCTGGACTGTGCAAACTGCTTCAGTAAGTCTGCAGAAGCTTGGGAAATGCAACAGATGGCTTTTAGCTTGTTTATTACTACTGTGGAGAAATGTGTGCTTAACATGATCCGAGGGAGGTTCTGGCTTTAAGAGAATCTTGGAAACCTGAATTTTAATGAAAAAAAAAACCCTCACAATTTACAAACTTGTGTGCATAATTCAAGAATTTTAAATATTTTATGGGTGAACAGTATGTGGTTCAACCAAAATCATCCGTGTCCTTCCTGCCAGTCTCATCTTTCCCCTGAGAACTGGTCCAGAGTGGTCTAGATATTCAGATGGGATGTTGGGAGGCAGAGTGGTCCAGATGTTTAGATGGGATGTTGGGAGGCAGAGTGGTCTAGATATGCAGATGGGATGTTGGGAGGCAGAGTGGTCTAGATATGCAGATGGGATGTTGGGAGGCTAAAGTGTACTCATTTATTACTAGGATTGATGTTATGAAGTTCTCAGCAGCTTCCTCAACAAAGTGGCTATTTTTGAGGCTATCAGAGATATTTTCTAAATTCATGTTGTAGTTCTGCCCTTTATATCTTCTCTTCTCCTTCCCAGATGTGTATTAGCCATGTAATTTGTGTGTGGGGGAGACGTTTTCCATTCCCACTTCTAGTGTCTCTCCCTCACCCATTTTAACACACATTAACTCTAGAATAGCACAATCATCAACAGTGTAGAACACACAATTTACATGACTTTACAGGGCTGGCTTTCCAGATTATACGAGAGAATATAATTAACCCACCTGTCATACTAATTTTCAAATAAGAAAATTAAATTTAAATACTGCTTTCCTGTGGTTCGATGTATAGCACAATCCACTTGAGAAGCAGATCTGTTATTCTGTACCTTCTATTTTAGCCCAGTAATATTCTAACTACTTCTCTACTGCTATGACAAAATATTGTGACCCAGCAATTTAAGGAAAGAAAGTGTTTATTTCAGTGTACCAGCTATTGTCTATTATTGAGAGAATTCAGGGTTGAAACTCTTCCTGATGCCTTTGGATTGTTGCCTTTGAGTGTAGAACATTCAGCTTCTACTCCAGCACCATGTCTGCCTGCCTACCACGGTGCTTCCCACAATGGTGACAACTGACTAACTTCTGAACTGTAAGCCAGCCCCAATTAAATGCTTTTCTTTATAAGAGTTGTCATGGTCATGGTGTCTCATCTCAGTAATAGAAACCCAAACAAGGCAGAAGTTGCTACCAGGAACTAGGGTATTGCTGTGACATGTCTGAACATGTTTTTATTTGGGGGCATGTATATTTTGGAACTTTGAGTTAGAAAAGCAGCTGAATGCTTTAAGTAGAACTTAATGGACCATAATAGTAGGGATGTGGAAGACAGTGATGCTGAGCGTGGTTTGAACTGTGGGGGCCTGGCTCTAGAAATTTCAGAGGAGAATATTAGTATGTGAACTGGAGACTGTTCTTGAGATATTTTGTTAAAGAATGTAGCTGCTTTCTACCCCTCTCCCAAAGTATGCCTGAGGCTAAATTGGAGAATTATAGACTAACTTTGGTAGAGGAAATTTCCAGATAGCCTAGTCTTGACTGTGTTGCTTGGTTACTAGTGCTCACTCTGATGCAATCTGTAAGGAAAAGGAGCAAGCTGGGCAAGGAAAAAGTAGAAAATGTACAATTTGCAGCTTGTGAGAAGGAATTAAAGAAAAGCTTCAGGCTGAGTGTAATGTGTCACATCTTTAATCCCAGAACTCAGGAGGCTAAGGCAGGTGGACCTCTGAGTTTGTACCCTGGTCTACAGAGCAAATTTCAGGACAGTTAAGCTGAGGAAATGAAGGAAACCACTGAAAACAGAGATGATGAAGATGTAATCAAATGACTGGGGCCATGTTCTAACCCAGTAAGCAGCAGAACTGGACAGATTCAGCCACATGGTTCTGGCTTTAGAGTCAAGGATAGAAGAAGAAAGGGGTTATAGAATCCCCCTTTGTGACTAAGAAAAGCTACTGGGGCTAGCTAAGCATGTGTCAGGCAGGGGTGTCCCTGCATGGATGCATAGAGAGGCCATTGCATGAAGTTGTAGAGGTGAAACCTGGATTGCCCTAGAGACTCCAAAATGTTGGAGAGGCCAGAGCTATGGGATAGCTGCCAAGAAAAGCTGCTCGTGGAGATGATCGCTGTTTGCTGATTTGCTCACAAACTCATGTTTCAGTAGCTTTCTTACACATACCAGAACCTGTCCAAGGAACAGTGTCACCCGTAGTTGATTGTGCCCCACTGTGTCAGTTAACAATTAATTTAGTCCTCCCATAGACATGCTCACAAAGCCAAACTGATCTGGGCAATATCTCAATTACAGGTGGCTTATAATGTTATGTAATCCTGGTTCTAGTGATTCAATGCCCTTTTCTGACCTCCATGGCCACTGCATGTATGTGGTACACAGACACACATGCAGGAAAAACACCAATTTAGATAAAATAAAAATAAATCTAAACACAAAGTAAAGCAAAACAACCCATGGACTCACATTGTATTCATTTAAGATCCTATGACTCAAGTTTCTATGATGGTCAAGAGTTATCTGAGGAAATAAAGATACTGCTAACAGTCAGAAGGTAAAGGGTTAGATGGTTAGAAGGTAACTATTCAGAGCCACATGAAGGATCAGAATCCATGCACATAGATAGCAGGTCCTATGGAGCCATTTACTCCCAGTTGAGCGGTTATTGGCAATTGATAGCTGCTGGGGAAGAGTAACTTTTCATTGGGGTTGTGGCCAGCAATACATTGTTATTTACTAGTAATATAGACCCACAACCATGGCCATTAATAGGACTCAGGGGTTATTAAAAAAAGATGATGAAGACATGAAATTGGAGGGCGATCTGAGATTTGGAGGGAGGAATAAAGGACAGACCTGTTCAAAACATGTTGCACATACCTATGATATTCTTAAAGAATAAATAAAACATTATTAATATGTAAAGTGGGTAGTCATACATACTAAAGTTTAGTCACAAATAATGCATGAAATTTTGAAGACAATAAAATAAAAACTCGTATCACCTATGCTCTATGTATTAAGAGAAATCTAATCAGGAATACTTTTAAGCTACAAGGAAGAAAAAGAGGTAGGCGTAAGGTAGATAGTAGGATTTCCATACAGATCCATAGCCACATAGACATATACACATATAGACTGCTAGAAAGTGGCTTGCACAGACAGAAGATGCTATAGCCAGAATTTCCGCACAGCTCTGTCTTCATCAAAGCACATATTCATAATCTTTGCCAGAAAAGTCTTCATTGTGTTTTGACTTCTGGATTGCAAAATACTTAAGAATGAAAATGATATGTCCTTTATCTCCTATAACTAAATTACATCACAACTGTAGAATCTTTCAATACTGCATGCTTATTGGTCAATATTGTATACAACCATGAGCTATGTAGCAATGCTTTGGTCAGCAATGGTCTGGGTTTATAAAACGCTGACTACACCATTTAGCCTGGACTGGCATTGCAATCCCTTATAGGTCTGTGTAAGTGCACTGTGTAGGTATCCTCATAATGATGAATCACGTAACATTTTCTTAACTTGTCTTTTTATTAAATGTTACATGCCTAAACTTATAGTACTAATGGTTACATTTTGAAGGCTATATGTATTTCTAATTATTTACATCTGTATATTTATGTCACTGGTAGACAACTGCATATAGTCTGTAGTATCTATAGTATTAATGTTACTATCCACATCAGACAATAAATCCATGTAAACATGGATGGATCATTCCTGAATGATCCATCTCTGACTCATGGTTTACAGAGCACCTGATATGGAGCCTCCATGATGCCATTCTCCAAGAAAATATTTTCAACCACATTTTCATATATACCAATGATACAAGTATCCATTATACAGAAAACTTACTATATGTTCTCCCAGAAAATATAATCCTTACATTCTCTCTAGTCTACATTGCTTTTCACAGTTTACATGTATGTACTATGAATGCCAGAGCACCAAACAGTACTTGCCAACCTTGTGATCCATGCCATCTGAACTTACAAAGATGTCCCAGCTAACACTAGGCTGAACTCATTTTAACATGTGGAGTAACAATCAGTCAAAATTTTCTTTTTTTAAAGAATACACTTGCTTTGAATGTTTCATATATCCACACAATGTGTTTCAATCCTACCCATCTAACACTACTCCTTCCACCTCCCATTCATTCCCCTATCCCCTTTCCCAATGTTATGTCCTCTTCTTGTTATTAATAACCCCCTGAGTTCAATCAGTGCTGCCTATATGCACATAGGTACAGGGTCATCCACTGGAGCATACATAGCCCACCAGTGGTCATGTCTATAAGGGAAAGTGAGTCAGCCTTTTAATGCCATTGTGAAAATTCATAATATAGGTTATTGAACACATAATCTTTGTTGTCAATTACATGGTCTTTCACTAGTAATATTTCTCGCAGGTTTTTCTTTTTAGCTTGATTGAAAAACTTTAAAAATTATTACTTACTTATTTATTTATTTTGTGTGCATGTGTATGCCTGTGCCCATTTGTTTGTGCTACAATGCACATGTGGAAGTCAAAAGAAAACTTGAGGGAGCTGGTTTTCTTCTTCATGGGAATCTGGACATGAAACAATGCCCTAATCTGCTGATGGATTTTTCCTCCCACTGATAAATTACCTGTATCAAGGATACAGGACAGGGTATTTTACCTTTTCAAAAATCAATGCATTTATCTGTGTGCTTCAAAAGTAAAACGAAGGTATAAATTCCTTTTTGACATAAGATTGGATAAACATGTTGTGGATAGCCCTGGAGCTAATTATATTTGAAGTTAATTCCGTTCTCCTGTGAGTGGCTGTGAACAAGGAATGAGTCAGCACTCAGGTGACTTCCTGTAAACCTGCTTCCCACCTTAACTTTAAAATAAAGGAGAGCTGATGATTGGGCAGATAAAAGGGAAGGTGGAGTGGGAGGTGGGGTAAGAAGGAGAAAATGGAATGTAGGATATAGAGGATGTAGAGGAGGAGGAAGAAGAAAAGCGGAGCAGAAGCACATGGCCTGTAAAAACCGCATGTTATAAGGGGTTTCATAAGATGTGGAAGATGGCAGTGTAGTAGTAGATCTGCCCAGTCTAGCCACACAGCATGTATTCTTATTAACTGAGTTGTATTTTCATTGCTGGGGCATATTTGGGTTGGAGATTTTCTGCAATATAAGCTTTGTTCTATTGATGCATCTGAGGGTGACTCTATCGATACATCTGAGGGTGACTCTATTGATACAGAGATCTCAGGGTGACTCTGTTGATACATCTGAGGGTGACTCTATTGATACATCTGAGGGTGACTCTATTGATACAGAGATCTCAGGGTGACTCTGTTGATACATCTGATGGTGACCTAGCTCTAGGGCTCATTTCACCCTGCTGCTTTATCAAAATATCATATTAGCCTTAGAGATCTGTCTTCAGTAGGATGAATACTGCTGTAGAAAATAAATGCTCCTCTACAAGTAGGCATAGTGGGTATAAAACACTTTATTATGCTTGTTCTCAGTAGCATCACTTCCCTCCACTTTTACTAACTTTTTTTAGTAAATGTACTTTATTGAGCCACAGATACAATAAATAATGTCAATTCTATCTTAGTCAGTTACCAGAGGACTGTCACCCATGCTGAGATAGGCCTTGGTGATGCATCTGTCTTTAAGTCATTTCTTCTCTTGTAAGGAACCCCTTACCCATATTCCTGTAAGTAACCTCAATAAAATTCATTGGTTCACTAAGTTGGTCTTTAGTGGTATGGGTACTTTGGTCTGCCATGGGCTTCCAATATGGGGTGAATAGACTTATGTGTGTTTCATCTCCCTAGGAAAAGTCTTGTCACATATTAGAAAGTTATTTTTTGATGTGCTTAGTAGTGCAATAAAAGAGTTTGGGTATGAAGAGAATTATTCTCTGTATTGTCTGTAAATGTGTAAGTTAAGGCAGGTTGCATTGCTCTTTAGCTTTATTTTTGTTAGGGAAACCCTATTGCACATAATGTCTATATACTCTTATTAATTTTTCTGTTTTTGTTTTTGTTTTTTTGTTGTTGTTGTTGTTTTTTGAGACAGGGTTTCTCTGTGTAGCCCTGGCTGTCCTGGAACTCACTTTGTAGACCAGGCTGGCCTTGAACTCAGAAATCTGCCTGCCTCTAAACAGTCTTTTTTTTTTTTTCTCTCTCTCTCTCTCTTCAGACATAACAGAAGAGAGCGTCAGATCCCATTACAGATGGTTGTGAGCCACCATGTGGTTGCTGGGAATTGAACTCAAGACCTCTGAAAGAACAGCCAGTACTCTTAACCGCTGAGCCATCTCTCCAGCCCCTTTTCTGTATTTTTTATTAGCTTCATGTGAATGTAGCTGGGAGATTACTACCTGCCTGTCTGTTCATCTATTTGTCAATCTCTCTGAAATAATTTCCAATAGGAAGACTCTTGTTTTTGTGCTGTTGTGGGAACATTATAGCTAATATGACTTTACACTGTTGATCCATCTCTCTCCTGATATATGGAATTTTCATTGTATTGTATTTTCTCAATCTAGTATTTTTCTCTTTTCACTACTCTTTTTATTTAAAATAAAAGTTTTTTTTCCCTCCATAGTACTATATTCTAGAAGAATGTCTTAAGCTACATATCTTTTTCACTTTATCATCTTCTTTTTACTGTAACCAGGATAATGAATAAGCAGCCTATTGACTCTTTACATTATTATTTTTTTTACTGTGATTTTCTTGATAATTTATGTGTGAAGTTAAGATTTGTTTCTTTTTTATCTTATGGTATTTGTACTTTATAACTCCAGTATTCCTTGTAAGTTTTTGTTTGTTTAATTAATTAATTTTGAGACAGGTTCTTTCTATGTAGTCCTGGCTGGTATAAAGCTGAGAATATAGACCAGGCTACTTTTGATCTGTCTGCCTCTTCCTTCCAAGTGCTGGGATCAAGGTTTTGTGTGTGTGTGTGTGTGTGTGTGTGTGTGTGTGAGACCATACCTGGCTCTTGCAACTTTTAAAATGCTCTATAAAAGCTTTGTCCTTTTTTCTTCTTTTTATGTTAGGGGAACCCATCCAGGCATCTTGACTCTGATTTCTCTAGCTTAAGTCTTCATTCATGGGACACATTTTAAGTCACTATTTATCAATAGAAGCCAACCTTTCCAGAGTCATTCTCCGCCTCTATCCTGGGGCTTACCTGAATCGTCTTGAATACACTCACTACTTTTTCATTTTGGCTCCATTTCTGATCTATGGACTTGTTTATTTAATTATTCAGATTCTTCACTTACTTGTATACATTACTCTTGTCAATATTTTGTAGGAAGAGGACATTATACACTAATTTCATTTTTTTTTAAATTATCTTTAATCTTTTTTTTTTTTTTATAGTCCAGTGGTTATTCCCCTTCAGTTCTGCCCTCTATCCATTCCTTATCCCATTCCTCTTTCCCTGTCATTTTGGTGTCTAGAAGAGATGGTGTGGCTATACTAATAAATAACTAGGATTTGAAAGTCTTTGCCTTTAATCCACATTCCTTCATTTAGTCCTTGTAAGAGCACTTCTTGGTATATACTGCCATGAGGCTCTACCATTATTCATATCTACATGACTTTATGGAGTACTAATCTATCCAGAGTGGTACAGTTTGTTCTTGGAGCAAGCAGGATACAGCCTGGCCAGAGGGGCCAGAGAAGAACAAACAGGAACAGGTTGAGGCCAAAAGATTGAATGGCAGGTGATGAACTTAGCACTGATGCAGAGAGTGAGAAGCTTTGAAGGACTCAGAGCAGAAGAATGCTGAATGGTTAAGGAGGCCACCCTGATCTGAGAAGAGGTGGCTCTAGTAGCATCTTGGCCCTGAGACTACAGCAGAAACTAGACCACAGTAGCATGAAGAGACCAATTTGAGATACAAGCGAGAAAGGGGCCACATTAACTATTTCTCTTGTTGCTCCATCCAAACGCCTGACAAAATGCAATGCGAGGATGCATTTATTTCTGTTTGCAATTTAAAAAGAGATACAGTCCAGACTGGAGAAGGCAGAGCAATGGAAGTATGACTCAAATGGTTATATTGTGACAATAGTCAGGAAGAACAAAATGACCAGGAAGTGGGCCGAGGATCTAGAAAGCTCAAGACTGTCCCATGACTTATTTCCTCCAGAGATGCTCCACCCTCTACAGGTTCCACAAGCTTCAAAACCAGCACAGTCACCAAGCATTCAGAGACTTAAGCGACCAACCACATTAATCCTTAGGGAATATTTCTTATTCAAATAACAGAAAAAGATGTCAAACATCTTCAGAATGAAATGTGTGTGTGTGTGTGTGTGTGTGTGTGTGTGTGTGTGTGTGTGTTGTGTAGTTGCCACCCACCTTGATTTGAGAACATGTCTCTAATTGCCCTGGATCTTGTCAAGTCAGCTAGGCTGGCAGGGTATCTAGTCTCAGCCATTTACCCATCCTGCCTCACCATCTCAGTACTGGAATTATAAGTGAATGCATCTAACCTTTAAAAATGTGGATTTTTAGGGTTCAAACTCAGGTCTTCCTGGCTGCCGACAGGCACATTATTAACAGTTGCTGGTGGGAGTGCAAACCTGTGTAGCTACTTTGGAAATCAATATAATTTCTCAGAAAATTGGGAGTCAACTTACCTCAAGACTTAGCTATACCACTCCTAGGCATATGCCCCAAAGACACTCAATCCTACCACAAGGACACTTGCTCAATTATGTTCATTGCAGCTTTATTCATAATAGCCCCAAACTGGAAACCACCTAGATGTTCCTCAGAATTCCTGAAGAATGGATAAAGAAAATGTGGTTCATTTACATAATAGATGGCATGAAATTTGCTGGAAAATGGATGAAACTAGAAAAAAAATCATCCCGAGTGAGGTAATACAGACTCAAAATACAAATATGCTATCTATTCACTTATCAGATAACTTATCTGATATTATATCAGACCTACAGTTTGTCATTCCTGCATGATGTGCCTGGTGGTGCTGGAGCCTAACAAAATTGTCATCAGAGAGATTTCATCCAGCAGCCGATGGGAGCAGATGCTGGGTCCCACAGCAAATATTAGTTGGAGGTCAGGGAGTCCTGCTGAGGAGGAGGAGGAAGGACTAGAGGAGCCAGGGGGATCAAAGACACCACAGAATATGGCCTACAGAATCATCTGACTGGGACTCAAGTGGCTTACAGAGATCAGGGAACTTGTGTAGGCCTCGCTAGGTCTTCTGTATGTATATTATGGTTGTACAGCTTGGTGTTCTTGTGAGATTCCTAAAAGAGTGTATGTCCTGACTCATTGCCTGCCTTTGGAACCTGTGTGTGTGCATGTGTGTGTGTTCATGTGTGTGTCAATGTGTGTTCATGACTGTAATTGCACATGTGCCTGGAAGTATATGTGTGTTTGTGGCTGGAGCATACCCTTGGATGCTGTTCCACATGCATAGTACAGTTTTTAAATTTGTGTGTGTGTATGTGTAAGAAAGATATATACACACACACACATATATATATATATACATACATACATACATACATATATATGTATATATACAGAGAGAGAGAGAGAGAGAGAGAGAGAGAGAGAGAGAGAGAGAGAGTGTGTCTCTCAATGGCCTGGAACTTGCCAAGTAGGTTAGGCTGACTCATAAGAGAACCCCAGTGATTCACATGTCTTTACTCTCCTGCTCTGAATTTCCAAGTCTGTGCCATCACCTAACCTCAGTGATTTTATATGTATGTATGTATGTATGTATGTATGTACACATGTATGTAATTTTGCACAGGTTCTGGCTAGCAGTATATAACTAAGCTCTAGCCCTGGCCCTCCTTACTCCCTTTGCTTTCCCTTTCTTTGCACTTTTCTGGGGTCCCATCAGTTTTGGGGGTTTCGGCTGCTTCTGTATTCTTTCTTTCCTTAGAATACTGCTTGCTGTCCTGTTTTCCTCACTCCCCACATCACATGGAGGCTCCTACAATGCATTATCGTCTCTTCCTGGAAGTCTCAGTTAGTTGTTTTAGGATTGTCATGACTGCCTCTGGACAATTTCTAATGTTTTTAATTGACTTTGTGAATTTCATATCATACACCCCAGTTCTGCTCATCCTTCTGTCCCTAAATATCAGCTCTTTGCTCTTGCAGCCTCTTGCTCCTAAATAAACACAAACCAAGCAGCAGCAGCAACAACAAAATCTCATTGTGGAAGTATGTCACAGTGTGTCCCACAGTATATCCCTCTGTCCATACATTGTCACCTGCAAATGTTCATTGCACTGAGACATTGGTCTGGTTCAAGATCTCTGGCTTTTGTGACACCATCAATATTGGATCCTCCTTGGGACTCCTCCAGGTTATGAAGTGGTTGCTTCTTGTCATGGAAACCCTGCAGCTTTGGGACAGAAGGACTGGCCTTTTCATGTGTCCCAACCATTTGGAAATGATATTGACTTGGGGGTGGGCCAATTCAGAGCCCTGGATCTGGGCCTGGGTGGTAGCTGAATTAGTAAGCAAGCCAGCTCTCCCTTATCCACACCAACAGGCCTAGATCTCCAGCACTGCTCCGGCTCGGCCGTCCAATGCTGCCATCAGGCATAAGGCAAGGGATAGCTCTCCTTCTCTCATGCCCTACTTAGAATACTGTACACACACACATTCCTCCAGAGCCATCTCTACTGTGCTGGCCAGCTGAGTTGCAGGGCTCACTCTCCAGAGGGCTGCAGCCCTCCAGGAACTGGGCCAGCTCTCCTGATCTCACATCCTCTGGGCAAATTCAATGCTCTTGTCATCAGAGCCAGCCTACTGTTTTCCAAGCAAGGTGCAGGGCCTGCTCTTCCCTCTGGAATGCTACAACCATTGGGGGGGGAGGGGGGAGGGGGGAGGGGAGAGGGGGCAGGGCTAGCTCTCCAGCTCTTATCCTCCCAGGGCCAGCTCTGAGAGGGGGCGGGAGGGGGAGAGCATCACCTGTACCCATACCACTTCATGCCAGACTAATGGTGCCCCCACCACCAGGGTCAGCTCTACTGTGCTGCCTAGATGAGGTACAGGCTGCACTCTCCTGAGTGCTGCAGCAGGTGAGGAGCAGGGACAGTTTACCCTCTTGCATGGCCATGGCTGCCTCAGGTGGTGAGAGGCAAAAGGGCAGAGAGCATCTTCCTCCTTCCTAGGTCAACTCATGGCAGAGGAGTAACAAGGCCAGCTCTCCTATGCTCTTACCCTCTGGGCTGCCTCACCTGCACCACCTCCACCCCAGGGCCAGCCCTACTGTGCTGTCCAGATGAGATGCAGGGCCAGCTCTCCCACTCTCATGACCCCAGGGACAGCTCTTCCTACTGCTGCAGGTGGTGAGGGGCAAGGGAAATGGCATCACTCTAGAGACCACACCACCTCACAGCAGATGTGTGGTGGAGCCAGGTCTCCCTTACTCTGTCCTGGGGCTAGCTCACCCACACCTTGCAACCAGGGCCAGCTCCACTGTGCTGCCCGAGTATGGTGCAGGGCCATCTCTTCCAAGTGCTGACATCGGTGAGTGATGGGTCCAGCTTTCCAGAGCACCACATCCAGTGGGGAGCAGAGCCAGTTCTGCATAGCTACTGGACATGCACATGGTCCCCGGCAGCTGTCCTGACCAGGGTCATCCCCATGTTTTCTATGAGCCATGGATATTGACACCAATCTCTGCTGCTGCATAGTCATGCACTCGGGTTGGAACTTCATCGTGGACCTAGGTAACAGAGCTGGGCACTCACGACATACTATTCCTCTCCAACCTTAAGTCTCCAGTTCCATCTCTCTTCATAATGCTCAAGCTGCTCTAGTTTTCTTTCCTTCCCATCTGACCATTATATACTAGCACATGGTAGTGGTTCCTGCTGCAGGCAGGCCATGCTGCTGGCAGACCCCCGAGTGACATCCTCCATCTGTGCTGCACTGTGTAGTGTGGCAGCAATCAGGTGTCTATGGTCCACCTGTGCTGTGCACTGAAGGGCAGGTCTGTGAGTGACATGGTGGTCTGCAGGTCTGTCTGTCTGTCTTTCTTCTGGATCTGATTTGACTTGATTTTTATGAGTCATAGGCACAAGACAGCTTTGGCTACCATGCCAAGAATCAAGCTAGGATGAACAAAGGACTGTCATCTGCTCTGCCCCTACCTGATATAAGAACAATGCCACCAATAAGGTGTCTCTTTGCCCATTGCCTGGGGAGGGGGCAGTCATTAATTATTTTCAGTTACCTTTGAATTAAATATTGAAATGTGTGTGTGTTTATAGGAAGATTCAAAAGTTTTCATTTTATGGAATATTTAAAACATACTTCAGCCACCCATTCTATTCTGGAACTATCATTAGATGTATTTGGAGATGTCAGTAAAACTACTCTCTTTCTCCTCCTCCTCCTCCTCCTCCTCCTCCTCCTCCTCCTCCTCCTCCTCCTCCTCCTCCTCTTCCTCCTCCTCCTTTTCTTCCTTCTCCCTCATTTTTTTTTTTTGGACATAGAGTATCTCTATGTATCTCTGGAAGTCCTAGAAAAATAAATATGGTAAGTAGCAGTACTTTCCTAAAGTATAGTTATGAAAAATTATAAAATTACATATTAAGAGACAAATGTATACATATCAATGTAAAAGATAATGTGTACCAGATGCAGTGACATGCTGTACAGCACTCTTCTTTTATAAAAGTTGATAATGTCTAAGTTGAGGACATATCTTTCTATTTATGACTAATTACTAAGCACTTTATGCTGGCATCTGAGCTGGAGGCAAAATGAAAATTATGAGTGAAATTAAGTAACAAACTTTTAAAAATTATGATTTTCTTTAGTTTCCTAGCATTTTGGTTATTGTAAAATGGTTAATTATCCACTCCACTCTATCAATTGATCTAGTTTTCCAAATATATACCAGTTTACTTTATGTTTCTGGCTATGTGCCAGGATTGAGTCAGTCAGAATCTAGGGTTGAGGTCAGATCTCTGGTCTGATAAGTCAAGCAGTATTTGTATCCACTCATTCTAAACTAGGCAAAGTATAAGTCAGTCTAAATTATATTTCTGTTTTTCTAATCAGTTTTTAAAATGGAAAACTGGTTGTGCCAGCTCTGAACAGACTAGTCTGTTCTGTTAAAATTGCTATTAAAGGGATATACAGTGGATTGTTTTTAATCATTATTCAGAGTGTGTACTGATGTTGGGGAAGATTTTGATATCTGAAATAAGGGTTGACAAGGCAAGATTATAGGAGAAGGTGAGAAAATAGGCTCAATTCCTTAGGTAAAGGCCACCAGTTTTTAAAAGAAAATTCCTGTATATAGCCAAGCGCATGTGGGAAGGTATGGGGGAGGCTTGATTTCCATCATTGTCCCCAAAGTCACTCCAAGTAAATTCTCTGTCATATCTGTTTAAAAGCAATGGGTTTATGAGGCAAAAACAGTAAAAGCCCCACAGCAAAGCTTCCAAAAGAATTATTCCATTGAGCACTCAGAAAATTCTGAAGTAGCCACTTCCTAAATTTCATAATTTGGAAGCTTAAGCTTGACTTTAGATACTCAGCCTTCTCTGGAGCTATCATTAAATGTGTTTGGAAGAATCAGTAAAACTCGTTTAAAAAAAAAAAAAGACAGGGTCTCTCTATATAGTCTTGTCTGTCTTGGAACTCAAAATATAGATGAGGCTGTTCTTGAACTCACAGAGGACCACTATTCTCTGCCTTTCCCATCATTCCTAGCCCAATAACAGTCTTTTAACAAGAAAACCTTTCTACATTGGTGTCATGAATACAGATATATTGTCATAATTGGTATGTATGTAAGATTCACATATTCTTTTTTTTTTTTTTTTTTTTTTTTTTTTGGTTTTTAGAGACAGGGTTTCTCTGTGTAGCCCTGGCTGTCCTGGAACTCACTTTGTAGACCAGGCTGGCCTTGAACTCAGAAATCCACCTGTCTCTGCCTCCTAAGTGCTGGGATTAAAGGTGTGTGCCACCACTGCCCGGCAGATGCACAGATTCTAATAATGGAAAACAAGATTCTTTGCAGACCATCTTGATTGAAAAACCAACTTGGTTGCAGGCCAGTTGAATATACTTGGGTTGGTGGACTCAGTTGCCAAGCAAGATACATCTTCTTCATTTCAGAATTTTGGTTGCGGGGGCGGGGGGGGAGCGGTAATAGTTAGCTAAATATAGCTGTCTCCTAAAGATCACTAAACTTTTCTAAAACAGGTTGTATGATCACCCACGAGGCCTCCTCTGTTAATTTATACTTGGATGAGAAATTCAGTTAACTTCAGAGTTCATCTAGACAGCGTTACCTCATCTGCAAAGTGAAGACACAAAAAAGGCTCTTCCAGATCTAAAGATCTGTGGTTGTGGTTATTTGCTACTGATTCATTTCCAAGGGACAACATGGTGCTTTGCCTTTTCCTGGGAGTATATAAGCAAACACCCCCTCCCACTTTATAAGGCATACAATTCCACTCAAGTCCAGGTTAGTGAACCAGTGTTCTCTTTGTGGTGACTTAAAGCAGTGTGGGTAAGATTACTTACAGAAATGTTAATGAAATGTTAAGAAAATGCTAATTTAGCCGGACAATGGTGGCACACATCTTTAATCTTTAATCCCAGCACTTGGGAGGCAGAGGCAGGTGGATTTCTGAGTTTGAGGCCAGCCTGGTCTTCAAAGTGAGTTCCAGGACAGCCAGGGCTAATTTCAAGCACAAGGAGAAAAATTATCAAGAATATTTCCATGATGTTTGTAGAACATGATTTTAATATTTTCTTTTTTTAAGATTTATTTATTTATTTTGTATGTGAGTACACTGTATCTGTACAGATGGTTGTGAGCCTTCATGTGGTTGTTGGGGATGGAATTTTTAGGAACTCTGCTCGCTCCTGTAGGCCCTACTCCTCCAGTCAACGCTGTTAGCTCTGGTCAGCCCCACATGGCTCACTCAGTTCCTGCTTGCTCTGGCCCAAAGATTTATTTATTATTATATGTAAGTACAGTATAGCTGACTTAAGATGCACCAGAAGAGGGCATCAGACCTCATTACAGGTGTGTGTGAGCCGTCATGTAGTTGCTGAGACCTTCAGAAGAATAGTCCATGCTCTAACTGCTGAGTCATCTCGCCAACCCAATTTTAATATTTTCAACTGTTAATATTCAACAAATAGAATAATTATATGTCAGTGTTATGTCTCCCTTTTCATTTCTGATTTTATTAATTTGAATACTGTCTCTGTGCCCTCTGGTTAGTCTGGCTAAGGGTTTATCTACTTTGTTGATTTTCTCAAAGAACCAGTTCCTGGTTTTGTTGATTCTTTGTATAGTTCTTTTTGTTTCTATTTGGTTGGTTTCAGCCCTGAGTTTGATTATTTCCTGTGGTCTACTCCTCTTGGGTGAATTTGCTTCCTTTTGTTCTAGAGTTTCCAGGTATGCTGTTAAGCTGCTAGTGTATGCTCTCTCTAGTTTCTTTTTAGAGGCACTCAGAGCTGTGCGTTTTCCCTTAGCACTGCTTTCATTGTGTCCCATAAGTTTTGATATGATGTGTCTTTATTTTCAGTAAATTCTAAAAAGCCATTAATTTCTTTCTTTATTTTTCCTTGCCAAAGTTATTACTGAGTAGAGCATTGTTCAGCTTCCCTGTGTATGTGTATTTTCTGTTGTTTTTGTTGGTATTTAAGGGCAGCCTTATTCTGTGGTGATCTTGTGGGATTATTTCAATCTTGTATCTGTTGAGGCCTGTTTTGTGACCGATTATATGGTCAATTTTGTAGAAGGTACCGTGGCTGCTGAGAAGAAGGTATATTCTTTTGCTTTAGGCTGAAATGTTCTATAATTATCTATTAGATCCATTTGTTTCATAACTTGTGTTAATTTCACTGTGTCTCTGTTTAGTTTATGTTTCCATAATCTGTCTATGCTGAGAGTGGGGTGTGGGCTGTGATGTGTGCTTTGAGATTTAGTAGTTTCTTTTATTAATGTGGGTGCCCTTCATTTGGAGCACAGATGTTCAGAATTTAGAGTTCATCTTGGTAGATTTTTCCTTTAAACAGTATGAAGTATTCTTACTTATCTTTTTTGATAACTTTTAGTTGAATGCTGATTTTATTTGATATTGGAATGGTTACTCCAGCTTGTTTCTTGGGAATCATTTGCTTGGAAAATTATTTTCCAATCTTTTACTCTGAGGTAGTATCTGCCTTTGTCACTTAGGTGCATTTCCTATATGCAGCAAAATGATGGGTCCCATTTAAGTATCCAGTCTCTTAGTCTATGTCTTTTTTAGGGTAATTGAGTCCATTGATGTTAAGAGATATTAAGGAAAAGTGATTGTTACTTCCTGTTATTTTTGTTGTTAGAGGTGGAATTATATTTCTGTGGCTATCTTCTTTTGGTTTCTTTTAAAAGATTACTTTCTTGTTTTTTCTAGGGTGTAGTTTCTCTCCTTGTGTTGATATTTTCCATCTTTTATCCTTTGTAGGGCTGGATTTGTGGAAAGATATTGTGGAAATTTCTGTTGCTTATGTTTTATAGTTGCCTCCCGAGATCTGATTATCTCTAGTGCTACCTGCTCTCACTAAATCTGACTGGAGCCTGTCCTTATTGTGATTCTGGTTGTGTCAGAACTCCTCAGAGTTCAGCCATCTATGTGATCCTGTGATTCTGGGATCCTGTGAGCCTGAGATCCTGGGTGTGTCAGAGCTCCTGGAAGTCAAGCTGCCTCTGGGACCCTGAGATCCTAGTGTTACCAAGCTTCTATGATCCTGGAATCCTGAGATCCTGTTTTCTTGAGCATTTTTGAGTGCCTGGGAGTGGAACTACTTCTGGGTATTGTGGGACTGGCTGTGGAGTTCATGCCCAATGTCTGCTCAGGACACCGGCCCAGACCTGAAGGATATCATGCCATTGGTTGGGCTGAGTTCCTGGGTGCTTGTGTCCCAATGGTCCCAGTTACCTCTGGTGTTGGGGCAGATGTTGTGTCCTCCTCAAGTCTGATCCTATGATCCTGGGCTTGTTAGACCACTTGGGATTGGATCTTCCTCTGGATGTTGTGGGACTGGCTCCTCTAATTTCTTTCTATTGCTGTGATAAAATACTGTCCAAAAAAAACTTGAGGAGGGAAGGGTTTATTTAACTTACAACTTACAGTCCGTCATAAAGGTAAGCCAACACAGAAAAATCAGGGCAGGATCCTGTAGGTAATAACTGAAACAGAGACCTGGCAGTTGTGCTGACTAGTTTTATGTCAACTTGACCCAAACTAGAGTCATCTGGGAGAAGGGAGCTCAACTGAGAAAATGCCTACATTAGTTTGGGCTGTAATCAAGCTTATAGGGCCTTTTCTTAGTGATTGATGTAGGCAAGCTTAGTCCATTGTGGGTGGTACCACTCCTGTGATAATGATCCCAAGTTCTTAAAGAAATCAGACTGAGCAAGCCTTGAGGAGCGAGCCAGTAAGCACCATTCTTTGATGGTCTCTGAATCAACTCCAGCTTCCAGGTTCTTTCTGTTTGAGTTCTGATCCTGCTGTCTTTCAGTGATGAACAGTGATTTGGAAGTATAAGCCACATAGATCCTTTCCTCTCCAAGTTGCTTTTGTTCATGGTGTTTGAACACATCAATAAAAACAATTACAGGAGGGATACTGCTTACTGGTGTGCTATGCATGGTTTGCTCAGATTACTTTTTTGTACAACCCAGGAACATAGTCCCAGGGGTAAGCACAGCTTACCCTCTGGGCCCTCCCCACATCAATCAAGAATTTAAAAATGATGGCACATACATGTCTAGGAACCAGTCTAATGGAGAAAATTCTTCAGTTGAGGTTCCCTTTTGGAAGTGACTGACTCTGGTATGTCAAGTTAACAAAGAGTAAGCAGCACAAGCAGTGTTATTGAACTGGGGGGGGGGGCGGTCAAGGAGGGTCACAGATTGTGCCCAAGTCTGGGTCTGTGCACTTGTACCCAGTGAACCAATAAAAAGGTAAATTAATAGTGGAAGGCAAGGGAGGAGGAGGAGGAGGAGGAGGAGGAGGAGGAGGAGGAGGAGGAGGAGGAGGAGAACAACAACTGCAGCAGCAGCAACAACAACAACAACAGCAACTAGGAGAAGATGATTTATTCAATGTGGCCCCAGGAGAAAGAGAGACAAGTAGATGTAGCCCCTATCTCCAATTCTGCTTGTCTTTCAGGTCCTGAAGTGACATCCAAATTTAAATAGAAGGCAATGTAATCAGTGTGGTCTGCCTACTTTGCCACCATTGACAACATCATTATATGGACTTCAGTTTCATCCTGTGAGGTGGTCTGACAAGTTGTTATAACTGTGTGAAATCTCCTTTCTTCCTCTCAGCATGAGATTCCTGGGGAAATTCCTCTAGGAATTTCCTTTAGGGTCTATTGTTTCAAAAGTGTGATAGTTACTTTGAGAGAGACAGTATCTGTTAGTTTCTGTCAGGTGAGTTACAGCAGGCTTTGTAGTTTGATTTGAAGTTTCCATAGAGAAGGAGTTCTTTATTGTATCTCATACCTTCAACTGTAAGGGACTAGAAAAGTTGTGGTGAACTCATTACAGTAGTAAAGGAAAGCATGGTTTAATGGACAGAGATATAACTCAGCATAGAGTCCTTGTCTATCATGACAAATTTTAGATTTAGTCTCTAACAACAAAACAAACAGATAGACAACTTGTACCAGATGGTTGTGGGTCAACTTGACACAAACTAGAGTCATCAGAGTGGTAAGAACCTCAGGTGAGGGAATGCCTCCATGAGATCTAGCTGTAAGGCATTCTCTCAATTAGTGATCAGTGAGGGAGGATCCAGCATATTGTGATCAGTGCCATCCCTGGGATGATAGTCCTGGGTTCTATAAGAAAGCAGGCTGGACAAAGCATGTAAAACAAGCCAGAAAGCAGCACCATTCCATGGTCTCTGCATCAGCTCCTGTCTCCAAAATCCTACCCTATTAGAGTTCCTGCCTGACTTCCTTCACTAATGAACAGAAATGTGGATATGTAAGCAGAATAAACCCTTTTCTCTCCAACTGGCTTTTTAGTTATTGTGTTTCATCACAGGAATAGAAACCTTAACTAAGACACAAATCCAACTTATTTTAAGCCCTTAAGGTTAAAATAGGCCATATCAGAGACATTTCTTTGGGTTTTGGAGACCATCAGGTTTAACTTAAAATATGAGTTCTTTAAGTTGTTTTTAATTTTGAGAAATAAGAATTTTCATACCTAAAATCCTGAAAATTCATGTGGTTAAAACCCCTTACTTGTGCATTTTAATGTTTCCTCGATTTGGTTATGCTAAATCAGGATTGTGTAAGTAATATTGTGAGAATATGGCAAATGGGGTGGAGGAGGAAATAGTTCATAAATTTTAGAGTGCTGCAATTAATAGACAGAAATACACAAGCAATTTTCATGTAATTAAATGCACATGAAGAGTCTCTGCTTGCATCATGGGTATGGATCTGAAGGAAAGATGGGGACGGGAGTGAGCCAACTTTAAAGATGTTTATTATTTCCACATATGGAGAACATGTGGAGTTAACTATACAGAACATATATCCAAAGCCTAAATAACTACATCAACAAGTTCATATTCAATTCTTTAAGGCAAAAGAGAATTTTGTTCTCTTCATTCTTTAGTTATTTCCTACATTACTAACCACAAAAGTCTTTTGTTACGTTTTGAGAGAAGAAGAACTTTTTCTTCACAAAGTAGTTGACAAAAGCTTACCTTTGCTTGAATATAAGAAAGGACTGTTCATTTCCCTCAAAGTACTAATTGTCCACAAATGAAAACTAGCACATGTTAGTGAGCACACTTGAAGCTACTCTTTCAACAAATATTTACTCTCTTCCAATGTGCTGGGTAATATACCATACCATGCATAAGAGAAATAAGACTCTCCTTTCTCTCTGGGAATATTGGAACCTAAATGGAAGATAAACGCAAACAAATGCTGAAAAGGACATAAAGCCAGACAAATATTTTTTATAATATGTAAATATTCAAGGGATATTGCTTTAGGCTTATTGAATCCTATTACATGCTAGTCTCTTTAAAAATCTTTTCTCTTCCATGATGGACTTTGTTATGCTTGCTTCACAGTAAAACAGACTCAGAAGGGTATATTTATGAAGAATTCTGAGCTGGCACCTTGTGCTGGACACAGAGTGGGCATTCATTTCCTCATGGGCTGCATGGTCTTTTAATGACCACATAATCCTGTCCAGTATCAGAGAAGATGAATGCAAAAAATAAAAAATAAAAAAATAAAAATAAACATCTCAGATTCTTCTTGTAGTGAATTCCTGATGACTTTCCTGCTCACCTCCCTGACCCTTAATTGAGGACACTCAGAGTTCTCTTTTGAGAATTCTCAAAACTGAATTTTAGAGAGCAGAACTACTTTTTGTCAATTTGAGGGCCATGAGAAATATATGATGGGAACTCTTGTCTAATGGCTCAGCCTGTGTAAGAGATATTGGACCAAAACTGAAGCTGACATCTCAGAGCAGAGATGGGAATGCAGATGAGAAAAACAGCACAGTTTGGGTTTTACCCAGACCCAGTTTTAGCTCCCCCCCCATATGGAAAATGTTTTATATTCTAGTCTTTTTTAAGATAAGTTTTCTTTTCTATCTTATGCACACAGAAATATGGGTAGTATCAGTTCTAACAAGAAAAACTGCTTTTGCAGTGGGCTGTGCTTAATACAGAGGTTCATAGGTATAGGGAACTAGTGTTTGTTGAATCCTCTCTCATAAAAGGGGCACCTATATCAACATTCCTCCACTCCAGAAGATTTAGAGAACATTATGGAAGAGATGGTGGAGAGATTGTAAGAATCAGGGACTGGGTAGGACTGATGTAAAAGATTCTTTTGTAGATGTGACATGACAGATGTACTCATGGACTCATAGCAGCTGAGATGCCTGCACAACAGCATAAAATCAGGCCAGTCTACATTCCAGAATGGATGGGGAGTGGTTCATAAAACCACATAAGGCTGTTGTCCAACCATTTTAACAATGTTTATTTCCTGATGAAATGTCCAAGAACTCAACATATTTTCAGTCCATGAGGGTGGATGTCTCAGGTGGTCTTCAGTCATATGCTAGAATCTATCATTCCAACCCCACTCAAGAAGTAGGCTCTAATACTAATTAGAGACTAACTTGCCAGCAAGAGACAAGGGAAGCAAGCAAAAAGCAAGAACTTCCTTTTTCCATATCCTGAAGACCCCAAGAGACTAAAGATGTCAGTCCAAACTATTATACCCAGCAAATTTTCAATTACTATGATGGAGAAAAGAAGATATTCTAAGACAAAACCAAATTTATACAATATCTTTCCACTTAACCCAGCCCTACAGAGGATACTAGAAGGAAAAGTTCAACACAATGAGGGTAACTATGAGAAAATATGAGAACTGAATAATTTCACATCAGCAAAACCACACACACACACCAACACCAACACCACCACTAACAACAACAACATCATCAAAATAACATGAACTAACAATCATAGGTCATTGATGTCTCTCAACATCAATGGATTCAACACCTCCTGCCCACCCACCAAAGATATAGCCTAACAAACTAGAAGACTGGATATATAAACAGGATTCATCATTCTAGCATACAAACAAATACACCTCAGCAACCAAGATAGTTATTACCTTAGAGTAAAGGGCTGGAAAAAAGGTTTACAAGCAAATGGACCAAGAATCAAACTGAAGTAGCCATTCTAATACGTTATAAGATAAACTTTCAACCAAAAGTAATCAAAAGAGATGGGGAAGTATACTTTATACTCATCAAAGGAAAAAAAAAACATCAAGATAATATCTCAGTTCTGAACATCTATACCGCAAATGCAAGGACACCCACATTCATAAAAGAAACACTAATAAAGCTTAAATCACACTTGAACTCCACAGATAAATAGTAGTAGATATCAACATACCACTTACATATGGACATGTCATTGAAACAGAAACTAAACAGAGAAATAATGAAACTAGTAGATGTTGTGAAACAAACAGATCTAACATATCTACAGAACTTTTTACCCAAACAAAAAGAATATACTTTCTTCTTAGCACTTCATGGAACCTTCTCTTAAATTGACCATATACTCAGTCACAAAGTAAGCCTCAAAAGATAAAAGAAGATTGAAATAACCCCTTGCATCTTCTCAGACCACCATGGATTAATGCTGGGCTTCAACAACAGAAAGCCTACAAACCCATGGAAACTGATCAATGCTCTACCCAGTAACCACTGTGTCAAAGAAGAAATATAGAAAGTAATTAAAGACTTTTGTGAATTCAGTGCAAATGAAGGCACAACATACCCGAATTTATGAGACACAATGAAAGCTCTGCTAAGTAAGAGGTAAGTTCATAGCACTAAGCGCCTTCATAAAGAAATTGGAGAGATCTCATACTAGCAATTAACAGCATACCAAAATGCTCTAGAAAAAAGAAGAAGAAGAAGAAGGAGGAGGAGGAGGAGGAGGAGGAGGAGGAGGAGGAGGAGGAGGAGGAAAAAACACTCAAGAGAAGTAGACAGGAGAAAATAAACTCAGGGCTGAAACCAATTAATTAAATGCCTTTGGCAAAATCCAATACAGCTTCATGTTAAAAGTCTTGTGGAGATAGGGATACAAGCCACATACCTAAACACTACAAAGGTAATATACAACAAGCCAATAGCCAACATCAAATTAAATCAAGAGAAACTTAAATCATTTCTACTAAAATTAGGTACAAGTCTGTCAACTCTCCCTGTATCTCTTCAGTATAGCACTTGAAATGCTAGCTAAAGCAGTAAGACAACTAAAGGAGATCCAGGGGATACAGATTGGAAAGGAAGAAAGTATCACTCTTTGTAGAAGATATGACAATATACAGTAAGTGACCACAAAAATTCTACCAGAAAACTCCTACAGCTGACAAATACCTTCAGCAAAGTCACTAGATACAAAATTAATTCAAAGAAATCTGTAGCCCTCCTTTATACAAATGATAAATGGAATGATAAAGAAATCAGGGAAACAACATCCTTCATAATAGCCACAAATAGTATAAGATATCTTGGTGTAACTCTAACCAAGCAAGTGAAAGACCTCTATGATAAGAACTTCAAGTCTCTCAAGAAAGAAATTGATGAAAATATCAGAAGATAGAAAGATCTCCCATGCTTGTAGATTGGTAGGATTAACATATTAAAAATCACCATTTTACCAAAAGCAATCAATTGATTCAGTGCCATTTTTATCAATATTTCTGCACAACATTTCAACAGACCTTGAAAGAACAATTATCACCTCATATGGAAAAACAAAAAAAACTCAGGATAGCTAAAACAATTCTTAACAATAAAAGAACTTCTTGGGGGAATCATCATCCCTGATTTTAAATTCTATGACAGAGCTATAGTAATACAAATCACATGATACTGGCTTTATGCCACATGATCCATGGAATTGAAACAAAAACTCATATGTAAATACATATACCTATGGATACCTAATTTTTGACAAAGAAGTCAGAATTATGAAATAGATAAAAAGGAAGAATCTCTAATAAATGATGTTGGTCTAATGATGTCTACAGTTAGAAGAATGCAAATAGATCCATATCTAGAACTCTGCACAAAAGTCAAGTCCATGTAGATCAAAATTCTCAAAACAAAACCAGAAACAATGAATGTGATATAAGAGAAAGCCGGGAATAGCCTTTAATGCATTGGCACAGGAGACAATTTTCTGAACAGAATACCAAAAGCAAAAGCACTAAAATCTACAAGTAATAAATGGGACCTCATGAAACTGAAAAGCTACTGTAGGACAAAGGACAACGTCAATAGAACAAAATGGCAGCCTACAGAATGGGAAAATGTTTTCACCAACCCTACATCTGTCAGAGAGCTAATATTAAAAATAAATAAAGAACTCAAGAAGTTAGACACCAACAATCCAATTAAAAAATTTGGTATAGATCTATACAAAGAATTCACCACAAAGGAATCTCTAATGCCTAAGAAATAGTTTAAAAAATGCTTATTAGGGAAATGCAAGTCAAAATGACTCTGAGATTCCACTTTACACTCACAAAAATAGCTAAGATCAGACACTCAAGTGACAGCACATGCTGGTGAGGTTAAGGAGGAAGGGAAACCTCCAATGCTGGTGGAAGTTCTAACTTGTTCAGCCACTCTAAAAATCAATATGGTGCTTTCTCAGAAAATTGGTAATAGTTCTATGTCACTCCTGGGTATATACCCAAAAGATGCTCCACCATCCCCAAAAGACACTTGCTCTTCTATGTTTATAGCATCTTAATAATAGCCCATAACTGGAAACATTCCAGATGTTCCAATGGAAGAATTGACAAAGAAAATGTCGTTCATTTACACTATGAAACTAGCTATTCAAACAAAGACATTAAATTTGCAGACAAATGGTTAGAATTAGAAAATATTATTCTGAGTTCGATAACCCAGACTCAAAAGGACATGGATAGTATATTAGCCATAAAGTACATATCCATTCTACAACCTTTAGATCTATAGAAGCTAAATTACAATAGGCCTCAAGGAAGATATTTGACTCTTACTGAGAAGAGGAAATAAAATAGTTGTCCAGATGTATGGAGGGAGAGAACTGGGTGGGAGTGGAGATGGGGAGTGGAATGGAGTGGGGGTTGTGGCAGATCAGCTGTGTGTAAAGTCAGCCCAGCGAGTGAATGGAAATAGAAGGGGTAGGGCAGGGTATTCATGTGCAAAAGACCAGGGATGAAGATAGCTATAGGGAGTCTATGAAGATGATTCTTTTTTTTTTCTTACAATTTTTTTTAATTAGGTATTTTCTTCATTTACATTTCCAATGCTATCCCAAAAGTCCCCCGTACCCTCACCCCCACTCCCCTACCCAACCCTCCCACTTCTTGACCCTGGTGTTCCCCTGTACTGAGGCATATAAAGTTTGCAAGACCAATGGGCCTCTCTTTCCACTGATGGCCAAGTGGCAATCTTCTGATACATATGCAGCTAGAGACACAAGCTCCAGGGGGGTACTGGTTAGTTCATATTATTGTTCCACCTATAGGGTTGCAGATCTCTTAGGTCCTTGGGTACTTTCTCTAGCTCCTCCATTGGGGGCCCTGTGATCCATCCAATAGCTGACTGCGAGCATCTACTTCTGTGTTTGCTAGGCCCCTGCATAGCCTCACAAGAGACAGCTATATCAGGGTCCTTTCAGCAAATTCTTGTTAGTGTATGCAATGGTGTCAGCGTTTGGAGGCTGATTATGGGATGGATCCCCGGGTATGGCAGTCTCTAGATGGTTGATCCTTTCTTCTAAGCTCTAAACTTTGTCTCTGTAACTTCTTCCATGGGTGTTTTGTTCCCAATTCTAAGAAGGGGCAAAGTGTCCACACTTTGGTCTTCGTTCTTCTTGAGTTTATGTGCTTTGCAAATTGTATCTTATATCTTGGGTATTCTAAGTTTCAGGGCTAATATCCACTTGTCAGTGAGTACATATCATGTGAGTTCTCTTGTGATTGGGTTATCTCACTCAGGATGATGCCTTCCAGGTCCATCCATTTGCCTAGGAATTTCATAAATTCATTCGTTTTAATAGCTGAGTAGTACTCCATTGTGTAAATGTGCCACATTTTCTGTATCCATTCCTCTATTGAGGGACATCTGGGTTCTTTCCAGCTTCTGGCTATTATAAATAAGGCTGCTATGAACATAGTGGAGCATGTGTCCTTCTTACCAGTTGGGACATCTTCTGGGTATATGCTCAGGAGAGGTATTGTGGGATCCTCCAGTAGTACTATGTCCAATTTTCTGAGGAACCGCCAGACTGATTTCCAGAGTGGTTGTACAAACTTGCAATCCCACCAACAATGGAGGAGTGTTCCTCTTTCTCCACATCCTAGCCAGCATCTGCCTGTACCTGAATTTTTGATCTTAGCCATTCTGACTTGTGTGAGGTGAAATTTCAGGTTTGTTTTGATTTGCATATCTCAGATGATTAAGGATGTTGAACATTTTTTCAGGTGCTTCTCAGCCATTCGGTATTCCTCAGGTGAGAATTCTTTGTTTAGTTCTGAGCCCCATTTTTTAATGGGGTTATTTGATTTTCTGGAGTCCACCTTCTTGAGTTCTTTTTATAAATAGGATATTAGTCCCCTATCTGATTTAGGATAGGTAAAGATCCTTTCCCAATCTGTTGGTGGCCTTTTTCTTATTGACGGTGTCGTTTGACTTACAGAAGCTTTGCAATTTTATGAGGTCCCATATGTTGATTCTCGATCTTACAGCACAAGCCATTGCTGTTCAATTCAGGAATGTTTCCCCTGTGCCCATATCTTTGAGGCTTTTCCCCACTTTCTCAACTATAAGTTTCACTGTCTCTGGTTTTATGTGGAATACCTTGATCCACTTAGACTTAAAATTAGTACAAGGAAATAGGAATGGATCAATTCACATTCTTCTACATGATAACCTCCAGTTGTGCCAGCACCATTTATTGAAAATGCTGTCTTTTTTCCACTGGATGGTTTTAGCTCCCTTGTCAAAGATCAAGTGACCATAGGTGTGTGGGTTCATTTCTGGGTCTTCAATTCTATTCCATTGGTCTACTTGTCTGTCACTATACCAGTACCATGCAGTTTTTATCACAATTGCTCTGTAGTAAAGCTTTAGGTCAGGCATGGTGATTCCACCAGAGGTTCTTTTATCCTTGAGAAGAGTTTTTGCTATCGTAGGTTTTTTGTTCTTCCAGATGAATTTGCAGATTGCCCTTTCTAATTCGTTGAAGAATTGAGTTGGAATTTTGATGGGGATTGCATTGAATCTGTAGATTGCTTTTGGCAAGATAGCCATTTTTACTATATTGATCCTGCCAATCCATGAGCATGGGAGATCTTTCCATCTTCTGAGATCTTCTTTAATTTCTTTCTTCAGACACTTGAAGTTCTTATCATACAGATCTTTCACTTCCTTAGTTAGAGTCACTTCGAGGTATTTTATATTATTTGTGACTATTGAGAAGGGTCTTGTTTCCCTAATTTCTTTCTCAGCCCTTTAATCCTTTGTGTAGAGAAAGGCCATTGACTTGTTTGAGTTAATTTTATATCCAGCTACTTCATTGAAGCTATTCATCAGGTTTCGGAGTTCTCTGGTGGAATTTTTAGGGTCACATATATATACTATCATATCATCTGCAAAAAGTGATATTTTGACTTCTTCCTTTCCAATTTGTTTCCCTTTGATCTCCTTTTGTTGTTCAATTGCTCTGGCTAGGACTTCAAGTACAATGTTGAATAGGTATGGAGAAAGTGGGCAACTTTGTCTAGTTCCTGATTTTAGTGGGACTGCTTCCAGCTTCTCACCATTTACTTTGATGTTGGCTACTGGTTTGCTGTACATTGTTTTTATCATGTTTAGGTATGGGCCTTGAATTCCTGATCTTTCCAAGACTCTTATCATGAATGGGTGTTGGAATTTGTCAAATGCTTTTTCTCATCTAATGAGATGATCATGCTGTTTTTCTCTTTGACTTTGTTTATATAATGGATTACATTGATGGATTTCTGTACATTGAACCATCCCTGCATCCCTGGGATGAAACCTAATTGGTCAGGATGGATGATTGTTTTGATGTGTTCTTGGATTCGGTTAGCCAGAATTTTACTGAGTATTTTTGCATCGAAATTCATAAGTGAAATTGGTCTGAAGTTCTCTATCTTTGTTGGGTCTTTCTGTGGTTTAAATATCAGAGTAATTGTGGCTTCATAGAATGAATTGGGTAGAGTACCTACTGCTTCTATTTTGTGGAATAGTTTGTGAAGAACTGGAATTAGATCTTCTTTGAAGGTCTGATAGAACTCAGCACTAAGCCTATCTGCTCCTGGGCTTTTTTTCGGTTGGGAGACACTTAATGACTGCTTCTATTTCTTTAGGGGATATAGGACTGTTTAGATCATTAACCTGATCCTTTGGTACCTGGTATCTGTCTAGAAATTTGTCCATTTCATCCAGGTTTTCCAGTTTTGTTTAGTATAGCCTTTTGTAGAAGGAGCTGATGGTGTTTTGGATTTCTTCAGTGTCTGTTGTTATGTCTCCCTTTTCTTTTTTTTTAATTTTTAATATTTTTATTACATATTTTCCTCAATTACATTTCCAATGCTATCCCAAAAGTCCCCCATAGCGCCCCCCACTTCCCTACCCACCCATTCCCATTCTTTGGCCCTGACATTCCCCTATATTGGGGCATATAAAGTTTGCAAGTCCAATGGGCCTCTCTTTCCATTGATGGCCGACTAGGTCATCTTTCGATACATATGCAGCTAGAGACAAGAGCTCCGGGGTTCTGGTTAGTACATCATGTTGTTCCAACAATAGGGTTGCAGATCCCTTTAGCTCCTTGGGTACTTTCTCTAGCTTCTCCATTGGGAGCCCTGTGATACATCCAATAGCTGACTGTGAACATCCACTCCTGTGTTTGCTAGGCCCCGGCATCATCTCACAAGAGACAGCTATATTTGGGTCCTTTCAGCAAAATCTTGCTAGTGTATGCGATGGTGTCAGCGTGTAGAAGCTGATTATGGGATGGATCCCTGGATACGGCAGTCTCTAAATGGTCCATCCTTTCATCACAGCTACGAACTTTGTCTCTGTAACTCCTTCCCTGGGTGTTTTGTTCCCAATTCTAAGAAGGGGCACAGTGTCCACACTTTGGTCTTCATTCTTCTTGAGTTTCATGCGTTTAGCAAATTGTATCTTATATCTTGGGTATCCTAAGTTTTTGGCTAATATCCACTTATCAGTGAATACATATTGTGTGAGTTCTTTTGTGATTGTGTTACTTCACTCAAGATGATGCCCTCCAGGTCCATCCATTTGGCTAGGAATTCCATAAATTCATTCTTTTTAATAGCTGAGTAGTACTCCATTGTGTAAATGTACCATAATTTCTGTATCCATTCCTCTGTTGAGGGACATCTGGGTTCTTTCCAGCTTCTGGCTATTATAAATAGGGCTGCTATGAACATAGTGGAGCATGTGTCCTTTTTACCGGTTGGGACATCTTCTGGATATATGCCCAGGAGAGGTATTGCTGGATCCTCCGGTAGTACTATGTCCAATTTTCTGAGGAACCGCCAGACTGATTTCCAGAGTGGTTGTACAAGCTTGCAATCCCACCAACAATGGAGGAGTGTTCCTCTTTCTCCACATCCTCGCCAGCATCTGCTGTCTCCTGAATTTTTGATCTTAGCCATTCTGACTGGTGTGAGGTGGAATCTCAGGGTTGTTTTGATTTGCATTTCCCTGATGATTAAGGATGTTGAACATTTTTTCAGGTGTTTCTCTGCCATTCGGTATTCCTCAGGTGAGAATTCTTTGTTCAGTTCTGAGCCCCATTTTTTAAATGGGGTTATTTGACTTTCTGGAGTCCACCTTCTTGAGTTCTTTATATATATTGGATATTAGTCCCTTATCTGATTTAGGATAGGTGAAGATCCTTTCCCAATCTGTTGGTGGTTTTTTTGTCTTATTGATGGTGTCTTTAGCCTTGCAGAAGCTTTGTAGTTTCATGAGGTCCCACTTGTCAGTTCTCGATCTTACAGCACAAGCCATTACTGTTCTATTCAGGAATTTTTCCCCTGTGCCCATATCTTCAAGGCTTTTCCCCACTTTCTCCTCTATAAGTTTCAGTGTCTCTGGTTTTATGTGAAGTTCCTTGATCCACTTAGACTTGACCTTAGTACAAGGAGATAGGAATGGATCAATTTGCATTCTTCTACATATAAACAACCAGTTGTGCCAGCACCATTTGTTGAAAATGCTGTCTTTCTTCCACTGGATGTTTTTAGCTCCCTTGTCGAAGATCAAGTGACCGTAGGTGTGTGGGTTCATTTCTGGGTCTTCAATTCTATTCCATTGGTCTATTTGTCTGTCACTATACCAGTACCATGCAGTTTTTATCACAATTGCTCTGTAGTAGAGCTTTAGCTCCGGCATGGTGATTCCACCAGAGGTTCTTTTATCCTTGAGAAGAGTTTTTGCTATCCTAGGTTTTTTGTTATTCCAGATGAATTTGCAGATTGCACTTTCTAATTCGTTGAAGAATTGATTTGGAATTTTGATGGGGATTGCATTGAATCTGTAGATTGCTTTTGGCAAGATAGCCATTTTTACAATGTTGATCCTGCCAATCCATGAGCATGGGAGATCTTTCCATCTTCTGAGATCTTCTATAATTTCTTTCTTCAGAGACTTGAAGTTTTTATTATACAGATCTTTCACTTCCTTAATTAGAGTCACGCCAAGATATTTTATATTATTTGTGACTATTGAGAAGGGTGTTGTTTCCCTAATTTCTTTCACAGCCTGTTTATTCTTTGTGTAGAGAAAGGCCATTGATTTGTTTGAGTTAATTTTATATCCAGCTACTTCACTGAAGCTGTTTATCAGGCTTAGGAGTTCTCTGGTGGAATTTTTAGGGTCCCTTATATATACTATCATATCATCTGCAAAGAGTGATATTTTGACTTCATCTTTTCCAATTTGTATCCCTTTGATCTCCTTTTGTTGTCGAATTGCTCTGGCTAGGACTTCAAGTACAATGTTGAATAGGTATGGAGAAAGTGGACAGCCTTGTCTAGTCCCTGATTTTAGAGGGATTGCTTCAAGCTTCTCACCATTTACTTTGATGTTGGCTACTGGTTTGCTGTAGATTGCTTTTATCATGTTTAGGTATGGGCCTTGAATTCCTGATCTTTCCAAGACTTTTATCATGAATGGGTGTTGGATCTTGTCAAATGCTTTTTCCGCATCTAACGAGATGACCATGTAGTTTTTGTCTTTGAGTTTGTTTATATACTGAATTACATTGATGGATTTCCGTATACTGAACCATCCCTGCATCCCTGGGATGAAACCTACTTGGTCAGGATGGATGATTGTTTTGATGTGTTCTTGGATTCGGTTAGCAAGAACTTTATTGAGGATTTTTGCATCAATATTCATAAGGGATATTGGTCTGAAGTTTTCTATCTTTGTTGGGTCTTTTTGTGGTTTAGGTATCAGAGTAATTGTGGCTTCATAGAATGAGTTGGGTAGAGTACCTTCTGTTTCTATTTTGTGGAATAGTTTGTGAAGAACTGGGATTAGATCTTCTTTGAAGGTCTGATAGAACTCTGCACTAAACCCATCTGGTCCTGGGCTTTTTTTAGTTGGGAGACTATTAATGACTGCTTCTATTTCTTTGGGGGATATAGGGCTGTTTAGATCATTAACCTGATCTTGATTCAACTTTGGTACCTGGTATCTGTCTAGGAACTTCTCCATTTCATCCAGGTTCTCCAGTTTTGTTGAGTATAGCCTTTGGTAGAAGGATCTGATGGTGTTTTGAATGTCTTCAGGATCTGTTGTTATGTCTCCTTTTTTATTTCTGATTTTGTTAATTAGGATGCTTTCCCTGTGCCCTCTAGTGAGTCTGGCTAAGGGTTTATCTATCTTGTTGATTTTCTCAAAGAACCAGCTCCTTGATTGGTTGATTCTTTGAATAGTTTTTCTTGTTTCCACTTGGTTGATTTCGCCCCTGAGTTTGATTATTTCCTGCTGTCTACTCCTCTTGGGTGAATTTGCTTCCTTTTGTTCTAGAGCTTTTAGGTATGTTGTCAAGCTGCTAATGTGTGCTCTCTCTAGTTTCCTTTTGGAGGCACTCAGAGCTATGAGTTTTCCTCTTAGAAATGCTTTCATTGCTTCCTATAAGTTTGGGTATGTTGTGGCTTCATTTTCATTGAACTCTAAAAATTCCTTAATTTCTTTCTTTATTCCTTCCTTGACCAAGGTATCATTGAGAAGAGTGTTGTTCAGTTTCCACGTGAAGGTTGGCTTTCTATTATTTATTTTGTTATTGAAGATCAGCCTTAGTCCATGGTGATCTGATAGGATGCATGGGACAATTTCAATATTTTTGTATCTGTTGAGGACTGTTTTGTGACCAATTATGTGGTCAATTTTGGAGAAGGTACCATGAGGTGCTGAGAAGAAGGTATATCCTTTTGTTTTAGGATAGAATGTTCTGTAGATATCTGTCAGATCCATTTGATTCATAATTTCTCTTAGTTTCTCTGTGTCCCTGTTTAGTTTCTGTTTCCATGATCTGTCCATTGGTGAAAGTGGTGTGTTGAAGTCTCCCACTATTATTGTGTGAGGTGCAATGTGTGCTTTGAGATTTACTAAAGTTTCTTTAATGAATGTGGCTGCCTTTGTATTTGGAGCATAGATATTCAGGATTGATAGTTCCTTTTGGAGGATTTTACCTTAGATGAGTATGAAGTGTCCCTCCCTGTCTTTTTTAATGACTTTGGGTTGGAAGTCAATCTTATCAGATATTAGAATGGCTACTCCAGCTTGTTTCTTCCTACCATTTGCTTGGAAAATTGTTTTCCAGCCTTTCATTCTGAGGTAGTGTCTATCTTTTTCTCTGAGATGAGTTTCCTGTAAGCAGCAAAATGTTGGGTCCTGTTTGTGTAGCCAGTTTGTTAGTCTATGTCTTTTTATCGGGGAGTTGAGTCCATTGATATTAAGAGATATCAAGCAAAAGTAATTGTTGTCCTATTATTTTTGTTGTTAGAGTTGGCATTCTGTTCTTGTGGCTGTCTTCTTTTATATTTGTTGAAAAATTACTTTCTTGTTTTTTCTAGGACATGGTTTCTATCCTTGTATTTTTTTTTCCTGTTATTATCATTTGAAGGGCTGGATTCATGGAAAGATAATGTGTGAATTTGGTTTTGTCATGGGATACTTTGTTTTCTTGATCTATGGTAATTGAAAGTTTGGGTTGGTATAGTAGCCTGGTCTTCTCATTGTGTCCTGGCTTTCCTGAATGTTTTGAGTTAGGATCTTTTTGCATTTTGTATTTTCTTTTGTTGTTGTGCCGATGTTCTCCATGGAATCTTCTGCACCTGAAATTCTCTCTTCCATCTCTTGTATTCTGTTGCTGATGCTCACATCTATGTTTCCATATTTCTTAGAGTAGTCTCTGCAGGCAAGCTCTCCTCTTGCAGGGAAGGTGCACAGATATCTGGCATTTGGACCTGCCTCCTGGCAGAAGATGACGTCCCGAAACAGGGCCTGTCCCAGAAGCTGTTAGCTTCTGTAGTCCACACTCTCACCTGCACAGACTAGTCTTGGTGGGATCAGGGAACCAAGATGGCTCCCCCAGTTGCTCAGGGAAATCCCTCCTGGTTGGAGCGGACACCTCTCCTCTGGCAGGGAAGGTGCCCAGATGTCTGGAGCCCGAAACGGGGTCTGCCTCAAAAGCTCTGTGGCTTCTGCCTGTCCCAGAAGTTGTTAGCTTCTGTAGTCCACACTCTCACCTGAGCAGACTAGTTTTGGCAGGATCAGTATGAAGATGATTCTTAATGAGACTCCTAGCAATGTGTAAATTGGAGCCTGAAGTGGCCACCTCCTGTTCTGAGGCAAGATTCCCAGTGGAGGGTTAAAGACATCAACCTACCTACAAAGCATTTGATCCAAAATTTGTCCTGCCTACAAGAAGTGCACGAACAAATGTAGAGCAGAGAATGAGGGAATGACCGAGTAATGACCAGCCCAACTTGAGACCCATGTCATAGGCAAGAATCAATTCTTGACACTATTATGATACTATGATAACTCTTTTCTGCTTGTAGACAGAAGTTTAGCATAACTGTCCTCTGAGAAGCTCCACCTTGCAACTGACTTAATCAGATGCAGGGACCTACAGCCAAACAATAGAGTTTGGGGAGTCTTATGAAAGAGTTGGAGGAAGGATTAAAGGTAACAGAGGAGATAAAAATGCCACAGGAAGACCAACAGAGTCAACTAACCTGGATGCTTAGAGGCTCTCAGATACTAAACCATCAACCAAATGGCATACATGGGCTGGACCAAGAGCCCCCCCCCCCATCACACATATGTAGCAGATATGCAGCTTGGTCTTCATGTGAGTCCCCAAACAACTGGAGCAGGTACTGTCCCTGACTCTCTTGCCTGTATGTGAATCCTGTTCCACTAATTGGTCTGCCTTGTCCGACCTTAGTGGGAGAGGATGTCCTTAGTCCTGTAGTGACTTGCGGTACCAGGGTGGGTTGGTACCTGGGGTAGGGCTCCCCATTCTCAGAGGAGAAATGGGGGATGGCAGAAGAGTTGTGTGAGGACAGAACTTGGAAGGGGGCTGTGATCAGAATGTAAAGTGAATAAATAAATTCATGGAGAAAAAGAATCAGATTTTATGCAGAAAAATGTGTCTAACAACACCATGCATTGCAATTTAAAGGAATATATTGTCTCTATGCATCCATACACAACTATTCAATTTCATCCATGAAAAGAAGAGATTCATTGACTTTTTTGTTTAGGTTAAGTGGGAGGAAATTGTTTCCCAATCAATGACATATTTTAGTTTCTTAGAAAACTAACACATGACTGGGCAAAGGAGATGGATCAGAACAGAAAGGTACTTGTGGGCAAGCCCAAGGACCTGGGTTTGATGCCTGAGACCCACATGGTGGAAGGAGAGAAATGGCTTCCAAAATTCATGTCCTAACCTCCATATGTGTGACAATGTCCCTAACCCCATGAGATAAATAAACAGGTCATTTTGGAAAAGCATATGATCAAACTGTGAAAAATGTATCAGAGTTACCAGAGTGCCTGTGCAGCTAACCTAAAGTGGTATGTACATATTGTGTTTATTCTTCTGTAACTTCTCAGCTTTGGGCAGTGTGTTTGGTCTTTGTCATCAAACATGATTCCTCTTTCATTGGTAAAAGACAGACTTTATCTTTAGCAGTTAGTGAAGAATTTTTATGTTGTAGCAGCAAGATTATAAAAGTTTTTAAAAAAATACCCTTAGAAGTCTTTTACACTTAGAGATGCATTTCAAGATCTTCACAACATCTTTGAGATCAGAAATTTTACTTTCTTTGTTTCAATATTTTGTTCTTGATGCAAGATAACCACTAAGAGGAAAACAGAACCGATATATATATAATATCAAATATTGAGTTGCTTTCACTGGCACCTGCTAATTATGGCTAAACAACTTGAAGAACCTGAAACAGAGGGGTAACAGTGTTTTAAAAGAGCCAATCACTTCTGTACATATTTAATGGTTATTCGGCATAGGGGACTTAACCTAGGCATTGTGTATAATAAGTCTGCAGTACCATTGTCTCTTGATTTTCACCTGTTTTGAAATGGGGGACTCATGTCACTATGTATCATAGAAAGACCTTGAATTAGAAGTCCTCTTACCAAACTCCTTAACACTAGGGTTGCAGGTATGTGCTACAGTGGGGTTGATGCTGTGCTAGGAATTTGCTCCAGAGCTTTATTCATGTTAGACAAGCACTCTGTGAACCAAGCAACATCCCAGTCTCTTCCCTCTTCCCCCCACTTTCTTTAATAAAACAGAAGAAAACAACACTTTAGAAGGAACTTGTAGTTTGATGGAGAGACAGGGATAGGGAATCTGCCTATTGTACCTCAGCCACTTGTATAGTACTAGCCTAGTTCCCAGTACTATAAAAATGTTAATGATTCTGGCTTTGGCTAATTCATAATTTATATTAACCAGATGGGACATGGGATAAAATTTGTTTTTAAACCACTTAAAAGGGGGTGAAAGGATTTGAAAACAGCTTAACATTATAAATGAATCGGCAGATGAAATGTTTATGATGATAAAAAAAGAACAAGCTGTTCCCAAACCTTCTAGAAGCATGGACTTAAATAAACATTTGAGCCATGGGGCAAGTTATTTACAGCCATTCTAAATCATCTTCTATTTGGAAAGCACCTAACCTTCCATGTTCATTCATTGGTATTCTAGCTTTAACATTTTATGTTATCTTTATTTCATAATAATTTACTTAATCAGTAAACAACAAAAATGTTAAAGCACTATATTATTTTGGTTCTTCTTTCAAGAATACAAGGTAAGAAGCCATTGGTAATGTTCTGTAAACCACTCAGCACAGCAGCACATATGGGCAGGTCAGGATGCCGAGTGGGTACCAAATGCATTGGCTGTTTTGGTTATCAGGCCATATGTTGATTTTATCTGGTTTTCCTTTCCTACTCACTAATTCCGGTCATTATATCTCCTTTACATACGGAACTAGTTCTTCTCCAAGTGATGCTTTCCTGGTGTGTCTGCCAATTAACTGACAATCAAGAGAATTGCTCAACTGACTGAAGTCTTCTGTAGCCACCAGCCCTTTCCTAGGTACACAGAAGAAGGCATCCACATCAGGAGACAATGAAGCCATCATACATAGAAACGTGCAAAGGCAAAGCATGGAGCAGGACTAAGAGAAAGCTGAGTTCTGCCAAGCAGTCACTCCCTGATGCTGATCATCTGTCAGGAAGCTATGCCTAGTTAGTGAGGATTGCAAGGAAATCAGTTTTTTTTTTTTTTTTTTTTACTTCATTTCCCACTTGTTTCTTCCTTTGCATATGTCAAGTCAAATTATGTCACAAACAAAAACAAAAAGCAAAAAGTTGACTCCATATTGCCATTTCCTTCCCTCCCCCTCTTTGCCTTTTTTCCTCCCCCTCTGTCTATGCCCATGTTCCAGAATGTATTATGTAGTTAACATAAAACAACCATTGTTTTCTAGGAGACTGAGAATTCTTAAATGAGCTGCACACATACCTCTTCTACACTAGTGAATAATTAACAGTCTGGAAGAAAAAAAAATATCTTATCTTTGGTCTAGGAATAGAAAAGAAGGATTTAAATCTTGTGTGGTCTACAGAAAGCAACATCTCTAAAAGGACCTTAGTCTAGTACATATAAGGTGGGTTTCTTATGTAAGTCTTGGTTTGGACAGCCTGGCACACAAGGGTTGTGCCAGGTAGTTTGTCAAAAAGGGCTGTGTTCATGACTTAGTTTTATTGTCTCTATTATCTTAATTATGAAGTAGACCTTCACAGTGACATCTCCAGATAAACACTTTTTCCCTTTCTTGGGGCTTTAGGCATCACAAACAAACTTAAGAAATAAATAGCTTGACAAGGACATATAGTGGATAGGTTTTTACAGGTTTTGTTTTGATTTCTTTGTTCTGTTAAATGGAAATTCCTGTAATTATTTCTGTCTGCTCCTATAGGACTGTTTACTACTCAATTTTTCTATTTGATGTTTTTCATGGTACTTACCCAAACACAAAGCAGTTTGGGGGACTAGAAGAACCTCTGGTGGAATTACCATGCCTGACCTAAAGCTTTATTACAGAGCAATTGTGATAAAAACTGCATGGTACTGGTATAGTGACAGACAAGTAGACCAATGGAATAGAATTGAAGACCCAGAAATGAACCCACACACCTATGGTCACTTGATCTTCGACAAGGGAGCTAAAACCATTCAGTGGAAGAAAGACAGCATTTTCAACAAATGGTGCTGGCACAACTGGTTGTTATCATGAAGAAGAATGCGAATCGATCCATGCCTATCTCCTTGTAATAAGGTCAAGTCTAAGTGGATCAAGGAACTTCACATAAAACCAGAGACACTGAAACTTATAGAGGAGAAAGTGGGGGAAAGCCTTGAAGATATGGGCACAGGGGAAAAATTCCTGAATAGAACAGTAATGGCTTGTGCTGTAAGATCAAGAATTGACAAGTGGGACCTCATGAAACTACAAAGCTTCTGCAAGGCTAAAGACACCATCAAGCCGGGGCCTAGCAAACACAGGAGTGGATGTTCACAGTCAGCTATTGGATGTATCACAGGGCTCCCAATGGAGAAGCTAGAGAAAGTACCCAAGGAGCTAAAGGGATCTGCAACCCTATTGTTGGAACAACATGATGTACTAACCAGAACCCCGGAGCTCTTGTCTCTAGCTGCATATGTATCGAAAGATGGCCTAGTCGGCCATCAATGGAAAGAGAGGCCCATTGGACTTGCAAACTTTATATGCCCCAATACAGGGGAATGCCAGGGCCAAAAGAATGGGAATGGGTGGGTAAGGAAGTGGGGGGCGCTATGGGGGACTTTTGGGATAGCATTGGAAATGTAATTGAGGAAAATACGTAAAAAAAAAAAAAAAAGGACTTGTTTTTGCAAAGAACCTAGGTTCAGCCTGGTACCTACATGGTGGCTCCGTACTGTTTGTAATTCCAGGGCATCTAACTGTGTCTTCTGGAATCCATGGGCACCAGCCATTCACATGATGTACATACATTCATGCAGGCATACATATAAAATAAAAAGATCTATAATTTTATACAATAGTTCACATTCTACCATCTGAATCCTATCTTCTCAGATACACACACACACACACACACACACACACACACACACGGAGAGATTAAAATAATTTTTACTTACATTTACTATCTACAATTAAAAAAGAAACAAATTGGGTTTTGGAGAAAGTACAAAGATTGACTTCTGTGATTCTGAGAACAAACTGTTCAAAACAATTAATCAAATATTTGAAGTGATTATATTGGCAAGGGATTATGATCCAGAAAAACAGGTTGCTGTATCCAGGTCTCTCACACAGCTAGACTGATTTATTGCAGAACGATGAACAGACTGATGGCTGGACTTAGTTCTCTCTCTAGCACTTGAGTTTTGAGAAAGGAGACCTGCAACCACATGGTAGGCTGGTCCAAAAGAAACACTGTCCACACATGGACTGTGCCTAAGTAGGGCCATGGGGGAAAGGCTTGGTTAGGTTAACTAGAACTAGTCAACTGAAGGCAGATAGTGAGCAATAGGTAAGACAGAAATGGAAGGTCACAGTGGTGTGAAACATTAGGTATGGAAGCTTAAGGCTATAAGCAGGAGGTGAGCTACAAGACATTTAGATCAGGGAAGAAACTGGGTCAACGGAATAACTAAGTGGATAGAGAGAGTGTAGTTATCTTGCTTTTCAGCTATATAAATCTGAGAGCTCAAAGAAGCCATTCACCTCTATTGAGTGTATTAGTTAGTTTTGTGACTCTGTGATAACAAAAGCAATTATGGGGGAAACATTATGGGCTTCGTTTCATAGGACTCATCCCATCACAGTGGGATGTGGAGAAACAGTTCTATCTACACCACGGTGGGCTAGGATGGGGAAGGTGGGGTGAGCTTGGCTTGTTCCTCCCCCCCCCCTTTCCTTTAACAGTATCCTTAGTGTAGGTCCTCCTATTTCAGTGAATTCTCTCTGAACAGTAGTCACAACCACACATATTATTTCTCTGTGTATTTCCTACCCCAATCAAGTTGATAAAATGGACCATCACAGCAGCTACCAACTAATAAAAGCCAAAAAAGAAGTAATCTATTAATGGATTCATAACACACAAAATAGTTTCTTTGATTAAGTTTTTCCCAACTTATAGTCTACTTGTTGTATATGTGAATTTCATTTGCACCATAGTAGTTGAAGTGAGATTCAAATTTTATTTTTATTTTACTTTGTTTTTACAGTCAACTTCATTAACTCATTAATTAATTCATTCATTCCTTTCACATTCTGATCTCTGCTCCCCCTCCTGGTTCTCCCTTCCCCTACTCCCTTCTCTTCTCATCTGAGAGGGTTGGGTCCCTCCTGGGTATCCCCTGACCTGGGCACATCATGTCTCTGCAGGGCTAGGTGCATTCTCTCCCATTAAAGCCAGAGAAGGCAGCCCAATTAGGGAAAAGATTCCACAGACAGGTATCAGCTTTAGGAGCAGCTCCTGCTCCAGTTGCTGGGGGAACCACACGAAGACTGAGCTGTATGTACAGCTGCTACATATGTGCTGGGGGGGCATTGGTCCAGCCCTTGTTGGGAAAGGCAGTTTTTATAATATAAGAGAATAATATTATATAGAAGAGAACAGGTCTTGACATGTAAATAGTCATGTGAGAAAATTACTGAACCTTTGTGTTAATTAATCCTTATTTAGAAAAGTAGGCTCGTGCTTTACAAGGTTATTTGCAGATGTCAATATGTTAAGGCTTCAGAGCACACTGTGTTTGCTCTGTCAACTGTGGTTACTATAACTTTACCATGGCGTCAACTAAACAGTGTGCAAACATTCCTGGGCATACTCTTCTGTGGGTTGTGTGAAAAACAAACACTCCTGTACTCTGCAGTTAATCCTGCTACCCACTCATTTATCAGTCATGAAGATTATACATAGCATTTATTTGGTCATTATGTGATGATACAAGAACTCCCTTCTGAATCTCAAAACATCCATTTGGGGGGGGGGGAATGTTTAGCTAGGGGCAAAAGGAAAATGCAGAGATGGTTATTCTTTGTAATTTCCATCAATATAACAACCTTCACAAGTTATGAGTTACTAAAACATGATTTTTCTCTTTAAAAAAACCAAGGGCTATCCTAGGTTTTTTGTTGTTCCAGATGAATTTGCAGATTGCCCTTTCCAACTCGTTGAAGAATTGAGTTGGAATTTTGATGGGGATTGCATTGAATCTGTAGCTTCTGCAAGGCAAAAGACACTGTCAATAAGACAAAAAGACCACCAACAGATTGGGAAAGGATCTTTACCTATCCTAAATCAGATAGGGGACTAATATCCAATATATATATAAGGAACTCAAGAAGGTGGACTCCAGAAAATCTAATAACCCCGTTAAAAAATGGGGCTCAGAACTGAACAAAGAATTCTCACCTGAGGAATACCGAATGGCAGAGAAGCACCTGAAAAAATGTTCAACATCCTTAATCATCAGGGAAATGCAAATCAAAACAACCCTGAGATTCCACCTCACACCAGTCAGAATGGCTAAGATCAAAAATTCAGGTGACAGCAGATGCTGGCGAGGATGTGGAGAAAGAGGAACACTCCTTCATTGTTGGTGGGATTGCAAGCTGGTACAACCACTCTGGAAATCAGTTTGGCGGTTCCTCAGAAAATTGGACATAATACTACCAGAGGATCCAGCAATACCTCTCCTGGGCATATATCCTGAAGATGTTCCAACCGGTAAGCAGGACACATGCTCCACTATGTTCATAGCAGCCTTATTTATAATAGCCAGAAGCTGGAAAGAACCCAGATGCCCCTCAACAGAGGAATGGATACAGAAAATGTGGTACATTTACACAATGGAGTACTACTCAGCTATTAAAAGGAATGAATTTATGAAATTCCTAGGCAAATGGATGGATCTGGAGGGCATCATTCTGAGTGAGGTAACATATTCACAAAGGAACTCACACAATATATACTCACTGATAAGTGGATATTAGCCCAAAAACTTAGGATACCTAAGATATAAGATACAATTTGTTAAACGCATGAAACTCAAGAAGAACGAAGACCAAAGTGTGGACACTGTGCCTCTTCTTGGAATTGGGAACAAAACACCCATGGAAAGAGTTACAGAGATAAAGTTTGGAGCTGTGAAGAAAGGATGGACCATCTAAAGACTGCCATATCCAGGGATCCATCCCATAATCAGCTTCCAAACGCTGACACCATTGCATACACTAGCAAGATTTTGCTGAAAGGACCCAGATATAGCTGTCTCTTGTGAGACAATGCCGGGGCCTAGCAAACACAGAAGTGGATACTCACAGTCAGCTATTGGATGGATCACAGGGCCCCCAATGCAGGAGCTAGAGAAAGTACCCAAGGAGCTAAAGGGATCTGCAACCCTATTGTTGGAACAACATGATGTACTAACCAGAACCCTGGAGCTCTTGTCTCTAGCTGCATATGTATCGAAAGATGGCCTAGTCGGCCATCAATGGAAAGAGAGGCCCATTGGACTTGCAAACTTTATATGCCCCAATATAGGGGAATGCCAGGGCCAAAAGAATGGGAATGGGTGGGTAGGGAAGTGGGGGGCGCTATGGGGGACTTTTGGGATAGTATTGGAAATGTAAGTGAGGAAAATATGTAATAAAAATATTAAAAAAAAAAAAGAAAAAAAAAAAAAGGAACTGCTTTCTCTTTCCTGACTCCTCTGCTCATCCTAGCCATACAATTTTCCAGTCAGCACACCTTATTACTAATCATGTAGGGAATGGGGCTTAAAGCTCACAGAGCACCTTTTGACCACATTTTTTCTCTGCAATAAACGGCAACTGCCAACAAAAAAAAAAAAAAAAAAGAAAGTACCCAAGGAGCTGAAGGGAACTGCAACCCCATAGGTGGATCATTATTATGAACTAACCTGTACCCCCAGAGCTCTTGTCTCTAGCTACATTTGTATCAAAAGATGGCCTAGTAGGCCATCACTGGAAAGAGAGGCCCATTGGACTTGCCAACTTTATATGCCCCAGTACAGGGGAATGCCAGGGCCAAGGGGTGGGGGTGGGTGGGTGGGGGACTGGGGGGGGGAGTGTATTGGGGACTTTTTGGATAGCATTGTGAGACAATGCCGGGGGAAATGTAATTGAAGAAATTACCTAATTAAAAAAAAAAAACCCAAGGGCTTAAAGTACTTGGCTTAATTTTCTAAAATTAAGAACTAGAATATATAAAGTCATATTTAAAAGTCATTTATCACTGTATACATATATAAGATAATTTCTACCAAGTCATAGATTTTCACAAGATGACATGGCAGATGCTATTTTTGGGGATGCTGTAAGTAAAACATAAATATTGTTTATAAAAACAACTTTATGTCAACACATTAAACATGACAGCCCAAATATGAGAATCTATAGTGATAAGGAAAAACTGAACAGTCACATCAGCTGTGCCAAACTGTCAAGTACACTTTAAAGCAAAGTTAGCATATTTTGCTTGCTATTATTCGGCAGCCAGGAGGAAGTGTTAACTTTATTTCTTTCTTTTTATTTATGAGCCAAGGTCATACTTTCTGTTACCTACCGCATAACCAGGGCAAAACACTTTTGAATGAATTAGAATAAAACACATTTTGTGATTTTTTTCTCTCTTCTAATTTTTAAATATTCACAGTTAATTTTAAAAATACATGTGATATGCATGTGGTAAAACTCCAGGGTCCTTATTGTTAGGGCTTCATATTTATATGTTTAATGGGTTCTAATAGTTTAGATCTCACTTCTGAATCTTCCCATGCTGAGCTCAGTTGCTCTTAGATATAATGTACTAATTATATCTAATAATCAGTACATTAATTAATTAATCAGATAATCTAGGTTATCTGAGAAAATGTGCCCTGTTGCTGTTTTTTTTTTTCTCTTTCTATCCCTCCCAACCTCCTCTCTAAAAATACTTCATAGTTCTTCCTCAGATTTAGATAGTGTTGCCTTGATAACCATTCACCAGTCAGAACAGGGAACAGATGGATGTGGATAAGTTAAGTCCGCTAGAACCAATGAGACTGAGCTCTAAGATTCTTAGCCATGGCAAGCAGACTCACTCTTTCACATGGAAGTATATGGGCTGGAGTTCTTGCAGTCTCAGAGAAAGCTTCCTGGGGATGAGTTAGGAAACAATGCCAGGAAACAAGAGGCATTTCATTTATATTGAGTGAATCTTCAGATTGAGACAATAAAGTATTTCTGGATTCCTCACATATGTAAAGCAAGACTTTCTTTGTAGGTTTACTGTAGTTTGAATTGGGCTTTCATTATTTGCAAACAAAGCTTTCCTGGAAAATATACCGATGGGCTTGCAATGCTGCTTTTACATGACTCAGTTCCATGAGGTGGGTGGAAGAGTTACTCAGATGTCTTGTTCTTACATGCATTCTTAGTTCTTTCATGGATCCACTATGTGTAGAAAATGAAAGGCCGAAGGAATTGACCCCAAATTTTGGTGTTAGAGGAAGTAGGTTTAGGTCTTATCTCTGATATTAATTAAATGAGTTCTGTAATGCATCCAACTTGTTTATTTGCCTATAAAATGAAAGAGGTGAGTCTCAATTAACCTGTCTATCTTTCTGCCTGCCTGCTTGTCTGTCTGTCTGTCTGTCTATTGGCTCCCCTCCTCAATTCATCTAAGAACACTTTTTAAATGAAACTTCTTGTAATGTCCATATATAAAACATGTAATTGTGATATATTGGAAGATACTGGTTTTCTAACTGTATATCCTTAGTACAGCCAGACAGCTAGCCAAGTACATGCGCTCAACAAGATGCTGCTAAATAATCAAATAAAAAATAGGGATTCTCTGTTGCATACCCACCATATAGCCTGGACATTCTTCCCACTATTTGCTTGGACTTCCACTCTTCTTAGCTATTTCTGAGGTCTTTCTAAAGAAGGCCTGGTTAATAGAGTTCAATAACTAAATGATATCTTAGGCCCTTCAGTTCTAATACTTTGTAATGATAATTATGGAATTTTGGTTTATTTAAAAAAAACAGAAATATTATAGGAATATGTTTTCATTTTAATCCTAGGTGTGGGATTAGGAGGCTTTTTGGGACAGCCTGCAACAGCTATGTTTTACTCAGCAGAGGTGTGGTTTTGCCAGCTGCAGATAGTTTCTGTGATTGTGTGACATTTGGGATTCTGGGAACTTTTCAGGGGGTATACAAATGCTAGCACCCTGATAGGTGTGGTTGATGGTTGGTGGTCATCCAGGGTGTCTGGTTATTGTAGCTGTAAAATGTTAATCTACTCTGAGCTCCTAGTGGGTGCACACATGGCTCTGCACCCGCCGAAGAGTTCTGGATTCAGGAATGAAACACAAACACAAACACACACACACACACACACACACACAACCTTTATATTTAATAAACCTTAACTTGCTAAATGGCTGGGCACTTCCAAATCTCCCCATGGCTAGCACACACTCATTCTGGTATTTCTGAGTTAATATTTTCTAAATCTATGTTTAATCTTTGCTGCCTTGTTTCCTTCTGGGCAGCCCTCCCATAGAAACATCCATGATGGGGAAGCAGAGAGGTCAGATGTCAGAATCCAGCAAAGTAGCTCCAGGGGCCATTTCCCTCAGTTGGGTCTGACATGGTAGAGATGAAATACAGATTTTAAAAGGTGTAAACTCAGGCATGTCAGAGGGGAAAGGAGGTTAGCCACATGGAGTTAGGGAAAAGCTCTGCCATTGAGCTAGTAGGGCATATTAAAAATAAGGATGCTTCTGTGTGTCTTTTCCTTCATGATTCCAGAGCTCTTGGGTGGACGCAGAGATGTGCGACCACACACTGGGACAGCTTGTAGCTTGTTAGTAGTCATGCTGAAAGTAGAGATTATATGTAGGTGCGCTCTCTCTCTTTCTCTCTCTCTCTCTCTCTCCATCTCTCCTATCTAGTGATGGGGTGAAACTGGAATAAAGGGGGGATAAAGAAGGGTTCACAAAGTAGCAAAATTCAGTTACTAGCAAAGAAGAAACAAGAAAAAAATCAGTTTCTCTCTCTCTCTCACTCACTCTCTCTCTCTCTCTCTCATCCCCCCCCCATTTTTACTCCATCTTCATTGTCTCCTATCTAGTGATAGGGAGTGAAATGGGGAAGCATAAAGGGAGGGAAAAAAGAAGAACCCACAGAGCAGCAAAGTCCAGCTACAATAGTCCAATTTAATAATTTTCAGTTGTGACAATGGGGGAGTACCCGCTGATTCTGTCATCAAAATTGTGATATGGAGATTTTGAAATGTTTTTTTCTAAATATTTTGTCATATTAATCAACTGACTCTATTAGATATAATTACTATGTGGATATTAATCAATCAGTATTTTATTATTTATTGACACACTATTGATGTACATATGTGTTGGGTGAAAAACTGATGTTGTGGTTTTAAAATATGCCAAATGAACAAATCAGCCTACAAACCCATCCATCATTTCAAAAATAAGATATCTACTAAGAGAATATTTGAGATCTACCCCTTCAGAGATATTTAAATGTACTTTGATGTGCAATATTTTACTATCATCTGTAATCACTTCGCTGTTCAACAGATTTTTAAAAATCAAATTAATCCCTCCTACTTAACTGAGGCCTTTTCACACTTTAATGATAATTTCTCCAGTCCCAGTACTGAGTATATATTTGGAATATTTTCAATTTGTTGGAGAGATGTCTACTTGTCCATGTTTGATGTACTACCACATACAATAACTAAGTTATGGAAACAAGCATATCTATAATATCTATTGGCAGGTGCATAACAAGAAAGACTGTAGAAGATATACAGAATGTAACACTTTTTAATCATTAAAAGAATCTTGTCATGAAACAGCTTGTGTGGAATTGCAGAACATTAGAGATGAAATCAATCAAATGCTGACAATATTGCACATTGTCACTTATGTGTGGAACATGAAATAAACTTGTAGATGCAGAAAATGGAATGGTAATGTGTTAGTAAGTGCAGTTACTTGAGATAATATCGCAAGAGGACAGGTTTATTTGGGTGCATGGTTTGTGAAGTTTCATTCTATGATCATATGTACTCAGTCCTATTGGGCCTATGGTGAGGTTGACTTCATAGTTAGAGGTAAACCCCTTACTTCAGGGTTAGGAGTCAGTAGGAAGAGAAAACGACTCACAATTTCTTTCAAAAATGTTCCCTAGTGACCTAAAAATCTTCCATTAAGTACCACCACTTAGTGTCTATATCTTACCTTTCTATACTTCCACATACTAAAACATACTACTGTGGGATGTTTAAGACACAAAGTATTTTAGTAGTTAACTATGTTTAAAGAAGACTATGCTCAGGAACTGTGGTAGTCTAGTTAGAAGAACAGAGGAGGTGTGTTCTCCTGAAACTTCCAGTGACTGTAAACTAGATTCTTCCCAAACTCTTATGTCTTTAGTTCTACCCTGGTGCTTTGGGTTTCACTTTCAGAGAATCTGATTTTAAAATAAAACATATGTATTCACAGTGGGTACTATTATTTGCTAAATAACAGCTGATGGAAATAATTTAGTTGTTGTAAAAAGACTTACTAAGAACATGCTAAGAGCCAGACATGGGGAACTTGCTTTAATTCCGGCACTAGGGAGGCAGAAGCAGGCATAAAACAGCTACATAGAGACATCCTGCCTCATAATAACAAATAAACAAACAAACATGCTCAAAGGAGATTAGGATCTGGTTAGTGCCATATTTTCTTCATGTAGCCAATCATTATGGAGTCATTTCGTAAGACTGAGCTTATCATAAGTGTATGGGTAGGACATTTTCCTGTAGACTTTCAGGGGACAGAATAATTTCACAGTGATGAGCTAGAGCTATATTGGTATATTGTTTTATTATTCTTTCCAGGTAGTTTTGGTTGTGTACAAGTATGTGTGCATGTGTATGTATACGACAGAAGTCATCTAGGAAAGGTTATGTCAAGCAAGTGAGTTTCCTGGAGGTGGCCCCCCATTTTACATGGCTGCAATGGGTGTGCTCTGGAGAGGCACAACTTCATCTCCAGATTGCTTCTCACTGCTGATACATCTTTCCTGCTATTATTTCATAGCCTAATGATCCCTGGGCATCAGTCTAACCTATTGGGCAAATTTCCTGCAGATCATAATGAAGATGAACTTTCAAGTGTTAATGCTGTTTAGATGAATTAATGACTTCACAGCATTCCTGATTTGGTTAAAATAATTCTAAGAAAAAATTTAAAGAGATAGTTTTAGTTGTTTTTCTGGAAAAATGTAATAAGTTATAATCAAGAATAGAATGTCCCACCTCCACATAGAATAGAAAGTAAAGGCTGCATAATAAGGAATACATGAGCTTTCATAAGTGGACTAGAAGAGTGCTTGGGATAGATTTGTGATCAAGGAACACATTCATTCTAAGTAAGGTCTAAGGATGAGGCCACAGATGTATACTATGATAAAGCAAGGGCATGTGAAACTGTTGCTTTGAACTTATGAACTTATAGAATGAAACACTGCTTTGAACTTACAATCAACATCCTTCTGTAACTCCCCTTTTGTGTAACATTTCATGTAAGAGGTAGTTTTATGAAGAACTTTTGTCTGAGAAGGTATAAATTGTCAGAGAGAAGAAATAAAGTGTTGCTTTTGGGGCTCTGCCTCATCCACCAAATATGTAAAAGTATGTACATACATATGTGTCTAGGTATATGTGTATGTATGTAAGTATACATGACCATTTGTGGATTTGATGAAACATGTGGTGGGTCCAGCCAACATATGTGCCTGTGTGTCTATGTGTGTGCTTGACTTTCTCCCTGTCTTCCTTTTCTTTTCTCTCTGGCTCACAGAAAAAGTTAACCAATTTTGAGCCAGAGAGAAAAGTTCTCAAATAACTAAGCTTTTTTTTTTTTTTTTCTTAATCCCCTGCTGCTATCAGCAGGCATTAAATCGCCAGAAGTCAGCATCCAGTAACTTTTGGCCACAGAATAGCAAAGAGTTAAAGAGGTTAAAAATTGCCAAAAGTAAGCAGCTTTTGGTGACACAATTGCCTATAGAAATTGTGAATGGTAAACGAGCTTTGGCCATAATTGCTGACTCTATAACTCCTTTTGTGTTGCCTGCCTCAGTACCTGGATGTTGTGGCTAGCCTCAGGTGTGTGTGTGTGTGTGTGTGTGTGTGTGTGTGTGTGTGTGTGTGTATACACTGGTGAACTTGCAGAATAGCTTGGTTTTGGAAGAAGATCTGAAGAAAATAAAGACTTAAGCCTCCTGGAAGAATGGATTGCATAGAAGCTATGCAGAAAGGAAGTACTTGAAGCACTGAATTGTAGAAACTGTAAAAAATTGCCAAGCAAACGCATAACACATACCATTTCCTCTTCTCTTCTGTTCTATCTCTTCTCTTCTTCCTTTTCTCTTTTCTATTATTTTTCCGTTTTACTTTTCTTTCCCTTTCTTTCTTTCTTTCTTTCTTTCTTTCTTTCTTTCTTTCTTTCTTTCTTTCTTTCTTTCTTTCTTTCTTTTCTTTTTTTTTTTTTAAAGATAGAGTCTGGCTGTCCTGGAACTCACTATGTGGACCACGCTGGCCTGGACCTCACAGAGATTTGCATGCTACTGTCTCCCATGTCCTGGGATTTAAGGTGTGTGCCACTGTGGGCAGCTTTGAAACATACGATTTTGATCACAGTTTAATTTTTATATGTGGTAAAATTAATGTACTTATGTGACTTTGAAATTAAATAAAGAAAGAAACAAACAATAAAACCTAGTCTGTCTACTTGACTTGAAGAATGGGAATCAGTGTTTTAGGTTAGGTGATCTTTCAGAGGCCTTCCTGTTAGATCTATTTTTAGTATTTAAATTTACCTGGAAATTAATAATCAAATACATCTGAAAACACATCGAAAGCGCTGTTGAGAGATCTTTGAAAGCTGCTCCATGTGCTTTAAGGATAAGCTCAGCTGATATTTCCTTTCAAGAGGGCTTCTATGATGTTGTGTTTGTTAATCAGAAGACATGCAAAGTAGTCACTATCACATTATTTACTGTTTCTAATAGTAAATTCTTCTGTCATCAGTGGCAACCTAACAGAGGCTGGATTTTTCATTATTTTTCCTCAGTCAGGCCAAGCTCCATGTTTTGGCATCCCAGATGATCATAAAATGTTAGTTATAGCTTTGTTTTCTTTCCCTAGCCATGTAACAAGATATTAGCACCTGATCTTTTTATCATCAGGCTGATTATAAGAACTAATCACTATATATTTTTTCCACAAATGCATCATTACAAATAGCAGTTCCAATGTGCAACCTCTGAAACCAAATCAGGAAAGGGCACCATGAATGGGTGGCAAAAATTCATGATGTTTTGATTTCAAATACTTTCCATTATTCTGTTTTTTTTTTCCATCTATTAAAGGGAACCTTTTCACATTTCAGTTCTAGGAGAGATTAAAGATATCCAATCTAATTATGCAACCTGCTGGCAAGTGCGATCTAAATGGGAAACACGTTGCCGGTTGTAGTTCACAGTTGCCACTGGAAACAGAGGCAAGTGTGGAAAATTGCAAAGCAAGGCTGAGCCCTGGCATTGTCCTGCCTCTGGGAAGGCACTTTCTGAGTCTGCTTTTTCTTTCCTGTCTTTTTTGTATTCAGGGTGTGTGTATGTGTGCACGGCAGTTTCTGCAATGAGTTAGAACTAGAAATGAAAGTATCAAGGTGAAAATACATGAAAAGATAAAGGACAGCTTTAAAGGTGACACAAAATCGGTGGACAAAAGACAATGTGTAGTGGAATCTGAAGTATTTTCTGCAGATAAAACATAAGTCACCTGATGTTAGCAAACACCAGGTATCACAGCATTAAAAAAAAAATCTCTCCAACTTCCTTGGAAGCTGCTCAAGCTATGGCTTTTGTCATCCTTGTCTCCACCAAGTTATATTCAGGTAAGGAAACAGTCCTAGGTCTCTGTGGGAAACAAGGGGTTAAATTATTTGTTTTCATTTTAGGTTACAAGATAAAACCTTTCTTTCTAAAAACGAATTTATGGATTATTTTGAACTATAGACTGGGTTTATATGACAACTCTAAAACACTTTGGATGCGAGGGGAGGGTGGGGTGTGTGTGGAGATAGTGTGTGGAACATCAAAACACACAGAACAGTTTGGGGGAAGTAAAAACACTTAGACACAAACATAGCCAGCATGTTCTTTCACTTTCATGCTTTCTGCAAGTTTCTGTGTGCCTTTTCTGACTGGAGTCTCTACAGCGGATGGATGAGTAGTCAGACCTCTGCAAGACAGCTCTTTCTACAAGAAACTGAGCTCTGTGCTAATGCCTCTGTCCATGAGCACTTAAGCTAGCAGTTCTCAACCTGGGAATGCAGCCCCTTTGGAGGTTACATATCAGAGATCCAGAATTCCATATTTTACATTATGATTCTTAACAGTAGAAAATTACAGTTATGAAACAGCGATGAAATAATTAAATGTTTGAGGATCACCACAACATGAAGAATTATATTAAAGTGTCGAATCTTGAGAATCGCTGCCTTAAGTGTTCCTCTAGGCAGCTCTCTTGAGTTTCTTACCTTTCCACAGGGCCTAAGCTAATGCAAAGCTGTAGATGGTGAGAGTTCTTTCACTTTTGGGACCTGGAGTACTTTGATTTATCATGCTTTCAGGCTGGGTCTGTCCAAGGCATTTCTTGAAAAGTTGTGATTTGCACAAATCTTGAAATCATTAAACTTGGCTTCTACATTCCAATTCATATCCTTTCTCTTGTACTATGATGCTCCTCATAGGCCTCCCAAGCAGGAATCTGCCCACACACATACACACACAAAATAAACATAAATAACTAATTATAACTAAAGAAAAAAAGAGGAAAGAAAAGAGCCCAGATTTGTTGAGCACATATTATTTGTGCACTAATTATATCTTCTTTTTTAAGCTTTCAATTATCTATATGCCATTCTGAAAATGGGATACAAGGAGGGTCTAAGAAGTAGAATCTCTGGTTTGAGGAAGCATAGCTACTAAGTAATAAGATCCGTTCCTCAAAGGATCTCTTGTAAATAGTCAAAGATCTTGGATCTTTGATCTTTTTGCTTCCACCTTCATGATGGTACATATTCCACCACATCTTTTACACAGTGCTAGTGGTCCACCCAGATCTTTGTCATGAGCACAGGAAAGCACTCCATGAACTGTGTTTCAGCTTTAGTCTTAGTCTTTCTTTTTAAATAAGCTTTAAAATTTTATTTAATTTTATTTCAAGTGTATTGGTGTCAGATCCCCTGGAATGGGAGTTATAGACAATTGTGAGCTGCCATGCAGGTACTGAAGACTGAACCCAGGTCCTGGCTCCTGGAAAAGGAGCCAGTGTTCTTAACCACTGATCCTTCTCTGAATCTTTGCTGGGATCCAGCCTAGACTATTTGTTTTTAAGGCTGGCATTTGGCATGGAGACATTTGGATTGCCCAGGCTGTATTCTTAGAGAGGACACTTAATTTGAGGAGATCATTGTTTAGTATTGATGTTATATGTTTGTGTGTGCCTATGTCTGCCATAGTCAGAATGTGGAGGTCAGGGGACAACTTTCAAGAATGGAAAGGATTAAAGGACTTGAACTCGGGAGGTCAAGGTTTTCATAGCAAGTGCTTTTAACCCACTGGACTGTTCTGCTGACCCAGCAGGATTACTTCTGGCTGTTTTCATTCACTCACACAACTGTTCCCTTATCTAGACATCTGTCTTCACCCCATTTAGCTAATGTCTCTTGATCATATACCACTCATAAGCACAGTGCTGGGAATTCAATTCTAAGCAAAAGTAGACATAGTTCTGTTTACATGGTTCATGTAGCTGACTGAAGGTCAGGATTATCAATCTCCTCAGTGGAGCTAAAATGAGAAATGAGGTAACTGACGGAGTGACACACTGCTACTACAGTGCATACTGGGTAAAGAAAGGAGCAGGAAACATTTCGCCCAGATAAGTGGTCTGGAAAAAAAAAAAGATGTAGAATTATGTTGCCAAAGTGGGAGAATGTGTTAGAAGATCTTTCATACTGAGGAAACTAAGAAGACTCAGCATCTCCCTAGACACAGGGGCAATTGGAAAACACAGAGAAAGGGCAGGACTAAAAAAGGCTTTGCATATCCATGTGAGGATTCTGATCAGGATCAAGAGGTGACAGAAACCTTTAAAGTCTCTTGTGAAGTGTTGATTTAGGAATATTTTTAAGTGTTACTTTGGCTATGGAGTTGAAGACATGAGTATCCAGGTGGGAGCAAGGTGAGAATTGAAGTCCTGGCCTGGGGAGGGGCTTGGGAGTCAGTGGGTAAATAGTAGCAGGTAGAGGTGAGAGATTTCCCAAGGTAGAGTGTGAATGAAAAGGCTCTGGGAATGTAGAATGTTCTACATTTGTGGGTTAGAGGAGAAACACTGGAAAAGGGTTCCTGTTAGCAAGAAGAACCAAGTCAGTTGTGGAAATTTTAGTTTGATACATTCCATTTGAGTCTTAATAAATACATTGTTTCCCAAGTTGTTTATGATTAAAGTATTTTTTTTTATCACAATTGAGAAGCAAACTTATACAGCAAAGAAGAGCAAGGGCAACCGTCTGTATTGCTTAGGGGGCAGATACTATAGGACCCTCTGATGAGCAGCTTGAGAGGATATACCCACACATCCAGCACTGAACTTTTGTTGGGCAACCTGTGCCTTCAAGAAGGAGCATTATCCCTATATAGGACTGCTCCATGTAAAGACACAGGCATACACATTTAACTATTAGGTTTCCTATGACTTTCTCAAACATTCTTGGTGTTATTTGGCTTCTTCCTTCCCTTTCTACTGCCCTATCCTTACTGCCTTACCTTCCTGATGGAAGATTCATATCTTGAAAAGTTTTAGCAACAAAAGTAAAACCTTGAAACTGATTATGCCCGTATTTTAAATGAGAATTTTACATTCTGTTGAGTCAAAACATTAATAATGAACTAATTCTGAACTTAACAGTTACATCTCTCTCTTCTAACTCATTTCTGATTCTTTAAACTGAATGAAGTTAAAGACTTAATTCTTATCTGACTTCATGTTCTTTGGTTGTCATGTTTTCCTCTATATTTCTTGCCTTGTACCTGTCAATCCTAAGAAACTTGTACTCTGGAATTTGGGACTTAATTAACAATTATAGTTTTCTTTTGCTTATTTTGGGTTTTGGTTTCTTGTTTTCATTTTAAACTGTTATTGCTCTGGGTTCATTGTGAATACACAACTACCCTTAAAAGTGGTAGCTTTCTGGCTCCTTTCGTTTTATTATTCCCTTAGAAATGGCTTCTCTTTTCATTTGCTGGTCTGCAGCTTATGGCTTCTTTTTGAATACTCTCTATCTGTTGGCAGTGAGTTCAACATGTGTTGTCTAAGGGGCTTCATTTTATTTACTTTGTGATAGGAAAGTAATCGCTGTTTCAGTCTGAACTGCGAAAGTCCCCTATTCAGTAACAGCTGTGGCATCATGATTATCCTGTCTGTTGCCTGGTCTCTATGTGCAGAAACCGTGAAGTGAATTCAGCTGTGTTAGAAGCAATGTTGCATAGGTTATATAGAAAATAAAGATTAGATATGTACCTAGGACTTTATAGAAATAGACCTTAAAACTGGATTGAGAATTTAGAACCTGACAGATTTCAACCCTCATGTTCCTAATTTATTTTATCCTGTTCTACACCACATTATTCTGTGTGGTGGTTTGAATATGCTTGGCTCATGGGAAGTGGCACTCTTAGGAAGTGTGGCCTTGTTGGAATAGGTGTGGCATTGTTAGAGGAAGTGTGTCATTGTGGAAGCAGGCTTTGATGTCTACTAGTGCTCAAGCTCTGGCCAGTGAGGAAGAGAACCTCCTGTAGAACAGTCTCCTTCTGCTTCCTTTGTATCAAGATGTAGAACTCTTTGGTCCTTCAGTACCATGTATGTCTGCATGATACCATGCTTCCTGCCATGATTATAATGGACTAAACCTTGGAAACTATAAGCTAATGTTAAGCCAATTAAATGTTTGCCTTTATAATAATTACCTATATAATAATTGTGGTGTCTCTTCATAGCAATGGAAACCACAATTCAGATACAGTGCACTATCCGATTTTATTTATGCTAAATTATGGTCTTACCAAATTATCCTGGTAATTATTATCTTGATAAGGCTGTTGTATATAAATGTGAAAGTCCATAGACTCATGTTAACCTATACAAAATGGGAACAAAATAATTGATGAATTTGGGTGGAAAATTACCCTCCTGGTTTAGCAGTTCTATTCCTCGGCATCATGTGGACTAGATTCCAGGCTACCCAGTTATCTGCTTCCTAATCTCTTTTAGCTACAATGACTTGGATTTTACTTCTGCTTGTACTAAGCTCTATCAAGTCTTTTTTGATAACTTGAAGTTCCAAGGCTTGGCTCTTTATAATTAAACAAACTAATTATAGCAAGAACAAATGACATGGAAAGAGAATGAGTTTAGATAAAGTTATAGCAGATATCGGGTCACGAAAACAGATTTAAAGATTCTTGTTTCCATTAATAACAGTTAATATAAAAATAATAGTTGACATGTAATTTTTTCATAAAACACGGTTCATAGGGATAGTGCACATAAATATTTATTTTTCTACTGTTATCAGTATTACAATAATGCTACAAAATTACTTTATTTATCTTTGCAATAATGGAACTTTCTACAAAATAAGTACTAAAATTATTTAACTGTTCAGTCATTGAATCTAGACTGAACATACCCATCATTTAAATATAAATACTGTAATTTGAGGTAAATAATATCAATCATTAATTCTATGTTATTTATTAGAGTAAATGTTTCTACTTCCATGATAAGTAGAATTTCCACTTTCTGAATGTCTTTTCTAAAGCATAATATACACATATAAAATGAATAAACAATTTGGAGAAAATAAACAATAAGAAAGCAAGAATTTTAAGATGTTAATATATTTTAGGAAGAAAATGTATAAAACTACCAAATGCTTTAAGTTGTTGTAATTGACTAGTAAAAAAGAAACTTTTCCTCCCATGAAAGCAAAAGGATATTTTTGTTAAGTATATTACATGAGTACTTTTCATTGTTTATTTTGTTAGATTAAGAGTCAAATATTTTTAAGTATCTCATTATTTTTGATGCTGTTTCATTACATGCTTAAGTTTGCAGCAAGAGTTTTCAATTATAAAAAGCTATACTCCTTTCTAAAGGTATTAGGTACTATGTAGGGATGATACCTAGAGATTCTTGATGCAGTCTTCTTTCACAGGATTATAATCCATTGTTTTTATAACCCTTGATACTCTTTTGTTCTGAGTCTGTTAGTAAACTATGGCTTGCAAACTTCTGATTCTCATTCCTTAATTGTTAATATTAGCTAAATAGTTACTTGTAGCACCTGTTTAGAAGTAGTTCCTTGGAGTGATTCCAATCTTCATTGTCTTCAGTCAAGTGTACTAGCAAAACAGCAAACAAGAATTTTCAGTAGTGGCTTGATCCAGAAGAAACCGTGAGGCTCCAGAACAGCAAGAAGCAGCTGGAACACCACCATAAGTTCTTTGGTGTGTTTCTCTCTACAAATGTAAGATAAGCAAAGATCAGAGAAGAAAGGAAGGTGAATGCGTGTAGAGCATCAGCATCAGTGAAGCCCATCGAAGACCAACAATGCAATCCAATGCTAGAGCATCATCAGTGAAACCCAACTAAGACTAGCAAGGCGAACCAATACCAGACAATCATCCATTGTCTGTTGGCTTATACTTATACTTGTTCCAAATTTCTCATGCCCTCTCAAGTGTCTTCTTCAGCAAAACGTCATATGCTCTTTCACAAGGCAGTGTCCAGAAAAACACCACATGTCTGTTCTCAGCAAAACATCCTTTCATGTGTTTGCTTCAGCAAAACATTAACTTATAGACAGTTTCTAGAAAAACATCACATAACACAATTGGGTCTCCAAGGAAACCAAAAATTTCTACTTCAGTTACTTCCTTTCTCATACTTTTAATTACCATGGAAGGGCACTTCATCCACTATAAGTAGTATGTAGTGTCGTGTTACAGATGACTCTGCCACATCCCTCAGCCCTCTATTTCACACAGAACAACCCTTCATACTTTAGTATCTCTTCAGCCACCATCCCTTCAATTTTTGCTAAGATTAAAGCAGAGTTTTAAAAGAAAATTTTGTCATAATAATTTTGTAAAAAGTTAAACTACCACAATGGTAATTATATTTTTACAAGATTTCTACCCAATAAAAATGCAAGCTTTAGTTACAAAAAGGTAGGGATTTTTTTATTATTGTTTTCTGCTTAGACATTTAATCAACTTCTTTCATAAAACAGAAAGTATAATCTACTTAGACATCATCACAAATATTAAGAATGCATTTTGCTTTAGGGATAAGAGTCATCATAATGAGTGAGAGTGAAGTTTTCTTTTTGTAGTCTGGTTCAGTCTGAGGCAACATTTAAACATGTGATTATACTATAGAAACTGAATTTCAGTGAGACTCAGGTGTATCAATGACTCTTTACTTTCTTTATAGCTTCCAGCAGAATGCTTTCATTCATTTGTCAGACATCTATAGGGCTGGCAATGTTATATGTAAGAGATAGAACAAATATACAGCTTGGAACAAATGAGATGTAGCAGCGAGTAGTCTGCTCAACAGTTGGAGATGACATAGAAAGTATTTCTGAAGTGAACAGGGTCTTGTCTTGAAAGTGAATGAAGATGAACAGGGTTGATAAAGACAATGGGAAAGAATTTCAGGCAGAAGTTCTTCTTTGAACTCACAGATTTGAAGAATAGAATTATAATTTAGTATTTTATTTTTAGCAGCAATATTACTCTATGGAAATTTGGTCTGGATGCCTATTGGCAAAACATATAAAGGAATAGTACATTTGATGAAGAGTATAATTCTGAGTTTTACGTTGCCTCATTTCTTGATGTGGTAGCCAGGAGCATCCTTTGGAAATCACATTGGATCTCTCCTGCTTAGACTGTATAGGACAAAGTAACAGGTTCATATGGACAGCATGTGAAGCTCTTCCATCTTTAGTATACTGTATAACTGGTGAGTTACAAAGGTGGGTTCAATACCAGTCTGATTCTCTTCTTTGTTAGAGAGTTTCTTTTCTTTTTATTGAGTTTTTTTTCTCATATGATGTATTCTGATTATAGTTTTCTCTTCTACTCCTTCTGGCTCTTCCCCATAGCCCCTCCAGTCCGCATCCACTCCCTTTTTCTCTCTCATTAGAAATGAACAGGCTTACAATAGGTAACAACCATACATGACAAAATAAAATATAAGATGAAACAAAAACTTTCATATTAAAATTGGACACAGCAACCAAAAAGAAGAAAGAAATCCCAAGAGCTGTCAAAAGGATCAGAGACTCACTCATTTTTCACAGTCAGGAATCCATTAAAAATACTAAGCTAAAACAAATACTAAGCTAACACACATAGTTTATACACAGAGAACTTGGTGTAGCCTCTTGTAGGCCCTATACTTGTTGCTCCAGTCTCTGTGATTTCGGAAGTACCTTGCTTAGTTGATTTAGAAGGCCATGTTCTCCTAATGTCCTCCATTACTTCTGACTCTTACAGTCTTTCTGCCTTCTCTAGCACAGGATTCCTTTAGCTCTGAGGGGAGGGATTTGATGGAAGACTTCAATTTAGACTCTCTGCTCACATAATGCCTGGCTGTGAGTCTCTGTATCTCTTTCTATCTGCTGCACAAGGAAGTCACTCTGATGATGACTGGATAAGGCACTGGTCTATGACTATAACAGAATATCATTAGAAATAATTTTTTTTGACATATAGTATTTGGGTTTTCTCTAGGTCTATGTGCTGTTTAGTCTCTGGTTAGTTGTTACCAAAGAAGTGTCAAGTATGGGTTCCTTAAGGCAAATCAGACATTCATTGGCTACTCCCACAAGTTCTGTGCCACCATTGCTCTCATTGTATAGAGGACAGACTCTAAGTCAAAGGTTTGTGGGTGGGTTGATGTTCATGTTTCTTTTCAAGTGGCTGTGAGTACCTTCCCTCACTAAAGAGATTAAAACATAGGGATGGAGGTATCCTGTAGGCACCAGCTTGACTTCTCCATATTTAATGAGTTGTATGAATGTTGTCCTCAGAATAGTGTTCCTTTATCAGTTTTCAGAGCCCAAAACTTGTCTTAGCATCAATTTGGGTTGCTTAAGGGTTTCTATGGGAACCCATTGGTCGACAACTCAACTGTAAGCAACCCAACCCTGCCACTGGAAGCCTTGCCTGGATACAAGAAACAGCCAATTGAGACTCCATAGCCCCTGTTACTAGGAGTCCTCATTGGAATTACCTTAATAACATCCAGGATGTTTCCAGTGTGCTTGGTTTCCACACCAACTCTAAATTCTAGCAATCTCTTTCCACACTCTCTCTCACTCAATTCCATCTCCCCCACCTCACTTGATCCCTCCTGCTCTGGTATCCACATGCCCCCATTTCACCTGTGAAGTCTATTCTATTTTCAATTCCCAGGGAGATCCATGCATCTTCTCTACACTTCTGCTTTTTACCTAATCTCTCTAGTCTACAGATTGTAGCTTGGATGTCATTTACTTAACGTCTAATACCCTCTTAAAGCTGAATATATATTATGTTTGTCTTTCTGAGTCTTGGTTACCTTACTCAAGATAATTTTTTTCTAGCTCCATTCATTTGCCAGCAAAATTCATGTCAATATTTTTAAACAGCAGAGTTATACTTTATTGTGTAAATGAACCACATTTTCTTATTAAGTCATCAGTTGAGGGACATCTAGGTTGTTTCCAGTTTCTGGCTATTATGAGTAAAGCTTCAGTGAACATGGTTGACTTAGTGTCCTATGGTAGGGTGGGATGTTTGAGTATATGCTCAAGAGTGGTATAGCTGCATCTTGAGGTAGGCAGATTCCCAATTTTCTGAGGAACTTCTATATTGATTTCCATAGTGGCTGTACAAGTTTGCATTCCCACCAGAAGTGGAGGAGTGTTCCCTTTGCTCTAAAGCCTCACCACCATGAGCTGTCACTTAAGTTATTGATCTTAGCCATTCCACCAGGTGAAGGATAGAATCTCAAAGTAGTTTTAATTTGCATTTCCTTCATGGCTAAGAATGTTAATGTTGAACTAACTTACTTTCTTTCTTTCTTTCTTTCTTTCTTTCTTTCTTTCTTTCTCCTCCTCCTCCTCCTCCCCCTCCCCCTCTCCCTCTTTCTTTCTCCTTCTCCTCCTCCTCTTCCTCCTCCTCCACCTTCCCCAGCTTTAATTGTGTCCGATAAAATTTGGTATGATATATATTCCTTTACATTGACTTCTAGAACGTCTTTAATTTCTTTCTTTATTTCCATCTTGATTTTTTTTTCAATAGAGAGTAGTACAGTCTCCATGACTTTGTAAGCTTTCTGTTATTTCTGTTGCTGTTTGTATCCAGCTTTAATCCGAGGTGGTCTGATAGGATGCTAGGAGTTATTTCAATTTTTTTTTTCATATCTGTTGAGACCTGCTTTGTTTCCAAGTATGTGGTCAATTTTGGAGAAAGTTCTATGAGCTACTTTGAAGAAGGTACTTTTTTGGGGGAGGGGTGTTTGGGTAAAATTTTCCATAGATATCTGTTAGGGCCATTTGGTTTAAAACACCTATTAGCTCCAGTTATTTCTGTGTTTAGTTTTGGTATGAAAGAACCCTACATTGGTAAGAGTAGAGTGCTGGAGTGATTTAAACTGGAATAATGTGTTACTGCTCTTGTTGACTGTGTGAAGCTGGGAGAGTGGAGCCTAAAAATGAGGCAGACTAAAATCTCACACAGAAGTTAACTTTATACTGGGTATCAGACAATTTATATTCTAAGGACATTCTTAGGATTAAGCATAGTTCACTTGAGTTCAAGTTTTATACAGTCACAAGGGTTAGGTGATATGAGTGCAATTGTGTATTGTTAGGAGAGATAGGTCACATTTAAGCTTATGTAGTCTAGAGGGCAAGGTCTCAGTTCTGTACACAGGCAAGAAGACAACTCTTGCCTGGAAACATCATTCTGAATAATAATGGGAAAGATGATCAGTCATCTAATAAAGTAAAACCTGCTTTAATTATTATACCTAGTAGGGGCACAAAAGCACATTCTAAGAACAAACCATGTTATGGAGAAACAGCTTTACTCATCAACCATATTCCTGCAGTAGTGTTTCCTTTACAATCTTGGGTCCCCTTATATTTAGGGCATAGATATTAAGAATTGTCATATCATCATGGTGGATTTTTCCTTTGATGAATATGCAGTGTTCTTTCTCCCCTTCTATAAGTTTCAGTTTGAAGTTTATTTTGTTAGATATTAAAATGGCTACATCAGTTTGCTTCTTAGGTCCATTTGTTTGGGAAATCTTTTTCCAACCCTTTACCCTGAGGTAATATCTATACTTGATGTTAAGATATGTGGTTTTGGATTGGGCAGAAGGATGGATCCTGTTTTGTTTTTCTTCTGTTAGTATATGTCTTTTTATTGGGAGGATTGAGACACTGATATTCAAAGATATCAGTGACCAATGATTGTTAACACCTGCTATATTGATGTTGCTGGTGGTAGTGTGTGTGTGGTGTGTGTGTGTATGTGTGTCTGTGTGTGTGTGTGTTTCTTCTTTTGTTTTTGATGGTGTGAATTTATTTATTTATTTATTTTTGTTTTGTTTTCATGAATGTAGTTAATGCCCTTAGATCGGAGTTTTCCTCCTAGCACCTTCTGTAGGGCTGGGTTTGTCAATAAATATTGTTTAAATTTTACTTTACCATGGAATATCTTATTTTCTTCATCTATGGTGATTGAACATTTTGCTGGGTTTAGTTTTCTTAGCTGGCATCTATGATACCTTATAGTCTGCAGCATATGTGTCTATGTCCTTCTGTCTTTTAGAGTCTCCACTGAGAAATCAGTTGTCATTTTAATAGGTCTGCCTTTATATGTTTCTTGATCTTTTCCCTTCCAGTTTTAAATATTCTTCCTCTGTTTTGTATGTTTAGTGTTTTAAATATTATGTAGCACGGGAACGATTTTCTGGTCCAATTTATTTGGTGTTCTGTATTTTTCTTGTACCTTTATAGCTATTTTTTCTTGAAGTTATGAACATTTTCTTCTATAATTTTGTTGACATTTTCTATTCCTTTTTTGCTGGTTTCTTTCTCCTTCTTCTATACCTAGTATTCATAGGTTTGGTCTTTTCATAGTATCCCATATTTCCTGGACGTTTTGTTTCAGGACTTTTTTTTTTTTTTTTTGGATTAACAGTTTATTTACCTAATGTATCTATTCTTCTGTTGTTTGTTCAACACCTGAGATTCTCTCCTCCATCTCTTGTATTCTGTTGATGAAGTGTTGTGTCCGGCCAGCAGATCACAGCCTGGGTTCTAGCCTGGAAAGGCATTTTGGAAACCTGGAAGAGAAGAGGGGCTAGGCAGCGAGAGAAAGAAATGCAGCTAAAACAGGCATTCTGATCAAAGCTCAATTTTACTGTTCTGCACGCAGTTATGAAGCAGGGGAAGAGGGCCTGATTCCCGCCAAATAATCCCGGGGACCAGTAGCAGGGTGACCACGTGTATGGCTCCAAACAGCAAAGCGGCAGGTTCTAGCAGTGGGCATGGCATAACGATTGAGTGGAAAGCTCCACCCCTGAGCAAGCAGGTTTCAGGCTGGGGGAGGGGAGACTACAATGAAGCTTACAGCTATAGTACCTGTTTAAATTCCTAAAATTTTCATTTCCAGAATTCTTTCAGTTTATGTTTTCTTTATTGATTCCATTTCCACTTTCAGGTCTGGAACAATTCTATAAATTTCCCTCAACTGTTTGTGGGTTTTTTTTTTTCTGGATTTTTTTAAAGAAATGCTTTTCATTTTTAAATTTCCTCCCATTTTTCTAGAATTCTTTAAGAGATTTATCCATTTCTCCCTTAAGGACCTCTACCCATCTTTGTAGAATTGATTTTAAGGTCCTTTTCTTATGCTTCAGCTATTTTGAAATATTCAGGATTACTGGGTTCTAGTGGAGACATATTGCCCAGGCTGTTATCAAGGGTGTTTTTACACTAATAATTAGGTATCTGGATTTGGGGTGAATATATTTCTAGGTACTGATTTCTAGATTTGTCTTTGTTAGGTGAGTGCTTTGTTGCTTAGTTTCTTTTCTGTCTCTGGATTTTTTGGCAAGTCTGTTTCTCATTTTCCTGGGCTGCATAGCAGGTGTATTCACAGGGAATTCCTGCTGGTATTGAAATCTCAGATACTGGGATGAGTTTGGGGAAAGAAGTTTGGGAGAAAAGGTTCGGGAAGAATGTCTTTGTGATCTGTGGGGAGAGGGTAAGAGAGGAAAGGGAGACCATAGCAGTTTTTAAAATTTTTAATTTAATCAATTTATTTATTTATTTATTTATTTTGCTACAGAACGGGAGGGGAAAAAACAGAGGAGGTTGAATCTCAGAAATAGTAGGAGAGGTGTGGGTCTGCCTTCAGACAACTTGTTGCCCTGGGAGAAGGGGGTGCCTGCTAAAGTTAGGGTCTAGGAAAAAGCAACACATTGGGGGAAGAAGGTCAGAGGAGAAGATCTGTGGGACCTGCAGGAGATGAAAGCAGAAGAGCATCTAAGTCTCTCACTGGTCTTCTGCTGCTGAGCTGGGGATGAGACTGGAAAATTGTGTATGGGGCAACAGTGAGAAAGGTAAAGTTCTGCTGGCAGCCTACCTGATTTTCTGACAAGCATGGACTGTGGCTCAGAAAGGAAGCCTGCTGGTGTTGGGAGCTGAGATATAGCAATGAGTGAGAGGAGAGAGGTTAGGAGGGGATGATCTGTGAGATCCACTAGAGATGTGGGGCAGGAGTGAAGGGAGGCTGCAGCTGGTGGTCTGTTACAGCACTAGGCATGATACTGAGGGATTGGATCTAGGGGAGTAGAGAGAGAGAGTAGAAGGTCTGTGGGCAGCCTACCTGGATTTCTGACAGTCTTGTGCTGTGGTTGAGCAGGAGATGCCACCTAGAGTTGGAGGCTGGGATACAGTGATGAGTACAGGGAGGGAAGTTGTGTGTGTGTGTGTGTGTGTGTGTGTGTGTGTGTGTGTGTGTGTTGGGGGTGTTGAGGAACGGGGTTGTACAGTCTGATTCTTTTTTTTTTTTACTTAATGTTTTAATTTATAATAAAAATATCATATGGTATATGCTACTATAAAAATAAATATATATTTACCTCATGTAATGGACACAAGGACTTGAGGCATTATGATTATGTTAGATTTTTGAAATTTTAACACAATTGTTATAATGATAGATGAGTGAGATTGTCCCTTACAGTCTCTTACAGATCTCCAAGAATGAATGTTGTAGCATACTTGTATCCAGTAAACAAAATTCTCTCCCACATTCCAAATACATATTTATTTACTGAAAATTTGTGTTGACTTCTTGTCACGTTGATTTCAGGCCAAGAGGGTTTTACAGTTGGAATATTCAAATTCTTTTAATCTCTGCATGCTACTTTCTGTCTCACTCAGGCATTGCACTATGTGACTGTGCATGAACACATATGCAGTAATAATATCTTTTCTCAAAAATGGGAAACAATCAAGAGAGGATGCAGTTTTTTTTGAGATGCATGTCACAGATTAATGAACGTCAAAATTATGGCAATTTATAATATAGATAACAGCTATGCAGATAGTATCTTTTCCTGGCAATCAATAAATACATTACATTTATTCTCAAAGAATTGAGAAGGAGAAACAACTCTGGGAGAAGATTAAAAGAGAGAAAGGGAGAGGGTAGCCTGTCAGCACTGAGCTCCATACAGTCTGATTCTTAAGCCTAAAATCTTAACTTTCTATACTGACTCCATACTTTATCTACTTTATATAAACTATACTTTTTATACTTTATATAAAGTATATCCTTATATACTTTTATATACTTATCTATACGCAAATAAATGATAATACAGGGCCTATGGAGAAGGCTCAAGGGTTAAGAGAACTTGTTTTTCCAGAAGACCAGTGTTTATTTCCCAGTAGCCACATCAAGGAAATCATAAGTGTCTGTAACTCTGGGAAATCAGATTCCCTCTTCCAGTCTCCACAGGCACACACACATACATGCACACACATGTACAGATAAACACATATACACATAATTTAAAAAAGTGTTAAAGAATGGTGATACATTCCAATGTCACTGAGGAACAATGAAGTTCAGCTAATTGTGTACAAGTGGTGTTTGGGTGTGCCCATGGAATGCTTTCCGATTTGTCTATTACTGAATAATAACTTATCAAATACTATGCTACATTCACATTATATTGTCTGCTCTGGAGACTTTCCTAACATATCTGTGGCCCTGGTAAGCCAACTAGGAAGCTTTGCTCAGTTGGATGCTTCACTTTGGAGTGACATCTGACCCTTCCAGTTGATTTCTCCATTAGTGGCTAAAGTTGCCAAAAGCAAATCTCCTAAGAAAAGAATGGTGGAAGTTGTTAACTGATACAAAATGACTCTGCCACATGGTACTAGCCAGAGTAAGAGACCATTTAAAATTTGAGAATATTATTCCATCTATGCCATAGTGACTTTGCAGAGAACTCCATGCCATCTTTAGTTTGGCCCATATCCGTGGAGAAAGAAGCTTTCAGTCCAGAACCACAAACACAAATTGGTTTGATTTTGAGTTTATATTTTTCTTTTCTGGTTTCAGGGCTGAGAGAATTATAGTGTTCTACAAGACAGATGAAGCAATATATTTAGTTAACCAAGGGTAGAGATTACTCTTTGTCTTTGGGATAGGAAAGCTGAGTACAAAAACTGCTAGCTGTATAAAAGCAAAAGAAAAAAAATTGTCTCAGGAAACATGAGAGGGTAGATAACATGACATATTTGAGGGATGAAATGTATCTGACTAAAATAGTCTTGGGGCTGGAGAGATGGCTTATTGGTTAAGAGTACTTGCTATTCTTTCTGAGGACTTGGATTCAGCTCCTAGCATGGCAGGAAGCTCACAAGTACCTGGAACTCTAGCTCCAGGGGGTCTGGTGTTCTCTTCTGATCTCTACAGGGAAACACAAACATGCACACACACACACACACACACACACACACATAATAAAAAATAAGCCTAAAGATCAGTGGACCTATACCTTCCCTCACCCCCAAATGCTACAACCTGCTTACCTCCCAAGAGGTCTGCAGTAACCAAAGACACAGGAAGACTATCACGCCAGCTAGGACACCCATACAGTCCAGCTGACATGGGACCTATGCCCTCCCGTTCCCAGCTCCACCTTCATCAGAACCTACTACAAAGGCCTATACTTTACAAAACTGGAAATCTAGATGAAATGGATGACTTTCTAGACAGATAACATGTACCAAAGTTAAATAAAGATCACGTAAACTATTAAAACAGTCCCATAACTCCTAAGGAGATAGAAATAATCATCAAAACCCCCTAACCAATAAACACCCAGGGCTTTAGTACAGAATTCTATCAGACCTTCATAGAAGAGCTAACACCAACACTCCTCAAAATATTCCACAAAATAGAAATGGAAGAACAACTACCTAATTCATTCTATGAAGCCACAGTTACTCTGATACCTAAACCACAAAAAGGTTCAACAAAGAAAACTTTAGACCAATCATGCTTATGAATATTGATGTAAAAATACTCAACAAAAGTATTACATCAAAACTGACATTCACCATGATCAAATAGGCTTCATCTCAGGAATTCACAAATGGTTCTTTTCTTATTTTTTTCTTTTTTATTGGATATTTTCTTTATTTACATTTCAAATGTTATTCCCCTTTTCCACTGGAACCCCCTATCCTACCCGCCACCTTCCTGCTTCTATGAGGTTGTGCCCCCACCCACCCACTCTTACTCCCCACCTTCGCATTCCCCTACACTGGGGCATAAAGCCTTCACATAACCTCCTCCCATTGATTCTTAACAAGAACATTTTCTATATATACACAGCTGGAGCCATGCACCCCTCCATATGTACGCTTTGGTTGGGAGTTTAGTTTCTGGGAGCCCTGGGGTGTCTGGTTGGTTGATATTGTTGTTCTTCCTATGAGGTTGCAAACCCCTTCAGTTCCTTCAGTCCTTTCTCTAACTTCTCCATTGGGGACCCCATGCTCAGTCCAATAGTTGGCTGCAAGTATCTGCCTCTGTATTTGTCAGGCTCTGCCAGAGCCTCTCAGTAGACAGCTTTATCAAGTTCCTGTCAGCAAGCACTTGTTGGCATCTACAATAGTGTCTGGTTTTGGTGACTGTATATAGGATGGATCCCTAGGTTGGGCAGTCTCTGGATGGTCTTTCCTTCAGTCTCTGCTCCACATTTTGTCTCCCTATTTCTTACCATGAGTATTTTGTTTCCCCTTCTGAGGAGGACTGAAGCATCCACACTTTGGTTTTCCTTCCTCTTGAGCTTCATGTGGTATGTGGTAAAAAACTTTTCCAGGACCAGCACCGGGCTAGCTAGAGCACAGGGTCGGCTGACACCCGCCAGCTACCCACTACCCGTGCCACAAGATTTTGAGACTTCTGGTGAGTGGAACACAGCTTCTGCTCCAGTCCAATCACGCGGGACCTGAGACTGCTTTGGTTGGGGAGGCAGAAATCCGGCCTGAGTAGGGCCACAAGCCTCTTCCGGTCAGAACAGCACCAGGGTAGCTAGGGTGCAGGGTGGGCTGACACCTGCCAGCTACCCACGACACCCGCCACAGGATCTTGAGACTTCTGGTGAGTGGAACACAGCTTCTGCTCCAGTCCAATCGCGCGGGAACTGAGACTACTTTGGTTGGGGAGGCAGAAATCCGGCCTGAGTAGGGCCACAAGCCTCATCTGGTCTGACCAGCACCAGGGTAGCTAGAGCACAGGGACGGCTGACACCCTCCACAGGATTTTGAGACTTCGGGTGAGTGGAACACAGAGTCTGCTCCAATCTTTAAACAGAGACAACGATAACAACTAACCCCAGAGATTACCAGATGGCGAAAGGTAAACGTAATAATCTTAATAACAGAAACCAAGACCACTCACCATCATCAGAACCCAGCACTCCCACTTCGCCCAGTCCAGGGCACCCCAACACACCAGAAAAGCTAGACACGGATCTAAAAGCATATCTCCTGATGATGGTAGAGGACATCAAGAAGGACTTTAATAACTCACTTAAAGAATTACAGGAGAACATGTCTAAAGAGTTACAAGTCCTTAAAGAAAAACAGCACAATCAAACAGGTAGAAGTTCTTAAAGAAAAACAGGATAACACAATCAAACAGGTAGAAGTCCCTAAAGAAAAACAGGAAAACACATCCAAACAGATGATGGAAATGAACAAAACCATACTAGACCTAAAAAGGGAAGTAGACACAATAAAGAAAACCCAAAATGAGGCAACACTGGAGATAGAAACCCTAGGAAAGAAATCTGGAACCATAGATACCAGCATCAGCAACAGAATACAAGAGATGGAAGAGAGAATCTCAGGTGCAGAAGATTCCATAGAGAACATCGGCACAACAATCAAGGAAAATGGAAAATGCAAAAATATCCTAACTCAAAACATCCAGGAAATCCAGGACAAAATGAGAAGACCAAACCTACGGATAATAGGAGTGGATGAGAATGAAGATTTTCAACTCAAAGACCAGCAAACATCTTCAACAAAATTATAGAAGAAAACTCCCCAAATCTAAAGAAAGAGATGCCCATGAACATATAAGAAGCCTACAGAACTCCAAATAGACTGGACCAGAAAAGAAATACCTCCCGACACATAATAATCAGAACAACAAATGCACTAAATAAAGATAGAATACTAAAAGCATTAAGAGAAAAAGGCCAAGTAACATATAAAGGCAAGCCTATCAGAATTACACCAGATTTTTCACCAGAGACTATGAAAGCCAGAAGATCCTGGACAGATGTTATACAGACACTAAAAGAACACAAATTCCAGCCCAGGCTACTATACCCAGCCAAACTCTCAATTAACATAGATGGAGAAACCAAAGTATTCCACGACAAAACCAAATTCACACATCATCTCTCCACCAATCCGGCCCTTCAAAGGATAATAACAGGAAAAAAACAATACAAGGACAGGAACCACGCCCTAGAAATAACAAGAAGGTAATCCCTCAACAAACCTAAAAGAAGACAGCCACAAGAACAGAATGCCAACTTTAACAACAAAAATAACAGGAAACAACAATTACTTTTCCTTAATATCTCTTAATATCAATGGACTCAACTCCCCGATAAAAAGACATAGACTAACAAACTGGCTACACAAACAAGACCCAACATTTTGCTGCTTACAGGAAACTCATCTCAGAGAAAAAGATAGACACTACCTCAGAATGAAAGGCTGGAAAACAATTTTCCTAGAAAATGGTATGAAGAAACAAGCTGGAGTAGCCATTCAAATATCTGATAAGATTGACTTCCAACCCAAAGTCATCAAAAAAGACAGGGAGGGACACCTCATACTCATCAAAGGTAAAATCCTCCAAGAGGAACTATCAATCCTAAATATCTATGCTCCAAATACAAAGGCAGCTACATTCATTAAAGAAACTTTAGTAAATCTCAAAGCACACATTGCACCTCATACAATAATAGTGGGAGACTTCAACACACCACTTTCACCAATGGACAGACCATGGAAACAGAAACTAAACAGGGACACAATGAAACTAACAGAAGTTATGAATCAAATGGATCTGGCAGATATCTACAGAACATTCTATCCTAAAACAAAAGGATATACCTTATTCTCAGCACCTCATGGTACCTTCTCCAAAATTGACCACATAATTGGTCACAAAACAGGCCTCAACAGATACAAAAATATTGAAATTGTCCCATGCATCCTATCAGATCACCATGGACTAAGGCTGATCTTCAATAACAAAATAAATAATAGAAAGCCAACATTCACGTGGAAACTGAACAACACTCTTCTCAATGATACCTTGGTCAAGGAAGGAATAAAGAAAGAAATTAAGGACTTTTGAGAGTTCAATGAAAATGAAGCCACAACATACCCAAACTTATGGGACGCAATGAAAGCATTTCTAAGAGGAAAACTCATAGCTCTGAGTGCCTCCAAAAAGAAACTAGAGAGAGCACACATTAGCAGCTTGACAACACACCTAAAAGCACTAGAACAAAAGGAAGCAAATTCACCCAAGAGGAGTAGACGGCAGGAAATAATCAAACTCAGGGGCAAAATCAACCAAGTGGAAACAAGAAGAACTATTCAAAGAATCAACCAATCAAGGAGCTGATTCTTAGAGAAAATCAACAAGATAGATAAACCCTTAGCCAGACTCACTAGAGGGCACAGGGAAAGCATCCTAATTAACAAAATCAGAAATGAAAAAGGAGACATAACAACAGATCCTGAAGACATCCAAAACACCATCAGATCCTTCTACCAAAGGCTATACTCAACAAAACTGGAGAACCTGGATGAAATGGAGAAGTTCCTAGACAGATACCAGGTACCAAAGTTGAATCAAGATCAGGTTAATGATCTAAACAGCCCTATATCCCCCAAAGAAATAGAAGCAGTCATTAATAGTCTCCCAACCAAAAAAAGCCCAGGACCAGATGGGTTTAGTGCAGAGTTCTATCAGACCTTCAAAGAAGATCTAATCCCAGTTCTTCACAAACTATTCCACAAAATAGAAATAGAAGGTACTCTACCCAACTCATTCTATGAAGCCACAATTACTCTGATACCTAAACCTCAAAAAGACCCAACAAGGATAGAAAACTTCAGACTAATATCCCTTATGAATATTGATGCAAAAATCCTCAATAAAGTTCTTGCTAACCGAATCCAAGAACACATCAAAACAATCATCCATCCTGACCAAGTAGGTTTCATCCCAGGGATGCAGGGATGGTTCAATATACGGAAATCCATCAACGTAATCCAGTATATAAACAAACTCAAAGACAAAAACCACATGGTCATCTCGTTAGATGCGGAAAAAGCATTTGACAAGATCCAACACCCATTCATGATAAAAGTCTTGGAAAGATCAGGAATTCAAGGCCCATACCTAAACATGATAAAAGCAATCTACAGCAAACCAGTAGCCAACATCAAAGTAAATGGTGAGAAGCTTGAAGCAATCCCTCTAAAATCAGGGACTAAACAAGGCTGTCCACTTTCTCCATACCTATTCAACATTGTACTTGAAGTCCTAGCCAGAGCAATTCGACAACAAAAGGAGATCAAAGGGATAAAAATTGGAAAAGATGAAGTCAAAATATCACTCTTTGCAGATGATATGATAGTATATATAAGTGACCCTAAAAATTCCACCAGAGAACTCCTAAGCCTGATAAACAGCTTCGGTGAAGTAGCTGGATATAAAATTAACTCAAACAAATCAATGGCCTTTCTCTACACAAAGAATAAACAGGCTGAGAAAGAAATTAGGGAAACAACACCCTTCTCAATAGTCACAAATAATATAAAATATCTTGGCGTGACTCTAACTAAGGAAGTGAAAGATCTGTATAATAAAAACTTCAAGTCTCTGAAGAAAGAAATTATAGAAGATCTCAGAAGATGGAAAGATCTCCCATGCTCATGGATTGGCAGGATCAACATTGTAAAAATGGCTATCTTGCCAAAAGCAATCTACAGATTCAATGCAATCCCCATCAAAATTCCAAATCAATTCTTCAACGAATTAGAAAGTGCAATCTGCAAATTCATCTGGAATAACAAAAAACCTAGGATTGCAAAAACTCTTCTCAAGGATAAAAGAACCTCTGGTGGAATCACCATGCCGGTCCTAAAGCTTTTCTACAGAGCAATTGTGATAAAAACTGCGTGGTGCTGGTATAGTGACAGACAAATAGACCAATGGAATAGAATTGAAGACCCAGAAGTGAACCCACACACCTACGGTCACTTGATCTCGACAAGGGAGCTAAAACCATCCAGTGGAAGAAAGACAGCATTTTCAACAAATGGTGCTGGCACAACTGGTTGTTATCATGTAGAAGAATGTGAATCGATCCATTCCTATCTCCTTGTACTAAGGTCAAGTCTAAGTGTATCAAGGAACTACACATAAAACCAGAGACACTGAAACTTATAGAGGAGAAAGTGGGGAAAAGCATTGAAGATATGGGCACAGGGGAAAAATTCTTGAACAGAAAAGCAATGGCTTGTGCTTTAAGATCGAGAATTGACAAGTGGGACCTCATGAAACTGCAAAGCTTCTGCAAGGCAAAAGACACCATCAATAAGACAAAAAAACCACCAACAGATTGGGAAAGGATCTTTACCTATCCTAAATCAGATAAGGGACTAATATCCAATATATATAAAGAACTCAAGAAGGTGGACTCCAGAAAGTCAAATAGCCCCATTAAAAAATGGGGCTCAGAACTGAACAAAGAATTCTCACCTGAGGAATACCGAATGGCAGAGAAGCACCTGAAAAAATGTTCAACATCCTTATTCATCAGGGAAATGCAAATCAAAACAACCCTGAGATTCCACCTCACACCAGTCAGAATGGCTAAGATCAAAAATTCAGGTGACAGCAGATGCTGGCGAGGATGTGGAGAAAGAGGAACACTCCTCCATTGTTGGTGGGATTGCAAGCTTGTACAACCACTCTGGAAATCAGTCTGGCGGTTCCTCAGAAAATTGGACATAGTACTACCGGAGGATCCAGCAACACCTCTCCTGGGCATATATCCAGAAGATGTCCCAACCGGTAAGAAGGACACATGCTCCACTATGTTCATAGCAGCCCTATTTATAATAGCCAGAAGCTGGAAAGAACCCAGATGTCCCTCAACAGAGGAATGGATACAGAAATTATGGTACATTTACACAATGGAGTACTACTCAGCTATTAAAAAGAATGAATTTATGAAATTCCTAGCCAAATGGATGGACCTGGAGGGCATCATCTTGAGTGAGGTAACACAATCACAAAGGAACTCACACAATATGTATTCACTGATAAGTGGATATTAGCCCAAAACTTAGGATACCCAAGATAAAAGATACAATTTGCTAAATGCATGAAACTCAAGAAGAATGAAGACCAAAGTGTGGACACTGTGCCCCTTCTTAGAATTGGGAACAAAACACCCATGGAAGGAGTTACAGAGACAAAGTTTGTAGCTGTGATGAAAGGATGGACCATCTAGAGACTCTCGTATCCAGGGACCCATCCCATAATCAGCTTCTAAAAGCTGACACCATTGCATACACTAGCAAGATTTTGCTGAAAGGACCCAAATATAGCTGTCTCTTGTGAGATGATGCCTGGACCTAGCAAACACAGGAGTGGATGCTCACAGTCAGCTATTGGATGTATCACAGGGCTCCCAATGGAGAAGCTAGAGAAAGTACCCAAGGAGCTAAAGGGATCTGCAACCCTATAGTTGGAACAACATGATGAACTAACCAGTACCCCGGTGCTCTTGTCTCTAGCTGCATATGTATCGAAAGATGGCCTTGTCAGCCATCACTGGAAAGAGAGGCCCATTGGACTTGCAAACTTTATATGCCCCAATATAGGGGAATGCCAGGGCCAAAAGAATGGGAATGGGTGGGTAGGGAAGTGGGGGGCGCTATGGGGGACTTTTGGGATAGCATTGGAAATGTAATTGAGGAAAATATGTAATAAAAAATATTAAAAATTAAAAAAAAAAACAAAAAAACAAACAAACAAAAAACCCAACAAGAAAAAAACTTTTCCAGCCTTTTACTCTGAGGTAGTGTTTGTCTTTGACACTGAGGTACATTTCCTGTATGTAGCAAAATGTTGGGTCCTGCTTATGTATCCAGTCTGTTAGTCTATGTCTTTTTATTGGGGAGTTGAGCCTATTGATGTTATGAGATATTAAGGGGACTAGAGAAATGGATCAGAGGTTAAGAGTACTAACTGCTTTTTTTAAAGGTCCTGAGTTCAAATCCCAGCAAACACATGGTGGATTACAACCATCTGTAATGCGATCTGATTTTTTTTTTCTGGGGCGTCTGAAGAAATCTACAGTGAGCAGGGCCATAGTGAGAACTGAAGAGTTGGCTCAGAGGTTAAGAGCACTGACTGCTCTTCCGGAGGTCCTAAACCACATGGTGGCTCAAAACCATCTGTAATGAGATCAGATACCCTCTTCTGGTATGGCTGAAGCAGCTACAGTGTACTTACATATAACAAATAAATAAATCTTTTAAGAGGAGAGAGAGAGAGAGAGAGAGAGAGAGAGAGAGAGAGAGAGAGAGAGAGAGAGAGAGAGAGAGAGAGAGAGAGAGAGAGAGAGATTAAGGAATAGCAACTGTTGCTTTCTGTTATGTTTGATGTTATTTTCTGTTTGTATGGCTATCTTCTTTTTGGTTTCTTGGAAGAAGATTATTTTCTTGCTTTTTCTAGGGTGTAGTTTCCCTCCTTCTGTTGGTGTTTTCCATCTATTATCCTTTGTAGGGCTGTTTTTTGTGGGAAGATATTGTATAAATTTGTTTTGTCATGGAATGTCTTGGTTTCTCCATCTATGAGAGTTTTTCTGGGTATAGTATCCTGGGCTGTCTATATTTGTGTTCTCTTAGGTTCTGTATAACATCTACTCATGATCTAGCTTTCATAGTCTCTGGTGAGAAGTATTGTGTATTTCTGATAGGTCTGCCTTTATATGTTACTTGACCTTTTTCCCTTACTGCTTTTAATATTTTTTGTTTAGTGCATTTGGTGTTTTGATTATTATGTGACAGGAGGAATTTCTTTTCTGGTCCAATCTCTTTGGAGTTCTATACGTGTCTTGTATGTTGATGGGCATCTCTTTCTTTAGGGAAGTTTTCTTCTATAATTTTGTTGAAGGTATTTACTGACCCTTTAAGTTGGGAATCTTCAAGCCCTTCTGTACCTATTATCCTTAGGTTTAGTCTTCTTATTGTGTCCTAGATTTTCTTAATGTTTTGGGTGAGTAGCTTTTTGCATTTTGCATTTTCTTTGATTGTTGTGTCAATGTTTTCTATGGCACCTTCTGCATCTGCAATTCTCTCTTCTATCTCTTGTTTTCTGTTGGTGATGCTTGTATCTATGACTCCTGATCTCTTTTCTAGGTTTTCTATCTCCTAGGTCATCTCCCTTTGTGATTTATTTATTCTTTATATTTCCATTTTTAGATCCTGCATGGTTTTGTTCAATTCATTCACCTGTTTGGTTATGTTTTCTTGTAATTCTTTAAGGGAATTTTGTGATTCCTCTTTAAGGGTTTCTACCTGTTTATCTGTGTTTCTTTAAGAGAGTTATTTATGTCCTTCTTAAGGTCCCCTATCATCATCATGAGAAATTATTTTAAATCAGAATCTTGCTTTTCTGGTGTGATGGGGTATCCAGGACTTGCTATAGTGGGAGAACTGGTTTCTGATGATGCCAAGTAGCCTTGGTTTCTGTGGCTTATATTCTTGTGCTTGCCTCTAGCCATCTATCTTTAGTGCTACCTGCCCTTGCTGTCTCTGATGGGGGCCTACCTTCCTGGGATCCTGGTTGTATCCGAACTCCTCAGAGTCTAGCTGTCTTTGTGATCCTTTGATTCTGAAACCCTGGGATCCTGAGATCCTGGGTATGTCAGAACTCCTGGGAGTCAAGCTGCCTCTGGAATCCTGAAATCCTGAAATCCTGGTGTGACCAAGCTCCCAAGATTCTGTTGTGTCAGAGCTCTTGGGAGACAAGCTTTCTCTGGGTGCTGCAGGGGTGGGTGGGGAGCCAGAGCCCTGGTTTTGCTTTGGGCACAGGTGCAAGCTGACAGGGACCTGTGCCTCTTGTTGGGCTGGGGTTTGTGTTTCCCTGGTTCCTGTGGGGGGTTCCAGTTATGCTGGGTGTTGAAAAAAACGTTGTGGCCTCAGCTGTGATCTTGAGTGTGTCAGTGCTCCAGTGCTCCTGGGTGTGTCTGATCTCCTGGGAGTTGAGTTTCCTCTGTGATCCTATGACCCTAGGCATGTTAGAATATGTGGGAATTGACCTTCTTCTGGTTGTTGTGGAACTAGGTGTAGAGACAGTGCCCAAGGTCTGCTCAGGGCACAGGTGCAGACCAGAAGGAACTGGTCCCATTGCTGATGGGATTGCAAACCAGCACAACCACTCAGAAAATCAATCTGGCTGTTCCTCAGAAAATTGCAAATAGTTCTACCTGAAGACCCAACTATACTACTCTTGGGCATATACCCAAAAAACACTCCTCCATACCACAAGGACACAACAGCCTCATTTATAATAGCTAGATGATGAAAAAAACTCAGATGTCCTTTAATGAAAGAATGGATACTAAAATTGTGGTACTTTTACACAATGGAATATTATTCAGCTATTAAAAATAAGGACACCATGCATTTTGCAGGCAAATCAATGGAACTGGAAGATATCATTCTAAGTGAAGTAACTGAGACCCCAAATGACATGCATGGTACAGAATGCCTAGGATACAAGCTTAAGAAGTATAAAAGCAGAAAGGCCAAAGTGAGGAGGCTTCCATCCTACTTAGAAAGGAGAAGGAAATAATCACAGGAGGCAGAGAGTGGGAAGGACCTGGGTGGGAGAGAGGACAGGGAGGAGAAAAAGGAAACATGATTAGATGGGGGGAGGGTTAGGAGAGAAGCCCAGAGGACCAAGAGAATTAGTAGAAATAAGCAGCCTCAAGAGGTGGAAGGTAGGGAGACCTTCTAGTAAGTACCAGAGACCCAGGAGGTGAGAGACTCTTAGGACTCATTGGGGGTGACCTTAGCCAATATGCCTAACACTGGGGACAGGGAATTCTAAGAGTTTACTTCCAGCAGATAGACAGGGCCTCAAGTAAAGGAACAGGGCTAATAGCCCACATTCAAAATTTGTGACTTAGAATTGTTCCTGCCTAAAAGAACTGCAGGGACCAAAATGGAGAAGAGAGTGAAGGAAAGGAGGTCCAATGAGTGACCCAACTTGGAATTCATCTCATGGGGATGGGGCACCAAGGCCTGACACTATTATTGATCTTATGATGTGCTTACAGACAGGAGCCTGGCATTACTGTCTTCTGAAAGGCCCTACCAGCAGCTGACTGAAACAGAAGCAGATACTTGCACCCAACCATTGGACTGAAGTCAGGGACCTTCTTGGTTGAATTAGGGTACAGACTAAGAAGCTGAAAGGGAGAGTGACCCCATAGGAAGACCAGCAGTCTCACTCAACTAACATAGACCTCAGGGAGCTCCCAAAACTGAGACACCCACTCGGAGTATACATGGGCTAGTCAAAAGCTCTTGGCACATATGTAGCAGAGATCTGCCTGATTTAGCCTCAGAGGGAGAAGATGTGCATGAAAGACTTGAAATCGTAGGGAAACAGGAGGCCTGGTGGTGGTGGAAGCACCCTCTTGGAGTCAAGGTGGAGGAGGAATGGGATGAAAAATTGTTTGTGAGGGGACTGAGGGTGTGCACGACTGGGATGTAGATAAATAAAATAATGTAAATAAACCAAATAAATCTCAAGGAAGCTTTTACCTCCCCTGAGGCTGAAGAAGTTACTTAGTTGTTACACTAAGTATTGTGTTCTGCCTATGAGCAAAAAAGTAGAGTAGCTTTAAAAATGTCCATTTTTCCCTCTCTTTGGCAGGGGATTGTTATTTAGCTCAGACTGACTTAGAAGTGTGATTCTCCTGCTTCACCCTTCTGAGTGCTAGGGTTATAAGTGTGTACCTGTCTCACTTTCTTTTTCTGTTGTTGTGATAGAATACTACAACTAAAACAATGTAAAGAAGGAGGGGCCTTATTTCACCCCACAGTTCCAGATACAATTCAGCAGGGGCATGAAACATCTGGTCACATGACATCTGTGGTTAGAACAGAACAAGAGTGCAGGCTGATTCTCAGCTCTCTTCTCTCTTCATACAGTCCAAGACTACAGACAAAAATGATGTCACCCCCAGTGGGCAGGTCTTTCCACCTTGATTAACATTATCCAGATAATCCTAAATAATGGCCAGAAGCCCATCTCCCAGCTGATTCTAGGCTCCCTTAAATCGATAATCAATATTAACCACCAAACTACCACCCTTCCAGTCTTAATGATTCTTATTTAAAACTAGGGTTGTGGTAACCTCTGGAAAAGGAAGGTGTACAAACATTCATGGTTACTGCTGAAAGAAGGAGGGGACTAGAAGAGCTGGCCTACCTTCAGAAATATAAAACGGGGCACTTGAATAGCTGAGAGGTCTGATGGGAATATGTAATGGAAGATAAAAGGAAATGATTGGAATAGTAATTTTTCTCAACCAAATAGAGATTGAGAGAGGAAAAAATACAGCAAACAAATGAACAAACAAAAGGAAAATTACAGATTTGGGGTGAATGTGGGAGAAAGCAAAGTGGAAAAATTAATGTGAGTCATGGCAAGAAAATGAGAAAGCAGTTCTTATATACTCAAAGAGTCAAGCAAGACAGCAGGAGTTTGTGATCAGGAAAGGAAAGGAAAAGGGAAAAGGGCTCAGAGATAGCAGTGGGTAGACCAAGATGTATGGACTCTGGGGCAGGCAGAAGAAAAGTCCTGAAAGCAGGACAGCTGAAGGACATGGAAGCACATGAGTAGAACTGCAGTAACCATTGGAACAAAGGAGAAGGCCACAACTGTTACAGCATAATGTCTTTACTATCACTTTAACTGTTGTATTAGGAAGTAATACATCCTAAACCAGCTTATTTCAAGTCATCCCAGATCACTCTACCACAGCCTCATTCACTACTCTACTGGAAACAGTGGGGTAAAGTGTTATACAAGCCAAAAGTTTCTTCTTATTTTGAATCAAAATTTCTGTTTGATAATCTTCATCATTCTTATTTTAAAAAATCTCTTCTTTTCCAAGGCACCCTAATGCCAATTTCTTCTTGCCTCCCATACATTAGCTCTCCATCCATTTATTTTTCAAATATATAGTTCTTGCTCTGTTGCCCCTTTCCCTTTGCATGCAGGCATTTTTGTCTCTCTTTCATGATGAAAATACCTTGTTCCCTTATTTGCTGTTAAAATTACACATATATATCATATATATGTATATGTTTGTTATTAAATGTATACTGCATATGTGCATTATTATGTTATATGTATTATTTGTATATAATATATAACATATTATACATACACACATGTATATGTATATGTATATGTATATGTATATGTATATGTATATGTATATGTATATGTATATGTATATATATATATATTATTTCCTTCATTTGACTACTAAACTTAATGCAAAAAGAGTCAAAATCTTTTCACCTTATTGGGTAAGTATTTAAGGTTTTAAATCAGAGAAGATAAACATATGTGAAGGAGGAAACAGCAACTGCTGTCAAGAATTAGGACAGTGAGGGTCAAAGCAGCTATCAGTAGTTCTTGGTAGGTGAAAAAGAACATGAAGGACAGGTCGATTATGTGCATTTATGACAAATTTACAAAGATTCTCTTCCACAGTATGAGAGAAAGAAAGGGATGATGTCGGTTTACAATCACAGAGGAATACAGTACTGAGTTTGATACCATGGAAAATTTTATATATGTGCCTTTGGGTGTGTATGTGTTTGAAAAATTATTTAAAAATTATTTTGATAACTGTTTCAATTTCAAAGGTAAATTCTAATCTTATATCCTACATAGTAAATATTAAAACACATAGGATCCTTAAGAAATAATCTAGTACTTAATTTTCTTTAAATTAGTTTAAGATTTAATCTCATTTCTCTATTCTGAGATGAGGAATGCAGTATTAACCCTGATGGCAATGTTCTGTCTGCATGGGATTACACAGGAATCCAGAGTGCATGTGATGCTTGGAAACTGTAGCAAATCCCAACTTCTAATCTACTTCAGTTGCTGCTCATGGCACTAGCAAACATAAACTCTTAAAACTCAGCAGTTCTCTGTTTTGATGCTACCTGCAGGACAACCCCCTTTGGTAAATCCACAAGGCTGTGTCAAGAGTGGGACAAAGGTTTTATAGAATTCTTTCCCTTTTTGTCCATGTTCTGCTCCTCAAGGCAGACACAGACTCACATGTGTACTCTAAAAGACATTCCAAGACAATATGCACCATAATCTCTGATGAGTATTGACTTTCCACAAATATAGGGAACATCAGGGCCTTTTGAACAGGACATGTTGCTCCTGGTCCTGCAGATATCTCTAAACTTAGGCACTGGATAATAGAGGCTAGTTCATGCCTGAGAAAGGGTAAGAACTGTTAGACTGTTTAGTGCTAACTCTGTTTTAAAGTAAAGCATAAATACAAGAAGACACAGACAGAAGTAAGTAGGCCCAACCCTTCCCTACATCCCTTCTGTTTGATAGAAGCATCCCTAACCTCAGGATGTTGGGAACAATTGCAGAGGAAACTACTACATTGGAGGCAGACTCACTGTCTTTTACATTTCTAGTTACATCAGCAACAGAATGATATATTGCCATAGAAGAATATTTCCTCTTTTCTAGGAAGCCATGTGAACAACACCAAAAATTTGCATTCCAGGACTTAAAATTATTGCTTTGGTAGTTTGGGGAGAGTTTCTTATCTGAGTTTCCCATTTAAGTATATTTATGGCTTTTCTGTGGGCAGGTCTGGCAATGGTCTACCAAACTGAGGGAAAGATATTAAAAAGAGCCTCTGCTGTCTTCTTGGAAAGAAAGAAGGGAAAATACAGAAGAAAAGAACCTATTAATACAGAATTTACTTCTGCCAAACATATGCAAATATCTTTTATTAAGCAGAAGGGGCAAATTATAGTATGTATGTGGAAATGTCCTGACAAATGGACCATAGCCTATGCAAGTATTTGGTTTCTGTTTTTCACATCATGGTTTGTGACTACCCTGAGCGAAGTTTGTTACAAAGATTTAACTTCCATTTAGAGGGCTGGATTTGAGAGGCTTCTTTAATCCTCCATTTCAGTAGTTTGTCTCTGATATAGTGAGTAAGATGATGTCTTATTCTAAATGCTGCATTTTGCTACACTACGAGAGAAATAATACTAAGAAAACACCGTTAACTGGCAGCAGTTAGAGATTTGGTTATAGTCACTAATCAATTAATATCATATGTTCTCTTTGAAAACAGCAAGGTATGAGTGATGAGCTTTCTGTATAAACCACCTTGAAACATTGAAGGGAATAATTAATTGAGGTCAGTTGCCAAACACAAATATTTATCTGCAGGCAAAGCAATCATTTCTCATCCCCATTAACAATTATGAGACCTTTTATTCATAATAAAGCAGTGCAGTCCTTAATATGAAAAGATGGCTCAGTGTATGCATTGCTGTGTTTGAGAGTTGAGCTTTGTGACTCCTCTCAGAGCTTTAGAAGTGGCTTTCTAAAGCGGAGGTTGAGCTGTTCTTTTCTTTACGCTATTCCATGCAGTGTGAAAAAGCTTTCAGACTGTGCCTTGCCATGAGAGATTCCAATTGTTTCTTTATTTTTATTCATTCTCTGAGAATTTCATTTAAGCATAGAGTATATTTTAACCATGTCAACACCCAGGCCTCATCCAAATTCCCTGGCACTACTTCCCCCACATCTTGGGATGGGAGTACTCCATTTTACAAGTAACATTAGAGCCCATTTTTTAAAATGGAGGCTCACTCTGCACCTGGGTAGACATATAACTAGCCCCATCTGTCTGGCAGCACCCACACAGCACAGACTGATGAATGGCTTATTCCTGGGAGTAGAAAGGGCGTCACTTTATAAATTTCTTGAGTTAAATCAGGACTTGTTTTAGTTTATATTTCTATGGCTGTGATAAAATATCCTGACAAAAAGCATTTTAATGGAAGGAAGGTTTTCTTTGGCTCACAGTTTCAGGCTATAGTCTATCACTATAAGGAGTTAAGCCAGGAACTTCAACAAACAGCTAGTCATAATATATCTAGAGTCAAGAGAAGAGAGACATAAATACATCCATCTTTGCTTGTTTTCTCATTTCCTCAACAGTTCAGGACCCCTGATTATAGTCCGGTGCTGAGTATTGGGCTGAGTTTTCTCACATCAATCAACAATAATAAAGACAGTCTCACACCAATTATACACACAGGTGAACCTGATATTGACAATTCCTAATTAAGACTCTTTTCTCAGGTAATTCTTGGCTGTGTCAGATTGACAGTTAAAAACTAACCATCACAGGGCTGTACATAATATTAAAATCAGACCTCAGGTATCAAATGCCAGACTGACTGAGGAAATGATGCAGTTCTTTATCTAATCTCACAGTGCTGATGGCTCACTCACCTGCCATTTGCTCTTCATGTGCAATGGGATAGACAAACAGGGGTCTTCTGCCTATGCTAGGGCTTCAGTTCACCTCAGAGAAGACATTAAAAATGAAAGGGAGGCGAATGGAGGATAGGAGAAGGAGGTGGTGGTGGGGGGACTTAGATAACAAGTAGCACTTTTGAACATCAACAATGGATCCTGAGACAAGTCTAAATACTTATTTAAACTCCTGAAATTGTTTGCAATGTCCTGGGGTGATATGAAAAGTGTCTATTCATTGCAGGTAGGGTACCACAGACCAAATAAATGATCCTGCCTGAAGAAATCCTGTTGACTCAATGAATTTATGTGCTTACAGGAACACAGGTGATTCAAAACAGATACATCACTGAAACCTATCTCACTGTGAGAGAATTAGTTAGATATTATTAGTCTTGAAGGTTATTGAATATGGGCCCTCTCCGCATTAACTATTAAGGCCAGAGAGAGCCGACCAGTGGGGGCGCACACCTTTAATCCCAGCACATGGAAGGCAGAGGCAGGTGGATTTCTGAGTTCAAGGCCAGCCTGGTCTACAAAGTGAGTTCCAGGACAGCCAGATCTACACAGAGAAACCCTGTCTTGAAAAAACCAACCAACCAATCAATCAATCAATCAATCAATCAATAAATATTTTTAAAAAGGCCAGAAAGACCCTATTAGTTTAAAAAACTGATTTTTATCTTTTTACTGGCTAGAGACTTGATGTTATAAATTGCCACAAAGATCATAAGAGTAAAACTGAGATAAAATCACAGATAATCTTTGTTTTGAGTTGCCCTTAAAATCTGAAATATTTAACTTTTCTTTGGGTGCCCCTTTAGAAATTCTGAGCTACTAAACTCTTCTTTGCATTCTTTTTTAGATTAGACATCAATAGCCTGCCTGATATAATTTTTCAGGTCTCATGCATTCTTGGAGCTCAAGTGACTAATTTTCTTTCAGGCTGTGATGGATGACTTTAGTTATCAACTCCTGGGACGAGAAGACCTCAACTGAAGAACTGCTCTCATCAGATTAGCCCATAACTATGTTTGTAGGGCATTTTCTTGGTTGCTAATTTCTGTAGGAAGGCCCAGTCTACTGTGGGTGATACCATCCCTAGGGCAATTGAGCTTGAGGCTCTACAAGAAAGGTAGCTGGCCATTAGCCCAAGAACAAACCAGTAAGCTGACGTCCTCCTTTTTTTTTTTTTTTTAAAAAAAAACTCTTGCCTTGAGTTATTGCCCCGATGTCCCTTTGATAATGGGCTGTAACCTGTAAAATGAACTAAATCCTTTCCTCCCCAACTTGGTTTTTGATAACAATGTTTATCATTGCAGCAAAAAGGCAAACAAGGACACAGGCATTCTTTGAGACTTGTTCTGAGATGCCACATTGCATGTGGTTTTAAAGATATACTTAGAAACAAGGAGTGGCTAACTCAATGAGAACCCATGATGTTTAAGTTTGTCCACTTAGATTGGAGCTTTTTGGAGGTCCCTGCCCCAGGATATCATTTAATTTAATTTCAGAAGTAATAATAAGAGTCGGGGAGTCTAAGTAATAGAAAAAATTCGAGTTTCAAGCACAGGATAGCAGAGCAGTACATGTGAGAGAGTGGCCAGATTTCTTACACACAAGACTACAGGCTTCACACAAAGGCAGTTCTCTTACAAGGAGGGAGGGAGAGTAAGGGAAAAGTCTTAGTATCCTTAGAGAGAAGACAGGATTAAGAGTTAGTAGGGGTGGCTTTTCCAGAGGACTGGGCTTTGATTCCCAGCACACAGATGATGGTTCACAGCTGTCTGTTTCTACAGTTGCAGGGATTTAATGCTATTTTCTGCCTCCATGGTTATCAGGTATCCTCATGCTATCCATTATGGTATGCATTATGCATGGTTACGCAGGCAAAAGACCCGTGCATATAAAATAAGATAATGATAGTTAAGAAATTCAAACAAGTTGGGTTTTTGGCCAGAAAAGAAAAAAGTACAAAAAGAAAATATCCAGAAATCTGAAGAATAAGACCAGGGAGGTATGTGGCATTCAGTAAATGCTCATGAGTGATATACCCAGATAGATCACCCAAGAAAATGTCACTGGTAGCAGCAAACCAGTCCAGCACTGTGCCTTGTAGCCTGAGAAATCCTTTTCCACTGAAATATCCCCACCTGGGAGAAGCTAGATATTTTGGTTCACAACAGAAAAGAATTTCAGGACAAATCAGAGTGAATTAAAGTTAGTGAGTTTATTAATTATTTAGACAGAGTAACAGAAAAGTGGCACTACACACCAAAGACATGAGTACTTCTCATAAGGAAGAGTTGTGTATGTGGTTTTCTGGTTTTCTGAATTACATTGCTTGAAGGGCATACATTTAGGTTTCTAGATCTCAAAGATTTTCATCCAGTCTACAGGCTACTTCTTCACTTGATTGGCGTGCACAATCACTTCTCTTTTGCTGTGCACAAACATTCTAACTTCATGAAGTCCCATTTGGCCTTGTTTCATGAGTGACCTGTGTTCAATTTCAGAAGTCTATAACAGGTTTTGTCCTAATTCTCATCTTAAGAGCCAGGATTTACAAGGTGTTGGGGAGTGTGTAGTGGGAGTTGGACATGTCCAAACCTCTATCTTCATGAGCCAGGGATCAAAGAGTGTTAAGTTTGTGCCCCTGGTATAAGTGAATTGTATTTACTACCTTCTTTAGTCAAGGAGCATACAGAGCAGCAGAGCTGTGTACTGGCTTCATCTGTTAGGATGCAACAGAGCTGTATAGAAGTTGCAGTGCTATAGGATATCTAAAGATTTCACATGGGCCTGTCTAGGGTAAGTACAAAAGTGTACATGAGAGGCAGGACTCTGGGAACTGTATACCTGCTAGAGTGTAATGTTGGCTGAAGGCAGAGGTTTCCATGGAGAGGCTTCCGTGGCATCTCATTATCTCTTACCTGTTAGGGCCTGGTGCTGGTAGGGTAGCCAGATGACATTAAAGAAAATTGTATGTTTGTGTGTGTGTGTGTGTGTGTGTGTGTAGGTGTGTAAAGTCAGAGGATGTCAGACCTTGAGCTCACACCATCAGGATTTGCCCGAGGCTTCCTTTCTTACTGACACTTGCAGCCACTGATGGCATTTTTGAATAATGGAAGTTTTTCATTTTAGTGGAATTCATCAGATTTAACATTGTTATTGTTATTACCTTTCTTAACAACTGGTTAGTTCAACCAATAGGATATTGAGTAGAGGAAGTGATAATGAATACTCTCATCTCTCTTGCTGTCAAAAGAAAAGCTTCCAGGTTCTCACTGTTACACGAACTGTGCACTGTATAAGTTTAAGATTTCTGTGTAGGGGGTTGGAGTTATGACTCAGCAGTTAAGAGCACTGATTGCTCTTCCAGAGGTCCTGAGTTCAATTCCCAGTAACCATATGGTGGCTCACAACTATCTGTAGTCGGACTCAACGTCCCCTTCTGGTATGTCTGAAGACAGCTACATTGTACTGTTCATATGCATAAAATAAAGAATTCTTTAAAAAAAATCCCTGTGTTGGTCCTTGATCCAGTAGCACTGAGTCAGCAAGGATAATGCCTGGTAATGTATAAGGCAATGTGCATAATATAAGAACATTTAAAACTTGGGGAAAGATTGGCCTAAAGATCGGCATTTTGCACCTAAAACCCAGAAATGAGTTCCAAGAAAAAGTCTCTTCCTTGATGTCCAGTCAATATCTTCCTTCAGTTGATTCTTAATCTCCATTACAATTTGCCCAGTTCTGGGAAAGTGGCCCTCTTTACTCCTCCATTTTTTCCCCTTGTGTAAGCCAATGATAGTTTCATTCACGTTTACAAAGTACCATAAGTACATTCCGGGGTGGAATGAATATATTAAAACATTTGATAGTAACTAAAGAGTACACTTGAGGGAGCTCATGGAATTGTGCTTCATGCTTTTGGACTCTTGGTATTAAAATGCTCACCAGCTGTGTTCACTCAGCATGTCTTTCACATTTGAATGTGGTCCCAACTTGGAGACAAACAGCTAAGAAATAAATTCTGAAATGGATCAGAAAGAGCATTAACTTGCACATCTCATGGCTGCCTTTCTTTGGCCTGTTTTCTTTAGGCCCTGACTAATCCACAAATCCTTGATTTCCACTTGATACTCGGATATAGAGCATTAATGTATTCTTTGCAGTTTTTGTTCGTTCCGGGTCAGGGAAGGGTTAGGACATCTTAAGTCTGGGTTTCATTCTTTTCTGTACTTCCTGTGTAATTTAATGTTGCTCCATCTGTGTTCGGAATCTGGTTAGAGTGAAGGACTGTCTGTCTCGTTGGTAGGTCACCATGCTTCCAGCAGCAACTTCCCAGTGGAGCTGCCGCAGTGCTTATAGGGAAACTGGCCCACTCTAAATGCTTGTCTGTAGATTCAGGAGAATGCATTAAGTTTTTACATTTTCACCTAGCATTACTCAATTTAGAAACAATCAAGTTTTCCCTCACATATGCTGTGATGTTTCTTCTGTTAGCCTACTGAATTGAAAACATCTGCTTTTTAAGAGTTTGTGGTAATGGCTCATAAATGTGGGATAGATACTGTTACAAGTTTCCAACATCTTCTGTGCTTCTTCACCAACATCATATATATATATATATATATATATATATATATATATATATATATATGCATGTATACCTATATATATGTGTATGTGCATATGCATATGTATATGTATATATATATTATATAATATTAGTGGAGAAGCACAGATGTTGGAAATTTAAATATATGCATATATTTAATATATGTTTATATATTAAATATATGCATTAAATATATAATATATTATACATCCTTAAATATATAAATTTTAATATATTAAATATACTTATTTCTTAATATTGACAAATAGAAGGAAGAGTCAGTTTTAGATATTAGAAGCACACATTTCCACAAACTCATCACCCTATATTTCTTAAACTTAAATGCGTATTGTAGGAATCTGATCAAGGCAATGGGAAATGGAGACTTCTTCAGGAAAATAGCTTTTAATTACATTAGCAGTTTCAGCTTACCGCCTGTTCAAAATAACATGCAGGGAGTGTGGTAAAATGGGATCTTTATACAATTTTTGTTTCTTTGTCCCCCATTTATGTGAACACATAATTTTATTGGTTATTTCAAAAACCTTAAGGTAGGAGTCTAAAGATAGCCTGGATATGGAGGAAAGGAAAGTCACTAAGGTAATGTAACATTCTGGCAAAGACTAATCTACACAGTAATTTCTTTGTTTAGCAAAGTCTCTGGGAAGTCTTACTAAGCTAAGTAAAAGCGATGTGGTGAAAGTTGATGTACACTATGTATCAAGATCTCCATGCCAAGATCCAGGTCAGAATCTTCTTTCTTCCAGCCTCAAGATCTGGATCACAGAAATAGTCTGATTTCCAGTGAATCCACTTAACAAATACTTCTCAAGAATGTGCACTATATCAGAGATTATTTGATTTAGCAAAGAAGATTGATTCCCTTCCCTGTGCCACAGAAATTCAGATAGGAAAAACCCAGTAATGTTTACTGAACTTCCTGACTCCCTTCTTTTCTATTGAATGATATGAATGTTTGGTCAATAATGGGTGATCAAGATTCAATTTCTTGAGGGAAATCTGCCCAACCAGTGTCACAGGTTCCTTTCAGTTTGGGCCAGTGCCTTGAGCAGACCTTGGGTGCAAACTCTGCAGCCAGTCCCACAATACCCAGAGGTGTTGATCCAATCCCAGGTGCTCCAACCCTGCCAGAATCATAGGATAAGAGGTGAGGAGGACATAACATCTGCCCCAACACCAGAAGTAACTGGGACCAGCAGGATCCAGGCACCTGGAAACTCTGCCTGACCAGTGGCAGGGTGCCTTTTAGTCTGGGCCAGAACCCTGAGTAGACCATGTGCACTAACTCCACAGCCTGTCTCACAACACACAGAGGAAGCTCAACTTCCAGGCCCTCTAACACATTCAGGACCACAGGATCCCAGGATCCCAGGCTCCTAGGAGCTTGGTCACACCAGGATCTCTGGGTCCCAGAGGCAACTTGACTCCCAGGAGCTCTGACACACACAGGATCTCAGGATCACAGAATCCCAGTATCACAGGATAACAAAGAGAGCTGAACTCAGAAGGAGTTCAACCAGAATCACAGAAAGGACAGGCTCCAGTCAGATATAGCAAGTTTAGGTAGCACTAGAGATAATCAGATGGTGAGAGACAAGCATACGAACATAAGTAACAGAATCCAAGTTTACATGGCATCATCAGAACCCAATTCTCTCACCATAGCAAGTCCTGGATACACAATCACACAGGAAAAGCAAGACTTGGATCTAAAAATCACTTCTCAGGATGATGATAGAGGAATTTAAGAGGGACATAAACAACCCTTAAAGAAATACAGGAGAACACAGGAAAACAGCTAGAAGCCTTTAAAGAGTAAACACACACACAAAAACCCTTAAAGAATTATAGGAAAACCGTCCCATAATCAGCTTCTAAACGCTGACACCATTGCATACACTAGCAAGATTTTGCTGAAAGGACCCAAATATAGCTGTCTCTTGTGAGACGATGCCGGGGCCTAGCAAACACAGGAGTGGATGTTCACAGTCAGCTATTGGATGTATCACAGGGCTCCCAATGGAGAAGCTAGAGAAAGTACCCAAGGAGCTAAAGGGATCTGCAACCCTATTGTTGGAACAACATGATGTACTAACCAGAACCCTGGAGCTCTTGTCTCTAGCTGCATATGTATCGAAAGATGGCCTAGTCGGCCATCAATGGAAAGAGAGGCCCATTGGACTTGCAAACTTTATATGCCCCAATATAGGGGAATGCCAGGGCCAAAAGAATGGGAATGGGTGGGTAGGGAAGTGGGGGGCGCTATGGGGGACTTTTGGGATAGTATTGGAAATGTAATTGAGGAAAATATGTAATAAAAATATAAAAAAAAAAAATAGGAAAACACAAATAGGTGAAGGAAAGGAACAAAACCACCCACAATCTAAAAATGGAAGTAAAACAATAAAGAAACTACAAAGGGAGACAAACCTGGAGACAGAAACCTAGGAAAGAGAGCAGGAGCCATAGATACAAGCACCACCAACAGACAACAAGAGATAGAAGAGAGAATCTCATGTGCAGAAGATACCATAAAAAACATTGATAGAACAGTCAAATAAAATGCAAAATGCAAAAAGTTCCTAATCCAAACCATCCAGGACACATTGAGAAGACTAAATCTAAGGATGATAGGTATAGAAGAGAATAAAGATTCCCAACTTAAAGGGCCAGTAAATATCTTCAACAAAATCATAGGAGAAAACTTTCCTAACCTAAAGAAAGAGATGCCCATGAACATACAGGACACCTACAGAACTTCAAATAGATTGGACCAGAAAAGAATTCCTCCTGTCACATAATAATCAAAACACCAAATGCACTAAACAAAAAAAGAGTATTAAAAGCAGTAAGGAAAAAAGGTCAAGTAACACCTAAAGGCAGACCTATCAGAATTACACCAGAGCCTATGAAATCTAGAAGATCTTGGGAAGATGTTATACACACCCTAAGTGAACACAAATGCCAGCCCAGGTATACCCAGCAAACTGCACAATTACCATAGACAGAGAAACCAATATATTCTATGACAAAACCAAATTTACACTATATTTTTCCACAAATCCAGCCCTACAAAGAATAATAGATGGAAAACACCAACAGAAGGAGGGAAACTACACCCTAAAAAAAAAAAAAAAAAAAAAAAGTAATCTTTTAACAAACCCAAAAGAAGATAGCCACAGAAATATAATTTCACCTCTAACAATAAAAATAACAGGAGGTAACAATCAATTTTCCTTAATATCTCTTAAAATCAATGGACTCAATTCCCCAATAAAAAGACATAGATTAACAGACTGGATAAACAGGACCCAGCATTTTGCTGCATACCGGAAACACATCTCAGTGACAAAGACAGACACTACCTAAGAGTGAAAAGTTGGAAAACAATTTTCCAAGCAAATGGTCCCAAGGAAAAAGCTGGAGTAGTCATTCTAATATTGAATAAATCAACTTTCAACCAGAACTTTAAAAAAAAAAATAAGGAAGGACACTTTATACTGGTCGCAGGAAAAAAACCTACCAAGATTAACTCTCAATTCTGAATATCTATGCTCCAAATGCAAGGGCACCCACATTCATAAAAGAAACTTTACTAAAGCTCAAAGCACACATCATACCCCACACAATAATAGTGGGAGAGTTCAACACTCCACTCTCAGCAATAGACAGATCATGGAAACATAAATTAAACAGAGACACAGTGAAACTAACAGAAGTTATGAAACAAATGGATTTAACAGATATCGATAGAATATTTAATCATAAAACAAAAGAATATACTTTCTCAGCACCTTAAGGTATCTTTCTCCAAAACTGACCATATAATTGGTCACAAAAGAGAATCAACAGATACAAGAAGATTGAAACAATCCCATGTACCCTATCAGATCACTATGGACTAAGACTGGCCTTAAATACCAACAAAAACAATGAAAGCACACATACACATTGAAGCTGAACAATGCTCTACTCAATGATAACTTGGTTAAGGAAAAAAAAATAAAGAAATTAAAGGCTTGTTAGAATTTAGTGATAATGGAGACACATCATACCAAAACTTATTGGACACAATGAATGCCGTGGTCAGAAGAAAACTTATATCTCTAAGTGTCTCCAAAAAGAAAGTGGAGAGAGCTTACATTGGCAGCTTGACAACACACCTGAAAGCTCTAGAACAAAAAGAAGCAAATATACCCAAGAGGAGTAGACAGCAGGAAATAATCAAACTCAGGACTGAAATCAACCAAATGGAAACAAAGAGAACTACTCAAAGAATTAACCAAACCAGGAGCTGGTTCTTTGAGAAAAATCAACAAGATAAATAAACTATTAACCAGACTAGCCAAAGGGTAGAAAGACAATATCCAAATTAATAAAATCAGAAATGAAAAGGGAGACATAACAATGAAATATATCTTAAAATAATTTTCTGTTTTTTTAATATTAACAGCTGAAAATATTAAAATCATGTTCTACAAACATCATGGAAATATTACTGTTAATTCTCCTCACTATGCTTGAAATTAGCATTTTCTTAATGTTTAACTCCAAAGAGTTTTTGCTATTTTGAAAAATTTTAAATATAGTCACTGATAAAATAATTTCTTTCCTAGAAACACTGATAATCTTTTTTTAAGCAAACTGATTGTTAGACAATGTACACACATATATAATGTGTTTTAAATACTCTCCCACTATATCAGTTGGTATCATTTAAGGGCTTTTGAATATATTTGTTAATGATTCATTTTTAATGTTTTATGCTCTTTTACTATGCTTAATTATCAAATAATAATTTGTATGTTTTGAAACAATTTAGTATTAAACATTAATTATAGGATCCTCAGTTATGGATCCTTAGTATTAAATATTCATTAATGATATTTTTAGTGTATGAAGGGGTATGAATATAAAAGTTGCACCAATTTTTTACATATTATTTAATTCTCAAAATACTCAATATTATCAATATGTTTGGTCTATAAAATACATTTAAATAATAAAAATATTAAGAAAAAAATGAAAGTTCATGTACATTCAAGGACATGGCTTTTTTTTTTTTTTTTTAATGTTTTTCTTTTCACTGGCTCCTAAGGTCCTTGATCACATTGGCTCAAAGCTAGTTGAATGATATCACCTAGTAAATTAGTTTTCTTAGGCCATTTCTGTTGGTATAGAGTGGAAAATTGTCTATTTCAATGGTCTCTTGAGTAGAAGGCTATGAATTCAAGTCACGGGCAACTGTCCTCCACATTGTGTATCTAGATTCTGCTTATAAGAGAAAACAAGTCATATCCTCAGATGACAAATGACTGTCACCTGTGGACGGACCTTGATGGCCATTATTTATGCTTAATATTGGTACCATTTCTTTTTAATCATACTTTCATAAATTTACATATTGACTTTTTACCTCCTATTTGAATTGATTTTGTGTTCTTTGAACCTGGAAATGTCCTAACCTAAATTATGAGCAGCGACAAGTAAAATGAAGGCTTCATAAAAATATGAAAATCCTTCTTTTTTTTTTTGCCATTTACTTCACTTTTATTTTTTTATTTTTTTTTTATTACATATTTTCCTCAATTACATTTCCAATGCTATCCCAAAAGTCCCCCATTACCCCCCCCCCCACTTCCCTACCCACCCATTCCCATTCTTTTGGCCCTGGCATTCCCCTATATTGGGGCATATAAAGTTTGCAAGTCCAATGGGCCTCTCTTTCCATTGATGGCCAACTAGGCCATCTTTCGATACATATGCAGCTAGAGACAAGAGCTCCGGGGTTCTGGTTAGTACATCATGTTGTTCCAACAATAGGGTTGCAGATCCCTTTAGCTCCTTGGGTACTTTCTCTAGCTTCTCCATTGGGAGCCCTGTGATACATCCAATAGCTGACTGTGAACATCCACTCCTGTGTTTGCTAGGCCGCGGCATCGTCTCACAAGAGACAGCTATATTTGGGTCCTTTCAGCAAAATCTTGCTAGTGTATGCAATGGTGTCAGCGTTTAGAAGCTGATTATGGGATGGATCCCTGGATACGGCAGTCTCTAAATGGTCCATCCTTTCATCACAGCTACGAACTTTGTCTCTGTAACTCCTTCCATGGGTGTTTTGTTCCCAATTCTAAGAAGGTGCACAGTGTCCACACTTTGGTCTTCATTCTTCTTGAGTTTCATGCGTTTATCAAATTGTATCTTATATCTTGGGTATCCTAAGTTTTGGGCTAATATCCACTTATCAATGAATACATATTGTGTGAGTTCTTTTGTGATTGTGTTACTTCACTCAAGATGATGCCCTCCAGGTCCATCCATTTGGCTAGGAATTTCATAAATTCATTCTTTTTAATAGCTGAGTAGTACTCCATTGTGTAAATGTACCATAATTTCTGTATCCATTCCTCTGTTGAGGGACATCTGGGTTCTTTCCAGCTTCTGGCTATTATAAATAGGGCTGCTATGAACATAGTGGAGCATGTGTCCTTTTTACCGGTTGGGACATCTTCTGGATATATGCCCAGGAGAGGTGTTGCTGGATCCTCCGGTAGTACTATGTCCAATTTTCTGAGGAACCGCCAGACTGATTTCCAGAGTGGTTGTACAAGCTTGCAATCCCACCAACAATGGAGGAGTGTTCCTCTTTCTCCACATCCTCGCCAGCATCTGCTGTCACCTGAATTTTTGATCTTAGCCATTCTGACTGGTGTGAGGTGGAATCTCAGGGTTGTTTTGATTTGCATTTCCCTGATGATTAAGGATGTTGAACATTTTTTCAGGTGTTTCTCTGCCATTCGGTATTCCTCAGGTGAGAATTCTTTGTTCAGTTCTGAGCCCCATTTTTTAATGGGGTTATTTGACTTTCTGGAGTCCACCTTCTTGAGTTCTTTATATATATTGGATATTAGTCCCTTATCTGATTTAGGATAGGTGAAGATCCTTTCCCAATCTGTTGGTGGTTTTTTTGTCTTATTGATGGTGTCTTTAGCCTTGCAGAAGCTTTGTAGTTTCATGAGGTCCCACTTGTCAATTCTCGATCTTACAACACAAGCCATTACTGTTCTATTCAGGAATTTTTACCCTGTGCCCATATCTTCAAGGCTTTTCCCCACTTTCTCCTCTATAAGTTTCAGTGTCTCTGGTTTTATGTGAAGTTCCTTGATCCACTTAGACTTGACCTTAGTACAAGGAGATAGGAATGGATCGATTCGCATTCTTCTACATGTTAACAACCAGTTGTGCCAGCACCATTTGTTGAAAATGCTGTCTTTCTTCCACTGGATGTTTTTAGCTCCCTTGTCGAAGATCAAGTGACCATAGGTGTGTGGGTTCATTTCTGGGTCTTCAATTCTATTCCATTGGTCAATTTGTCTGTCACTATACCAGTACCATGCAGTTTTTATCACAATTGCTCTGTAGTAGAGCTTTAGGTCCGGCATGGTGATTCCACCAGAGGTTCTTTTATCCTTGAGAAGAGTTTTTGCTATCCTAGGTTTTTTGTTATTCCAGATGAATTTGCAGATTGCACTTTCTAATTCGTTGAAGAATTGATTTGGAATTTTGATGGGGATTGCATTGAATCTGTAGATTGCTTTTGGCAAGATAGCCATTTTTACAATGTTGATCCTGCCAATCCATGAGCATGGGAGATCTTTCCATCTTCTGAGATCTTCTAGAATTTCTTTCTTCAGAGACTTGAAGTTTTTATTATACAGATCTTTCACTTCCTTAGTTAGAGTCACGCCAAGATATTTTATATAATTTGTGACTATTGAGAAGGGTGTTGTTTCCCTAATTTCTTTCTCAGCCTGTTTATTCTTTGTGTAGAGAAAGGCCATTGATTTGTTTGAGTTAATTTTATATCCAGCTACTTCACCGAAGCTGTTTATCAGGCTTAGGAGTTCTCTGGTGGAATTTTTAGGGTCACTTATATATACTATCATATCATCTGCAAAGAGTGATATTTTGACTTCATCTTTTCCAATTTGTATCCCTTTGATCTCCTTTTGTTGTCGAATTGCTCTGGCTAGGACTTCAAGTACAATGTTGAATAGGTATGGAGAAAGTGGACAGCCTTGTCTAGTCCCTGATTTTAGAGGGATTGCTTCAAGCTTCTCACCATTTACTTTGATGTTGGCTACTGGTTTGCTGTAGATTGCTTTTATCATGTTTAGGTATGGGCCTTGAATTCCTGATCTTTCCAAGACTTTTATCATGAATGGGTGTTGGATCTTGTCAAATGCTTTTTCCGCATCTAACGAGATGACCATGTGGTTTTTGTCTTTGAGTTTGTTTATATACTGGATTACGTTGATGGATTTCCGTATATTGAACCATCCCTGCATCCCTGGGATGAAACCTACTTGGTCAGGATGGATGATTGTTTTGATGGTTCTTGGATTCGGTTAGCAAGAACTTTATTGAGCATTTTTGCATCAATATTCATAAGGGATATTGGTCTGAAGTTTTCTATCTTTGTTGGGTCTTTTTGTGGTTTAGGTATCAGAGTAATTGTGACTTCATAGAATGAGTTGGGTAGAGTACCTTCTGTTTCTATTTTGTGGAATAGTTTGTGAAGAACTGGGATTAGATCTTCTTTGAAGGTCTGATAGAACTCTGCACTAAACCCATCTGGTCCTGGGCTTTTTTTAGTTGGGAGACTATTAATGACTGCTCTATTTCTTCGGGGGATATAGGGCTGTTTAGATCATTAACCTGATCTTGATTCAACTTTGGTACCTGGTATCTGTCTAGGAACTTCTCCATTTCATCCAGGTTCTCCAGTTTTATTGAGTATAGCCTTTGGTAGAAGGATCTGATGGTGTTTTGGATGTCTTCAGGATCTGTTGTTATGTCTCCTTTTTCATTTCTGATTTTGTTAATTAGGATGCTTTCCCTGTGCCCTCTAATGAGTCTGGCTAAGGGTTTATCTATCTTGTTGATTTTCTCAAAGAACCAGCTCCTTGATTGGTTGATTCTTTGAATAGTTTTTCTTGTTTCCACTTGGTTGATTTCACCCCTGAGTTTGATTATTTCCTGCCGTCTACTCCTCTTGGGTGAATTTGCTTCCTTTTGTTCTAGTGCTTTTAGGTGTGTTGTCAAGCTGCTAATGTGTGCTCTCTCTAGTTTCCTTTTGGAGGCACTCAGAGCTATGAGTTTTCCTCTTAGAAATGCTTTCATTGCGTCCCATAAGTTTGGGTATGTTGTGGCTTCCTTTTCATTGAACTCTAAAAAGTCCTTAATTTCTTTCTTTATTCCTTCTTTGACCAAGGTATCATTGAGAAGAGTGTTGTTCAGTTTCCACGTGAAGGTTGGCTTTCTATTATTTATTTTGTTATTGAAGATCAGCCTTAGTCCATGGTGATCTGATAGGATGCATGGGACAATTTCAATATTTTTGTATCTGTTGAGGCCTGCTTTGTGACCAATTATGTGGTCAATTTTGGAGAAGGTACCATGAGGTGCTGAGAAGAAGGTATATCCTTTTGTTTTAGGATAGAATGTTCTGTAGATATCTGCCAGATCCATTTGATTCATAATTTCTGTTAGTTTCACTGTGTCCCTGTTTAGTTTCTGTTTCCATGATCTGTCCATTGGTGAAAGTGGTGTGTTGAAGTCTCCCACTATTATTGTATGAGGTGCAATGTGTGCTTTGAGTTTTACTAAAGTTTCTTTAATGAATGTGGCTGCCTTTGTATTTGGAGCATAGATATTCAGGATTGATAGTTCCTCTTGGAGGATTTTACCTTTGATGAGTATGAAGTGTCCCTCCCTGTCTTTTTTAATGACTTTGGGTTGGAAGTCAATCTTATCAGATATTAGAATGGCTACTCCAGCTTGTTTCTTCATGCCATTTGCTTGGAAAATTGTTTTCCATCCTTTCATTCTGAGGTAGTGTCTATCCTTTTCTCTGAGATGAGTTTCCTGTAAGCAGCAAAATGTTGGGTCTTGTTTGTGTAGCCAGTTTGTTAGTCTATGTCTTTTTATCGGGGAGTTGAGTCCATTGATATTAAGAGATATTAAGGAAAAGTAATTGTTGTTTCCTGTTATTATTGTTGTTAAAGTTGGCATTTTGTTCTTGTGGCTGTCTTCTTTTAGGTTTGTTGAGGGATTACCTTCTTGTTGTTTCTAGGGCGTGGTTCCTGTCCTTGTATTGGTTTTTTTCTGTTATTATCCTTTGAAGGGCTGGATTCGTGGAGAGATAATGTGTGAATTTGGTTTTGTCGTGGAATACTTTGGTTTCTCCATCTATGTTAATTGAGAGTTTGGCTGGGTATAGTAGCCTGGGCTGGAATTTGTGTTCTTTTAGTGTCTGTATAACATCCGTCCAGGATCTTCTGGCTTTCATAGTCTCTGGTGAAAAATCTGGTGTAATTCTGATAGGCTTGCCTTTATATGTTACTTGGCCTTTTTCTCTTACTGCTTTTAGTATTCTATCTTTATTTAGAGCATTTGTTGTTCTGATTATAATGTGTCGGGAGGTATTTCTTTTCTGGTCCAGTCTATTTGGAGTTCTGTAGGCTTCTTGTATGTTCATGGGCATCTTTTTCTTTAGATTTGGGAAGTTTTCTTCTATAATTTTGTTGAAGATGTTTGCTGGTCCTTTGAGTTGAAAATCTTCATTCTCATCCACTCCTATTATCCGTAGGTTTGGTCTTCTCATTGCGTCCTGTATTTCTTGGATGTTTTGAGTTAGGATCTTTTTGCATTTTACATTTTCCTTGATTGTTGTGCCGATGTTCTCTATGGAATCTTCTGCACCTGAGATTCTCTCTTCCATCTCTTGTATTCTGTTGCTGATGCTGGTATCTATGGTTCCAGATTTCTTTCCTAGGGTTTCTATCTCCAGTGTTGCCTCATTTTGGGTTTTCTTTATTGTGTCTACTTCCCTTTTTAGGTCTAGTATGGTTTTGTTCATTTCCATCATCTGTTTGGATGTGTTTTCCTGTTTTTCATTAAGGACTTCTACCTGTTTGATTATGTTATCCTGTTTTTCTTTAAGGATTTGTAACTCTTTAGCAGTGTTCTCCTGCAATTCTTTAAGGGATTTTTGTGCTTCCTCTTTATTGTCTTCTGCCTGTTTAGCAGTGTTCTCCTGCATTTCTTTAAGTGTGTTATTAAAGTCCTTCTTGAAGTCCTCTATCATCATCAGGAGATATGCTTTTAAATCCGTGTCTAGCTTTTCCGGTGTGTTGGGGTGCCCTGGACTGGGCGAAGTGGGGGTGCTGGGTTCTGATGATGGTGAGTGGTCTTGGTTTCTGTTAGTAAGATTATTACGTTTACCTTTCGCCATCTGGTAATCTCTGGGGTTAGTTGTTTTCGTTGTCACTGTTTAAAGATTGGAGCAGAAGCTGTGTTCCACTCACCAGCAGTCCCAAAATCCTGCGGCGGGGGTTGTGGGTAGCTGGCGGGTGTCAGGCAACCCTGCTCTCCCGCAACCCCGGCGCTGATCCGGCCGGATGAGGCCTGTGGCCCTACTCAGGCCGGTTTCTGCTTCCCTAACTAATGCAGTCTCAGGTCCGGAGCACTTGGATTGGAGCAGAAGCTGTGCTCCACTCATCAGAAGTCTTAAGATCCTGTGGCGGGTGTTGTGGGTAGCTGGCAAGTGTCAGTCGACCCTGCGCCCCAGCTGCCCCGGTGCTTTTCTGACCGGAAGAGGGTTGTGGCCCTATGTAGGCCGGATTTCTCTCTCCCCAACCAGAGCAGTCTCAGGTCCCGCGTGATTGGACTGGAGCAGAAGCTGTGTTCCACTCACCAGCAGTCCCAAAATCCTGTGGCGGGGGGTCGTGGGTAGCTGGTGGGTGTCAGGCAACCCTGCGCTCCTGCTACCCCGGCGCTGATCCAGCTGGATGAGGCCTGTGGCCCTACTCAGGCCGGTTTCTGCTTCCCTAACTAATGCAGTCTCAGGTCCCGCACAATAGGATTGGAGCAGAAGCTGTGCTCCACTCACCAGAAGTCTTAAGATCCTGTGGCGGGTGTTGTGGGTAGCTGGCGAGTGTCAGTGGACCCTGCGCCCCAGCTGCCCCGGTGCTTTTCTGACCGGAAGAGCATGAAAATCCTTCTATTACATATTTTCTAGATTTCTTTTTACAGAGAAGCACTTCTCTGTCCACCTTTGGCTTTTTTGTTGTGTTTGTTTATTTGGAGAGTGTTGTGTGGAGGTCAGAAGACATCTTGTCGAAGTCTGTTCTCTCCTCTGTCCATATGTATGTATTTTGGTGACTGAATTCAGGTTGTTGTGTTTGGGGCAAATACTCTTACCTACTGAACCATCTCACCATCCCTCACTGTTTTTGTAGCCAGTGTCAATATATTGATTTTGTTTTTCTAGACCTGGAAAAGAGGGAACACATAATGCTATGTTTAGGCAGGTCACAGCAAATGAGTTTGCAAAATGTTTTATGACTTGGCCTGTATCTTTTTTTTTTTTTTTTTTTGTAACTCAGAAAGCCAAAAGCCAGTATGCAAATGAAAAGGGAAATATCTCATCCTTAAGGGGAAAGTTCCAAAATAAAGTAGATTTAAATTTTTAACACTATGATTAGACTATAATTTTTAAATGCATTTGGAAAACTATGTTTGATATCATGGCTTTTACTCCAATGCCTGTAAGCCAGACAAATTAAAGATAGGATGTTATTTGTCATGTGTATCAGGAAAACTTAGAGTGATTTCCACTAATAATTAGACCTAGGAGAATAGAAATGTACCAAGAACACACCAGGGAAGGAGAATGTATGGAAATAGTGATTTTTTTGAACTGCTTCCACATAATGGCCTGGAAACTTAAAAAAATATAGAACTCAGCTCTATTAACCACTGATCAAATTACTCTGGAGTGAGGTCTTGGAATTTCATTTTAAAAATCCTTTGGTGATTCTAATGTTTGCCTAGGTTTGGACCAAAACTCTCTCCCTTGAGTTCATCTGTATTGGTTTTAGCACATAATTATGAAGACCTGTGAAACAGAAGGCTAAGACTTGGCCTCTCATTTGTCATTAGTGAAGTGTGTGGCTTTGGACAAATAATTTTCTGATTTTCACCTAAATAAAGAGAATTAGTCTAAAGTAACTCCAAGGCCTATTGTAGTCTGATGTTAGAAAAACCTGAGCTTTTGAAGGGTTCTTCTTTCAAGGCATTAACGACTCTTGTAATTAGAACCTGCTTGGCTCAGTCTTAGGTAATGTCAGGCCAGTACTTGGAAGAAGGGTAAATTAAGTTCATGGTTTAGAAGCCAAGAATTGTGGCATAAGAGAAATGATAGAACCGGCTACTGATTAATGCCAGGCCTATTTGAGAGCATTTTTGGTGTCTTTATGCCAGCTGGAAGGATGAGGGGCCTGCCACCTTCTGGGAGATGATGTAATCTCTGCAATTTAATACAGCACAACATCCAACAAGGAATATGCTGAAGGACATGGTTACTTTTCACAGAGGGAATCTTCATGGCTGCTTCTAATAAAGAGGAACTGCATTGGGTGAAGCTCATTAGTGACCTAATTCAGTGTACTCTTCAGTAAACAATTGGAGACAAACAGGAATATATGATTTATTAAAAACAGAGAGCCTAATTCATGAGTCCCAAGGCATTTTGTTAAATCGTTATATGATACCATTTCTTTCTTTTTTAAAATTGGATATTTTATTTGTTTACATTTAAAACATTATCCCCTTTCTCAGTTTCCCCTCTGCAAACTACCATTCCATGTCTCCCTCTTTACCCTGCTTCTATGAGGGTGCTCCAGCCCTACCCCAAATCCTGCCTCACCGCCCTAGCATTCCTCTACACTGGGGCATTAAGCCTTCACATGACCAAGGGCCTCCCCTCCTATTGAAGCCAGATATTGCTCCTTCAGCTCCTTTAGTCCTTTTCTTAAGTCCTCCATTGTGGTCACTGTGCTTAGTCCTTTGGTTGACTGCAAGCAACCTCATCTGTATTGGTTAGGATCTGGCAGAACCTCTCAGGAGACAGCTGTAATAGCACTTCTTGGCATCAGCAATAGTGTCTGGGTTTGGTGTCTGCATGTGGGATGGATCCCCAGGTAGGGCAATCTCTGAATGGCCTTTCCTTCAGTCTCCATTCCACTCTTTGTCCCTGTATTTACTTTAGATAGGAGCAATTCTGGGTTAAAATTTTTGGAGGTGGGTGGGTGGCACTAACCCTCAATTGGGGGCCATGCCTAACCTCTGGATATGATCTCAACAGGTTCTACCTCCCCTTTTTTTCAGAAATGCCATCCTGAGGGGTCCTGGGAGGCTCTTGCTTTCCTGTCAACTGTGACTTTCTGGTTGCTACCCTCAGTTCCCCATCCCCCATTGCTACACACCTCTTTCCAATTTACTGACCCCCTGAACATCTCCTCCCATACCTGATTCTGCCCCTTTCCACCCTTCCCCTTCTCTCTTCCTCCCAAGTCCCTCCCACCCCCTACTTCCCTTGATTATATTATTCCCCATTCTAAGAAGGACTAAAGTGGATACTATTCGGTATTCCTTCCTCTTGAGCCGCATGTGGTCTGTATGATGGGTATTCCACACTCTCTACCTAATATACAAGAGTATATACTATGGGTGTTCTTTTGTGACTGAGTTACCCCACTCAGGATGATATTTTATTTTTTTTCCTCTTTTTCTTTTTTTTTTTTATTAGATATTTCCTTTATATACATTTCAAATGCTATCCTGAAAGTTCCCTATAACCTCCCCCCGTCCTGCCCCCCTACCCACCCACTCCCACTTCTTGGCCCTGGCATTCACCTGTATTGGGGCACATAAAGTTTGCAAGACCAAGGGGCCTCTCTTCCTACTAGGCCATCTTCTGCTACATATGCAGTAAGAGACACGAGCTCCGGGGGTACTGGTTAGTTCATATTGTTTCACCTATAGGGTTGCAGACCCCTTCAGCTCCTTGGGTACTTTCTCTATCTCCTCCATTGGGGGCCCTGTGTTTCATCTTATAGATGACTGTGAGCATCCACTTCTGTATTTGCCAGGCACTGGCATAGCCTCACAAGAGAAAGCTATATCAGGGTCCTTTCAGCAAAATCTTGCTGGCATATGCAATAGAGTCTGGGTTTGGTGGCTGATTATGAGATGGATCCCTGGGTGGGGTAGTCTCTGGATGGTCCATCCTTTCATCTTAGCTCCAAACTTTGTCTCTGTAACTCCTTCCATGGGTGTTTTGTTCCCTATTCTAAGGAGGAATGAAGTATCCACACTTTGGTCTTCCTTCTTCTTGATTTTCTTGTGTTTTGCAAATTGTATTTTGGGTATTGTAAGTTCTGGGCTAATATCCAATTATCAGTGATTGCATATCAAGTGACTTCTTTTGTGATTGCATTACCTGACTAAGGATGATATCCTCCAGATACATCCATTTGCCCAAGAATTTCATTAATTCATTGTTTTTAATAGCTGAGTAGTAAACCATTGTGTAAATGTATCACATTTTCTGTAAACATTTCTCTGTTGAGGGACATCTGGGTTCTTTTCAGCTTCTGGCTATTATAAAGAAGGCTGTTATGAACATAGTGGAGCATGTGTCCTTATTAACAGGTGGAACTTCTTCTGGATACATGTCCAGGAGAGGTATTGTTGGATCTTCTGGTAGTACTATGTCAGAATGACTTTCAGAGTGGTTGTACAAGTTTGCAATCCCACCAGCAATGGAGGAGTATTCCTCTTTCTCCACATCCTTGCCAGCATTTGCTGACACCTAAATTTTTGATCTTACCCATTCTGACTGGTGTGAGGTGGAATCTCAAGGTTGTTTTGATTTGCATTTCCCTGATGATTAAGGATGTTGAACATTTTTTCAGGTGCTTCTCAGCTCTTTGGTATTCCTCACTTGAGAATTCTTTGTTCAGCTCTGAGCCCCATTTTTTTTATTACGTATTTTCCTCAATTACATTTCCAATGCTATCCCAAAAGTCCCCCATTACCCCCCCCCACTTCCCTACCCACCCATTCCCATTCTTTTGGCCCTGGCATTCCCCTGTATTGGGGCGTATAAAGTTTGCAAGTCCAAAGGGCCTCTCTTTCCAGTGATGGCCGACTAGGCCATCTTTCAATACATATGCAGCTAGAGACAAGAGCTCCGGGTTGCTGGTTAGTTCATTATTTTGTTCCCCCTATAGGGTTGCAGATCCCTTTAACTCCTTGGGTACTTTCTCTAGCTTCTCCATTGGGAGCCCTGTGATCCATCCAATAGCTGAATGTGAGCATCCACTTCTGTGTTTGCTAGGCCCCGACATAGTCTCACAAGAGACAGCTCTACCTGGGTCCTTTCAGCAAAATCTTGCTAGTGTATGCAATGGTGTCAGCATTTGGAAGCTGATTATGGGATGGATCCCTGGATATGGCAGTCTCTAGATGGTCCATCCTTTCATCACAGCTCCAAAATTTGTCTCTGTAACTCCTTCCATGGGTGTTTTGTTCCCAATTCTAAGAAGGGGCACAGTGTCCACACTTTGGTCTTCATTCTTCTTGAGTTTCATGCATTTATCAAATTGTATCTTATATCTTGGGTATCCTAAGTTTTGGGCTAATATCCACTTATCAGTGAATACATATTGTGTGAGTTCCTTTGTGATTGTGTTACCTCACTCAAGATGATGCCATCCAGGTCCATCCATTTGGCTAGGAATTTCATAAATTCATTCTTTTTAATAGCTGAGTAGTACTCCATTGTGTAAATGTACCATATTTTCTGTATCCATTCCTCTGTTGAGGGGCATCTGGGTTCTTTCCAGCTTCTGGTTATTATAAATAAGGCTGCTATGAACATAGTGGAGCATGTGTCCTCCTTACCAGTTGGGACATCTTCTGGATATATGCCCAGGAGAGGTGTTGCTGGATCCTCCGGTAGTACTATGTCCAATTTTCTGAGGAACCGCCAGACTGATTTCCAGAGTGGTTGTACAAGCTTGCAATCCCACCAACAATTGAGGAGTGTTCCTCTTTCTCCACATCCTCGCCAGCATCTGCTGTCACCTGAATTTTTGATCTTAGCCATTCTGACTGGTGTGAGGTGGAATCTCAGGGTTGTTTTGATTTGCATTTCCCTGATGATTAAGGATGTTGAACATTTTTTCTGGTGCTTCTCTGCCATTCGGTATTCCTCAGGTGAGAATTCTTTGTTCAGTTCTGAGCCCCATTTTTTAATGGGGTTATTTGACTTTCTGGAGTCCACCTTCTTGAGTTCTTTATATATATTGGATATTAGTCCCTTATCTGATTTAGGATAGGTGAAGATCCTTTCCCAATCTGTTGGTGGTTTTTTTGTCTTATTGATGGTGTCTTTAGCTTTGCAGAAGCTTTGCAGTTTCATGAGGTCCCACTTGTCAATTCTCGATCTTACAGCACAAGCCATTACTGTTCTATTCAAGAATTTTTCCCCTGTGCCCATATCTTCAAGGCTTTTCCCCACTTTCTCCTCTATAAGTTTCAGTGTCTCTGGTTTTATGTGAAGTTCCTTGATCCACTTAGACTTGACCTTAGTACAAGGAGATAGGAATGGATCGATTCGCATTCTTCTACATGTTAACAACCACTTGTGCCAGCACCATTTGTTGAAAATGCTGTCTTTCTTCCACTGGATGGTTTTAGCTCCCTTGTCGAAGATCAAGTGACCATAGGTGTGTGGGTTCATTTCTGGGTCTTCAATTCTATTCCATTGGTGTATTTGTCTGTTACTATACCATTACCATGCAGTTTTTATCACAATTGCTCTGTAGTAAAGCTTTACGTCCGGCATGGTGATTCCACCAGAGGTTCTTTTATCCTTGAGAAGAGTTTTTGCTATCCTAGGTTTTTTGTTATTCCAGATGAATTTGCAGATTGCACTTTCTAATTCGTTGAAGAATTGAGTTGGAATTTTGATGGGGATTGCATTGAATCTGTAGATTGCTTTTGGCAAGATAGCCATTTTTACAATGTTGATCCTGCCAGTCCATGAGCATGGGAGATCTTTCCATCTTCTGAGATCTTCTAGAATTTCTTTCTTCAGAGACTTGAAGTTTTTATTATACAGATCTTTCACTTCCTTAGTTAGAGTCACGCCAAGATATTTTATATTATTTGTGACTATTGAGAAGGGTGTTGTTTCCCTAATTTCTTTCTCAGCCTGTTTATTCTTTGTGTAGAGAAAGGCCATTGATTTGTTTGAGTTAATTTTATATCCAGCTACTTCACCGAAGCTGTTTATCAGGTTTAGGAGTTCTCTGGTGGAATTTTTAGGGTCACTTATATATACTATCATATCATCTGCAAAAAGTGATATTTTGACTTCATCTTTTCCAATTTGTATCCCTTTGATCTCCTTTTGTTGTCGAATTGCTCTGGCTAGGACTTCAAGTACAATGTTGAATAGGTATGGAGAAAGTGGGCAGCCTTGTCTAGTCCCTGATTTTAGAGGGATTGCTTCAAGCTTCTCACCATTTACTTTGATGTTGGCTACTGGTTTGCTGTAGATTGCTTTTATCATGTTTAGGTATGGGCCTTGAATTCCTGATCTTTCCAAGACTTTTATCATGAATGGGTATTGGATCTTGTCAAATGCTTTTTCCACATCTAACGAGATGATCATGTGGTTTTTGTCTTTGAGTTTGTTTATATACTGGATTACGTTGATGGATTTCTGTATATTGAATCATCCCTGCATCCCTGGGATGAAACCTACTTGGTCAGGATGGATGATTGTTTTGATGTGTTCTTGGATCCGGTTAGCAAGAACTTTATTGAGGATTTTTGCATCAATATTCATAAGGGATATTGGTCTGAAGTTTTCTATCTTTGTTGGGTCTTTTTGTGGTTTAGGTATCAGAGTAATTGTGGCTTCATAGAATGAGTTGGGTAGAGTACCTTCTGTTTCTATTTTGTGGAATAGTTTGTGAAGAACTGGGATTAGATCTTCTTTGAAGGTCTGATAGAACTCTGCACTAAACCCATCTGTTCCTGGGCTTTCTTTGGTTGGGAAACTATTAATGACTGCTTCTATTTCTTTGGGGGATATAGGGCTGTTTAGATCATTAACCTGATCTTGATTCAACTTTGGTACTTGGTATCTGTCAAGTGCTTTCTCAGCATCTAACAAGATGATCATGTGGTTTTTGTCTTTGAGTTTGTTTATATAGTGAATTACGTTGATGGATTTCCATATATTAAACCATCCTGCATCTCTGGGATGAAGCCTACTTGGTCATGATGGATGATTGTTTTAATGTGTTCTTGGATTCGATTACAGAGGATTTTAGTGAGTATTTTTGCATTGATATTCATAAGGGAAATTCATCTGAAGTCTTCTTTCTTTGTTGAGTCTTTCTGTGGTTTAGGTATCAGAGTAATTGTGGCTTCATAGAATGAATTGGGTAGAGTACCTCATATTTCTATTTCATGAAAGAGTTTGAGGAGAGTTGGAATTAGGTCTTTTTTGAAGGTCTGATAGAACTCTGCACTAAACCCATCTGGTCCTCGGCTTTTTTTGGTTGGCAGACTATTGATGACTGCTTCTATTTCTTTAGGGGAAATCGACTGTTTAGATCATTAATCTGATCCTGATTTAACTTTGTTTCCTGGTATCTGTCTAGGAAGTTGTCCCTTTCATCCAGCTTTTCCAGTTTTGTTGAGTATAGCCTTTCGTAGTAGGATCTGATGATGTCTTGGATTTCCTCAGGTTCTGTTGTTATGTCTCCTTTTTCATTTCTGATTCTCTTATTTAGAATACTGTCCCTGTGCTCTCCAATTTGTCTGGCTAAGGGTTTATCTACCTTGTTGATTTTATCAAAGAACCAGCTCCTGGTTTGGTTGATCCTTTGAATAGTTCTTTTTGTTTCCACTTGGTTGATTTCAGCCCTGAGTTTGATTACTTCCTGTAGTCTACTCCTCTTGGGTGAATTTGCTTCCTTTAGTTCTAAAGCTTCTAGGTGTGCTGTCAGGCTGGTAGTGTATACTCTCTCTAGTTTCTTTTTGGAGGCACTCAGTTTTCCTCTTAGGCCTGCCTTCATTGTGTCCCATAAGTTAGGGTATGTTTTGGCTTCATTTTCATTAAACTTTAAAAAGTCTCTAATGTCTTTCTTTATTTCTTGCTTGACCAAGGTATTATTAAACAGAGTGTTCAGTTTCCATGTGAATGCTGGCTTTCTATTATTTATGCTGTTATTGAAGATCAGTCTTAGTCCGTGGTGATCTGATAGGATGCATGGGATAATTTCAATATTTTTGTATTGTTGAGGCCTGTTTTGTGACCGATTATATGGTCAATTTTGATGGAGGTACCATGTGGCACTGAGAAGAAAGTATATCCTTTTGTTTTAGGATAAAATGTTCTGGCCAGGGGTGGTGGTGCACGCCTTTAATCCCAGCACTCTGGAGGCAGAGGCAGGCAGATTTCTGAGTTCGAGGACAGTCTGGTCTACAAAGTGAGTTCCAGGACACCCAGGGCTATACAGAGAAACCCTGTCTCGAAAAACCAAAAAAAAAAAAAAAAAAAGAAAGAAAGAAAAAAAAAAGTTCCGTAGATATCTATTAAATCCATTTGTTTCATAACTTCTGTTAGTGTCCCTGTGTCTCTGTTTAGTTTCTGTTTCCAGGATCTGTGCATTGGGGGGAGTGGGGTGTTGAAGTCTCCCACTATTATTGTGTGAAGTGCAATGTGTGCTTTGAGCTTTACTAAAGTTTAATGAATGTGGATGATCTTGCATTTGGAGCATAGATATTCAGAATTGAGAGTTCATCTTGGTAGATTTCACCTTTGATGAATATGAAGTGTCCCTCCTTGTCTTTTTTTTTTTTTTTTTTTGATAACTTTGGGTTGAAAGTAAATTTTATTCGATATTAGATTGGTTACTCCAGTTTGTTTCTTTGGAACAATTGCTTGGAAAATTGTTTTCCAGCCTTTCACTCTGAGGTAGTGTCTGTCTTTTTCCCTGATGTGGGTTTCCTGTAAGCAGCAAAATGTTGGGTCCTGTTTGTGTAGGCAGTCTATTAGTCTATGTCTTTTTATTGGGAATTGAGTTCATTGATGTTAAGAGAAATTAAAGAAAAGTAATTTTTGCTTCCTGTTTTGTTGTTGTTGTTAAAGTTGGGATTCTGTTCTTGTGGTTGTCTTCTTTAAGGTTTGTTGAAGGATTCTTTTCTTGCATTTTCTCGGGTGTAGTTTCCATCCTTATGTTGGTGTTTTCCCTTTATTATCCTTTGAAGGGCTGGATTCTTTGAAAGATATTGTGTGAATTTGGTTTTGTCATGGAATACCTTGGTTTCTTCATGTATGGTAACTGAGAGTTTTGCTGGGTATAGTATCCTGTGCTGGCATTTGTGTTCTCTTAGGGTCTGCATAACATCTGTCCAGGATCTTCTCGCTTTCATAGTCTCTGCTGAGAAGTCTGGTGTAATTCTAATAGGCCTGCCTTTATATGTTACTTGACCCTTTTCCCTTACTGCTTTTAGTATTCTATCTTTATTTAGTGCATTTGTTGTTCTGATTATTATGTGTTGGGAGGAATTTCTTTTCTGGTCCAGTCTATTTGGAGTTCTGTAGGCTTCTTGTATGTTCATGGGCATCTCTTCCTTTAGGTTTGGGAAGTTTTCTTCTATAATTTTGTTGAAGATAATTGCTGGCCCTTTAAGTTGAAAATCTTCATTCTCATCTACTCCTATTATCCATAGGTTTGGTCTTCTCAGTGTGTCTTGAATTTCCTGAATGTTCTGAGTTAGGATCGTTTTGCATTTTTTCTTTTCTTTTCTTTTCTTTTCTTTTCTTTTCTTTTCTTTTCTTTTCTTTTCTTTTCTTTTTTATATTTTTTATTAGGTATTTTCCTCATTTCATTTCCAATGCTATCCCAAAAGTCCCCCATACTCTCCCCCCCTCCCCTACCCACCCACTCCTACTTTTTGGCCCTGGCGTTTCCCTGTACTGGGGCATATAAAGTTTGCAAGTCCAATGGGCTTCTCTTTGATACATATGCAGCTAGAGTCAAGAGCTCTGGGGGTTACTGGTTAGTTCATAATGTTGTTCCACCTATAGGGTTGCAGATCCCTTTAGCTCCTTGGGTACTTTCTCTAGCTTCTCCTTTGGGGGGGGGGGGGCTGTGATATATCCAATAGCTGACTGTGAGCATCCACTTCTGTGTTTGCTAAGCCCCGGCATAGTCTCACAAGAGACAGCTCTACCTGGGTCCTTTCAGCAAAATCTTGCTAGTGTATGCAATGGTGTCAGCGTTTGGAGGCTGATTATGGGATGGATCCCAGGATATGCCAGTCTCTAGATAGTCCATCCTTTGGTCACAGCTCCAAACTTTGTCTCTGTAACTCCTTCCATGGGTGTTTTGTTCCCAATTCTAAGAAGGAACAAAGTGTCCACACTTTGGTCTTCGTTCTTCTTGAGTTTTATGCGTTTAGCAAATTGTATCTTATATCTTGGGTATCCTAAGTTTCTGGGCTAATATCCACTTATCAGTGAGTACATATTGTGTGAGTTCTTTTGTGATTGTGTTACCTCACTCAGGATGATGCCCTCCAGGTCCATCCATTTGCCTAGGAATTTCATAAATTTATTCTTTTTAATAGCTGAGTAGTACTCCAATGTGTAAATGTACCACATTTCTGTATACATGCCTCTGTTGAGGGGCATCTGGGTTCTTTCCAGCTTCTGGCTATTATAAATAAGGCTGCTATGAACATAGTGGAGCATGTGTCCTTCTTACCAGTTGGAACATCTTCTGGATATATGCCCAGGAGAGGTATTGCGGGATCCTCTGGTATTACTATGTCCAATTTTCTGAGGAACTGCCAGACTGATTTCCAGAGTGGTTGTACAAGCTTGCAATCCCACCAACAATGGAGAAGTGTTCCTATTTCTCCACATCCTTGCCAGCATCTGTTGTCACCTGAATTTTTCATCTTAGCCATTCTGACTGTTTGTTTTGATTTGCATTTCCCTGATGATTAAGGATATTGAACATTTTTTTTTTCAGGTGCTTCTCAGCCATTCGGTATTCCTCAGGTGAGAATTCTTTGTTCAGCTCTGAGCCCCATTTTTTAATGGGGTTTTTTGATTTCCTGGAGTCCACCTTCTTGAGTTCTTTATATATATATTGGATATTAATCCCCTATCTGATTTAGCATAGGTAAAGCTCCTTTCCCAATCTGTTGGTGGTCTTTTTGTCCTGTTGATGGTGTCTTTTGCCTTGCAGAAGCTTTGCAATTTTATGAGTTCCCATTTGTCGATTCTCGATGTTACAGCTCTTGTATTTTCTTTGATTGTTGTTCTGGTGTTCTCTATGGAATCTTCTGCACCTGAGATTCTCTCTTCCATCTCTTGTATTCTGTTGCTGATGCTCGCATCTATGATTCCAGATTTCTTTACTATGATTTCTATCTTCAGAGTCGTCTCACTTTGGGTTTTCTTTATTGTTTCTACTTCCCTTTTTAGGTCTTGGATGTTTTTGTTCAATTCCATCACCTCTTTGGTTGTATTTCTGTAATTCTTTAAGGGATTTTTGTGTTTCCTCTTTAAGGACTTCTACCTGTTTATCAGTGTTTTCCTGTGATTCTTTAAGGACTTCTACCTGTTTAGCAGTGTTCTCCTATATTTCTTTAAGTGAGGTATTAATGCCTTTCTTAAGGTCCTCTACAAGCATCATGAGATATGATTTTAAATCCGAATCTTGCTTTTTCGGGTGTGTTGGAGTATCCAGGACTGGCTGAAGTGGGGGTACTGGGTTCTGATGATGGTGAGTGGTCTTGGTTTCTGTTGGTAAGATTCTTAAATTTGCCTTTTGCCATATGGTAATCTCTGGTGTTAGTTGTTATAGTTGTCTCTGGGTGGAGCCTGTTCCTCCTGTGATTCTGTTAGCCTCTGTCAGCAGTTCTGGGATTCCAGCTTTCTTCTGAATCTCAGTGGTCAGAGTTCTCTGTGCAGGCAAGCTCTCCTCTTGCAAGGAAGGTTCACAGAGATCTGGTATTCAGACCTGCCTCCTGACTGAAGATGAAGGCCCGAAACTGGGACTGTCACAGAAGGTGTGTTGCCTCTGCAGTCTGTGTGCTCACCTGCACAGACTGGTCACCGAGGGACCCAGGATACAAGATGGCTCCCTCACCTGGTCTGGCAGTCAGAGCCCTCCTGGGCGGCCACCTCTCCTCTGGCGGGGAAGGTGCCCAGATGTCTGCAGCCCAAAACAGGGCCTGTTCCAGAAGCTGTGTTGCTTCTGCTTGTCCCAGAAGCTGTGTCACTTCTGCAATCTGCTTGCTTGCCCTCTGCGGTCAGCGAGCTGATCTGCGCAGACTGGTCTCAAAGGGACCCAGGACACAAGATCAGGATGATATTTTCTAGATCCATTCATTTGCCTGTGAATTTCGTGAAGTCATTGTTTTTAATAGCTGAGTAGTACTTCATTGTGTAAATGTACCACATTTTCTCTATCCATCCTCTGTTGAGGGACATCTGTTGTTGTTGTTGTTGTTGTTTTTTCCAGCTTCTACCTATTATAAATAAGGCTGCTATGAACATAGTGGAGCATCTGTTCTCATTAAATGTTGGAGCATCTTCTGGGTATATACCCAGGAGTGATATAGCTGTGTCCTCAGGTAGTACTATGTCCAATTTACTGAGGAACCTCCAGACTGATTTCCAGAGTGGTTGTACCAGCTTGAAATCATGGTATTGATACAGAGATAGACAGGTAGATCAATAGAATAGAATTGAAGACCCAGAAATGAGACCACTACCTATGGTCACTTGATCTTTGACAAGGAAGCTGAAACCATTCAGTAGATAAAAGAGAGCATTTTCAACAAATGGTGCTGGTTCAACTGGTGGTCAGCATGTAGAGGAATGCAAATTGATCCATTCTTATCTCCTTGTACAAAGCTCAAGTTCAAGTAGATCAAGGACCTCCACAAACCAGATGCCCTGTATCTAAGAGAAGAGAAGGTTGGGAAGAGCACATGGGCACAGGGGAAAATTTCTTGAACAGAACACCCAATGGCTTATGTTCTAAGATTAAGAATCAATAAATGGAACCTCATAAAATTGCAAAGCTTCTGTAAGGCAAAGGAAACTGTCAATAGGACAATATATACACACACTCACACACAACCATTCTCATGCACACACATACACACATACTCTTTATACTCTTACACACACATTCACACACATACATACCTCACACACACTAATACACACTCATACACTCATATTTATATTTATATAAACACACTCACACACATTCACAAATTTTCACACACACATCAATATATGTTCTCATATACACACTCCTATACACATGCATACAGCCACATACACACTTACCATCCCAAACTCACATACTCATACCCACTACATTTACATACACATACCAGTATTCTGTAATATACCAGTATATTCACACATACTCTCACACTATCAGACACATATACTCAAATATGTTCCCACAGTTACATACTCATACCTCCTACCTGTATGCACATATTATCATGCACACACCCATACACACTCACACTCAGAAACATTCACCACACACTCCCTTATACTCTTACCCACTTACACTCCCACTCATTTGTACATATACTCTCTCACATAGTCGAGCATACTCACAACTCTACCACACTCATACACATACACTCACATACTCAGTTGCCCACAAATACAAACACAAACACATATCCACACACACTCATATATACACATTCACACACACTGAGACACATGGAGATACACAGTATAAGAACTCGCTCTTAGGAGTGAAAACAGTTGTCTCCTTTCTCTTTTTTTCCCTTTTCCCTTGATTTTGGCAAGGAGTCTGGTGAGTGTTGGATATGAGGGAGTTGGAAAGGCAAGGAGAAAATGAGGCCCACTGTCCATGATGTTTTGATGAGTGAATGGAAAGAAAAAGGCTCTTTTTCCATTATACAGACTTAACTAGGCAATATGCATTTAATTAAGCTTTCTTAGCCTGTGTATATGTGGCTGTTTTAGTGTGTGTGTGTGTGTGTGTGTGTGTGTGTGTGTGTTGCAGAGCATTGAGTCCAGAGCCTCATACACACGAGAAAAATATTTTGCCACTGAGCTGTATCCCAACACCAGACTCTGAATGAAGCTTCTTGACAAACACACCACTCTGGGATAAAATCTCCTGGATCCCGACTATAGAGGAATGGCCCTCAGCTCTCCTTCAACTGACTATGAAATCATGGGTTTTATTGTTGTTGTTATTTTTGTTTGTTTGTTTGTTTGTTTGTTTTAGTGCAAGATGGAGAAATTGCTCAATGGTTAAGAGAGAGTTACAGAGACAAAGTTTGGAGCTAAGATTAAAGGATGGACATTCAGAGACTACCCCACCCAGGGTTCCATCCCATAATTAACCACCAAATGCAGACACTATTGCACATGCCAGGAAGATTTTGCTGAAAGGATCCTGATATAGCTGTCTCTTGTGAGGCTATGCCAGTGCCTGGCAAATACAGAAGTGGATGCTCACAGTCATATATTGGATGGAACACAGAACCCCTAATGGAGGAGCTAGAGAAAGTATCCAAGGAACTGAAGGGGTCTGAAACCCTATAGGTGGAACAACAATATGAACTAACCAGTACCCCCCAGAGCTCGTGTCTCTAGCTGCATATGTATCAGAAGATGGCCTAGTCAGCCATCATTGGGAAGAGAGGCCCCTTGGTCTTGCAAACTTTATTTGCCCCAGTACAGGTGAATGCCAGGGCCAAGAAGTGGGAGTGGGTGAGTAGGGGAGCAGGGCAGGGGTGTGGGGGAGGGTATAGGGAACTTTTGGGATAGCATTTGCAATGTAAATGAAGAAAATATCTAATAAAAATTGAAAAGAAAAGAGTACTGACTGTTTGTCCAGAGGTCCTGAATTCAATTCCCAGCAATGGTGGCTCTCAACGATCTGTAATGGGATCCAGTACCTTCTTCAAGTGTGTCTGAAGACAGCTACAATGTACTCATATTCATTAAATAAATGAATAAATAAATAAATAAATTATTCTTTAAAAAATGTGGAGGTGCAAATGGCTTACTGCTAACTGGTCTCCCTTCCTGACATTTAGTTAAAACTCTAAAATATCTTTCTTCTCTCCTCTGATACTGCTCTGATTGTATAAACTTTACAATTTTGCAGATGTGAAAAAAATGTATTTTCTGACTTTTCTATTGTAAAAGTAGTATAATCACATCACAGAAGAGTTTTTGGGTGTGGGACAAAAGGCAGTACTTGTGTGTTGTAACCACTCTTGGGTACTTGTGAAGGAGCCTGTAATCACCTCAGCAGGGTACCAACCGCAGATCAAAGAGACAATTCAACCTAATCTTGTTTGGTGGACAAATGAGTTTTTCTGGATTATTTCTGGAGCACAGGTGAGTCTGATGGCTGGATCACTGTCATGCTTGTCCCAGCAAGGATGACGGTGCAGAAAGACTGCACTACCTACATCTCCTGGGCAACCTGATGATGATGGTAACTGTGTGCTTCTATGCCTCCCACAAAGTGACTCTCAAATCTTTCTTGTAAGTTTTCTTACTTTTAAAAAAAGTAATGAATTTGGTGAGCCTCTCCCTCCATCCAAGAAGGGGTGTGTAAATCTGCAGGAAACATTAGCTACTTAACAGGCTACAAGAGCATTACTCTATTACCAACTGCTGCAAAAGAACACAATGGTGTTTTGATTATATAAGGTTCTTTATTTCGGGTCATGTCTTAACACTTTCCCTCCTGTAAAAGACTCAGATTCTCTGATCTCCATGCTTTCTCAAGGCACTTGCACTGAAAAGCATGGCTCTTGGCTGGCATTACCTCTGCAACAAGATTCTCTAGGTCACAATCAGATTACTAGATACATTCATATTAATAATGTGTGTTCATTCTGAAAGTTCAGTGTCAAACTTTTTATCCTAAGACATTAAAAAGATAAATAGGCCACTGTCCAAAGGTAAGGGAGAAAAGGTGGTAAATAGGACAAGGGGATGTGGACTGTTTAGAAGTAGTTCTTTAGGGGCAATTCCAGGCTCCATTTGTCAGGATATCAGCAGTCCAGTTCAGCAGTGTTGGGACACCAAACAGGAATCAGCATCAGCGGCACAATCGAGCAGAAACTGCCAGGCCTCTATTGAATTGACTTGAGCCAGAAGGAGAAGCCAGGAACAGCCGGGACGCCAGGAGAAATTCTCTGCCATGCATCTCTCAACGAAGCAAAGATCACCCAAGGCAACGGTGAAGATGCAAGACCAACGAAGTGTTGCAAGGCTAGCTATGCCAGCACACCTTCACTGTTCATTTACTACTATGTATACTCTCTCTAAACATCATGTGTCCTCCCAGGGGTCTTGCTTCAGCAAAACACCACATGAGTCTGTCTTAGCAAAACACCATGTGACTGCATCACAGGACATATCCAGAAACTTCCACTTCAGAAGGAAACATTTTTAAGTTGGAAGAAATGATCAAAAATTTATTTTCTATTGAAAAATCACATAAAGCTCTTTGCAGCCACCGAGGCTGGAACTGTGGCTGAAGGATATCTTACATTTCACTTCTCTAAGACTGTTGTCTACTTTTGAAGGAAGAGTTTCAGCTTGATGTGTATATATATATATATATATTTTTTTTTTTTTCACTTCTGAGATACAGCTTGAACAGCTCTTCTTAGAGCAGTGCAGAACATGCAGGGCATGGCTATTCTGTACTTCACACTAAGACATCAACAAAGAGATCCCTTTATCATCTATAGGCCCCAGTTTCAAAGGTGCCCTTCAAATATAAATATAAAGTCCCCTTTAATTCTGCAATAACTTACTGCTCTGTGTTTGATTTTTCTTGTGCAATCATATTCTACATTCTCTAAGACTTGATAGTAAAAAGAGGATATAATGATTTTTAAAATTTTTTTATTTTTTATTTTTGCTTAAGTGAAAAGATAAATGAGTAGAATATGGGCGAGATGAGAGGGTACTTACGCATAAGCCTGGTGCCTTAAATGCAGAATCAGATTCCTGAGACACTGACATCCTGAGTTATTCAATTTTGTTGGCTCAATATCACTTTTTCCTCAGTTGGTTTCCTGAAACTAGCCTGTACTGGCTTGTAAGAGCCGATTGTTAACTTTTTAGAAATTCTGTTGGTATCTTGAAGTGAGTCACAGAGAGAGACTTGACACCATGGAAACCAGCAAATGAGCACTTTTCCTTTTTTGTACAGTTTCTCTCTCTCTCTCTCTCTCTCTCTCTCTCTCTCTCTCTCTCTCTCTCTCTCCTCTCTCCCTCTCTCTCTATTTCTTTTTTCTCCCTTCTCTCTTTTCCCTCTCTGTCTTCAGGGTTCAGAAAAATTCAATGATTAGTATCCAGTTGGCTACTAAAAATTCTCTGTAAAGTTGCTATAAATCAAAGTATATTCTTGGGTTAAGAAAATGAACAATGGGTAGGGGAATGCTTTCCTCCAAATTCTGATTTTATATATAGTTCCAGAATTTCTGTTCAACTGAATATATATGTCCATAAATAAGGGTTCCATGTAAAACTGAAAAACTTTATATTTTGTTTTTCTTATGTAGTTTGTGTTTTGTTTTCCCTAGGAGTTTGACATGAATCCAGAGATTCAGCTAGTGTGAGAATTAAACTGAGAGGACAGTTTCCTGCTCTCCTTTGTAAATGATGTTTTCATCCCAGGCCAGATACTGGTGTTAACCGCTGTATAACAGGTTACTGCATGTTTAGAAAATTAAAGCACCAGCAATGGAACCTCTCTTAGTCCTGGAGGATCCAGTGGCTTCTCTCTGTAGGTCTCACAGGGCAAAGCACAGTAGCTGACAAAGTGGGCTTTTACTAGGCACAGCCGATTTTCAAGATTACTCAGGTTGTTGCAGAATCATTACTCATGACTGGACTGACTGTCCTTGCCTCTAGTCGTCTCTCTCTAGCCCTTGATATCTCCTCTACCTTCACTGCTTGAAACTGCACATTAAATCACTCTAGCTTTGAATCTCTCTGGCTTGCTCCTTTTCAGCCATATAGACAACATTCTCTTCTTTTCAGTTGTTTGTGTGGATATGTGCAGTCCACCTACACTTCATTAACTCAGTCACTTTGGTAACTAGTTCTGCAAACTTCTTTTATCATAGAAGATACATACCGCAGATGTCATGGTTCATTGTATTCATAGGCTTGACTATCGAGGGCAAATGTGTCTTCAGGGGCATCTTAGAATTTTGCCTTCTTTAGCCTTTATTTGTTCTTTACAGTCCCTGGTAATAGACTTTCAGTATTCCTTCTCCTCTGACTTAAAAATAGATCAGATGAAGTAGAATTTCAAATCATGCTATAGTTAGAGGCATAATTTCATGTACAAAGTTAAGACCATATACAGCACAGCTTTTAAGTGTTAATGTGATTTGTCTATGTGAGGGACTATTTAAATATTCCTGCATAAAGACATTTAGCTCTTTTAGTATTGCATTTAGAGGGGTTTATCTTTGAGAGAATAAGTTCAAATGATTTCTTAGAGTCTTGAAGTATAATGAAGACAGTGTTTTTTAAATCCTTTCTTTTGAAAATGTCAACAGTTGTTGATAAATGAAAGGTCATATTCATTTTGGGGCATTGAAATCATTATCTCTGACATGACTAATTGGCATGGCATTCAGTACATGATTATAATTACATTTTTCTGTTATTATAAGAAAATACTGATTTAGATCCATAAGTATATTAAAATTATTAATTGATTCTAGTTGTCCTAATCTCTGCCTTTGATTATCTCATAAGTTTAATTACATGAAATAACTACAATTTATAAAAAGTAACCCATTTCAAAATTTAGCCTGTGCTTTTGAAAGTTAAAAGTTCTTAAATTGCTGATGTGATTTTATGATTCAGAAAACGTCACAATACTAACCCTTCCAATGTGAAAGTCAGAATTATTTTGAGTTCAATGGAAGAACGTTTTATAATATACTGTTTTTGTTCCAAAGGAAAACAATTCAAGAAACCACACTTTTCCTCCTTTTCTCACAAGAGATGGTTTCTGTTCATTAGACAATTTTAACTCTCACTTACTTTTACTTCCTGTCTTATTTTGAGAGCAATGAAATAGATGACTGTTGAGCAGAAGTCAACAAAGTAAAAAAAAGCTGTTTTCACCCAGAGTACTATGAAATATTGATTGCCCTCATTAATATCTTGTTTTACCAAGGGGGGAAAAACACCTTTAGACTTTGTAATTTTATCATTATGGTGAGCATATTGACACTCCCAACATTCATGCATACATCTAATACATACTTTGGCTTTTCTTGGGGGACTTGCAAAATCCTTTTGTTAAGACTTCAGCCTTCTGCTGTGCATTGGATACTCTCTTCCTGGAGAAATATCAAATGAGACAGATTTATTCTTGGTATTAAAACTTTCAAGAAATAGCATATTAATTTTTACTGCTCTGGAGCTCCCTGGTGCCCATCTTTTAAAGCCTTATTCTATAGCTTTTCTTAAATGTTTTGAACTTTCAGACTGCTGCTTCTTTTTCCCCTTCTCTAACTTATTAAGAATTTACTTTCTGGGGGGGAGGGTATGGGGGACTTTTGCGTTAGCATTTGAAATGTAAATGAAGAAAATACCTAATAAAAAAAGTAATTAAGGCACATGACCCTACATTGTTCCTTATAGTAAATGCTACATATTTCTAAATGTAAAGAAAAAAAAAAGAATTTACATTCTGATGGTTGCAGCCAAAGACATATAACCAAGATATTTATTTACCTGTGTAGAAATTCAGTTATATATACATTACGTTATACTGTTATATGTTACTATTCTCAAATGCCCCATTATCTCAAGCCATTAAGAAGAAATTGCATAGAATATGTGATGTTTTTGCCTCCTTGCTATTTTGATAATTAACAGGTGGCTCAGATCCTTATGATAATATTCAATATGCTTTCTTCTTCTATGAATTAAATCTTAACCACAAGACTTAAAGAACAGTTCATAAGCACAAAGGAAAGGATATCACAGATGTTAATGAAATTTGTAACTACAAAAAATATCATGCGACCTATACCACCAAAGAGAAAAAAGAGAATGAAAAGAAGACGTGTCCTGGTTAGTTTCATGTCAACCTGACACCAGAGAGGAAGGAGTCTCAATTGAGAAAATACCTCCATAAATCCCAGCTGTAGGGAAACCTGTAGGGCATTTTTTTTTTTAATGTCTGATGGAGGAGTGTTCATTGTAGTTGGGGTCATCCCTAGACAGGTCATCTTGGGTTCTATAAGAAAGCAGACTGAGAAAGCCATGGAGAACAAGCCAGTAACCAGTACTCCTCCATGGAGTCAGCTCCTGCCTTCAGGTTTCAGGCCCCTGTTTGAATTTCTGTCCTGAGTTCCTTTAATTATAAACAGTGATGTAGAAATATAAGCCAAATAAAACGTTTCCTCCCCATTTGCTCACAACATGGTGTTTCATCAGAGCAATAACAAACCAACCTAAGACAAGAAGGAAAGTGTTGGAAAGAAAAGAAGGAGCAGTGACATGCTTTGTGGTAGGTGGAAAAAGGATAAGTTTCCAGATAGTCATAGGACATGGAGAAGTCAGTCTCGTTCATGAAGAATCAATCAAGATTCATTCCACATAAAACCAGAGACACTGAAACTTATAGAGGAGGAAGTGTGGAAGAGTCTCAAAGATATGGGCACAGGGGAAAAAAATTCCTGAACAGAACACCAATGGCTTGTGCTGTAAGATCAAGAATCGACAAATGGGACCTCATAAAATTGCAAAGCTTCTGTAAGGCAAAGGAAACTCTCTATAAGACAAAAAGGCCACCAACAGATTGGGAAAGGACCTTTACCAATCCTAAATCTGGTAAGGGGCTAATATCCAATATATATATAAAGAACTCAAGAAGTTGGACTCCAGAAAACCAAATAACCCTATTAAAAATGGGGTACAGAGCTAACAAAGAATTTTTAAGTGAGGAATACTGAAGGGCTGAGAAGCACTTGAAAAAAATGTTCAACATCCTTATTCATCAGGAAAATGCAAATCAAAACAACCCTGAGATTCCACCTCACACCAGTCAGAATGGCTAAGATAAAAAATTCAGGTGACAGCAGATGCTGGCAAGGATGTGGAGAAAGAGGGACACCCCTCCATTGCTGGTGGGATTGCAAGTTGGTACAACTACTCTGAAAATCAGTCTGGCAGTTTCTCAGAGAATTGGACATAGTACTACTGGAAGATCCAGCAATACCCCTCCTGGGTATATACCCAGAAGATGCTCCAACTTACAATAAGGAAACATGCTCCACTATGTTCATAACAGCCTTATTTATAATAGCCAAAAGCTGAAAAGAACCCAGATGTCCCTCAACAGAGGAATGGATACAGAAAATGTGGTACATTTACACAATGGAGTACTCCACAGCTATTAACAACAATAAATTTATGAAATTCTTAGACAAATGGATGCATCTGGAGGATATCATCCTAAGTCAGGTAACCCAATCACAAAAGAACACACTTGATTGAACTCACTGATAAGTGGATATTAGCCCAGAAACTCAGAATATCCAAGATACAATTTGCAAAACACATGAAACTCAAGGAGAAGGAAGACCAAAGTGTGGATACTTCGATCCTTCTTAGAAGAGGGAACAAAATACCCATGGAAGGAGTTACAGAGACAAAGTTTGGAGCAGAGACTGAAGGAATGACCATCCAGATACTGCCCCACCTTGGGATCCATCCCATAAACAACCACCAAACATGCCCACGACTGTCCAGTGGGCATGATTTTTTTCTAAGTCAGTCATTCTGATAGCTCACAGAATAGTTTACACCTGGATATGACTGATAACTACTTTCTCCTCCAGTAGCTTGCATAAGTATATCCAGCACTATGAAGGCTAGCCAATAGGAACACATATTTTTCTGTTCTTTTTTAATATTTTCTTTGTTTACATTTCAAATGTTATCTTCTTTCCTAGTTTCCCCTTCAAAAGTCCCCTATCCTCTCCCCTCTCCTCCTGCTCCCCAATCCACCTACTCCTGCTTCCTGACCCTGGCATTCTCATATACTGGGGCATAGAACCTTCACAGAACCAAGGGCCTCTCCTCCCATTGATGACTGACTAGGCCATCCTCTGCTACATATGCATCTAAAGCCACAAGTACCACCATGCAGTTTTTTTTGATGGTGGTTTAGTCCCAGGGAGCTCTAGGGGTACTGATTAGTTCACATTGATGTTCCTCCTATGAGGCTGCAAACCCCTTCAGTTCCCTGGGTACTTTCACTAGCTCCTTCACTGGGGACCCTGTGCTCTGTCCAATGGATGACTGTGAGAGCATCCACTTCTGTATTTGCCAGGCACTGGCAGAACCTCTCAGAAGACAGCTATATTAGTCTCCTGACAGTAAGCTCTTGTTGGCATCCGAAAAACAAACCATGCCCACTGGACAGCCGTGGCATGAACAAAATGAAAGTAAGCATTCACATTCAGATTGGATCTAAGTCTCATTACACACGATTTAACCCAAATCTAGTATCATTACTGGACTAAGACCCTGTGGCTAGACATGACACAGGCCCTAGAGGAGAGCCTACTACTATTATGGTGCTGAGTGGACATAGTATTAAACGGATTCCTAATGATATATAAATTCACATAGATCAATGCATCTCTCATTACTCATTTGAGAAGATTTTTTTTTGCACTAGATAATGATTAATACAGAGACCCACAATTGATGAAGATATAGAGCAATGAGAATATGGAATGGGAATCTCTACAGAGTACATATATAATGCAACCCCCTCCCAGGACTCAGGAATCACTGTGGAAAGAGGAGGCAGAGGGGGATAGAATCTGAGGTAATGGATGCAGGCAAGGATGCTTTATCTTTCAAACAATTAGGATAACTATACACATGAACTCATAGTGGTTGCAACATCATGTAAAAAATTTGTGCAAATGGAAACTAGGTCAAATCCAATGAGATAAGAGAAGTTGAGCACACAATCACAATTCTAGCCATGGAGCCATTGACAATTGTTAGCCAATGGTTGGGGAAAGACAGTTTGCTCCAAGAGTATAGCTCTTGGTAAGTTGGCCATTCTCCAGTAGGAGAACACGCATCCATGAATACTTGGGCAACACAAATTGAACTTGCAGGATTAAAAGAAAAAAAACATGTGACACAGAATTGCATGACTAGGGAAAAGTCACTAAGGAATAGTTCCATAAGGAAAAGTGAATTGGGAGAGAGTTGTGTATGTGGGAATATGAATAAAGACATTGTATGAAGCCTATAAAGAACTAATAACAGTAACAACAAAACCGTAGAGAACCTCACCTCTGCCGGATGGTCTTGGATTCCACAGTCTGCCTCTCAAAGTAGATTTGAACAATTTGCATTTCTCTGAGTTCTTGCTATTCATTCATCTCCCCATATTTGCACTTTGCCCCTGAATCTCATCTATGACTGAGGTGAATCTTGACTTCTTTTCCTGCTCCTTTTTGTGGTATCCCTCAGTTCCTCTAGACACAACAGTTCTCATCTTAGTTCATATCTGTCTTCTCAGGGAGTAGTCTGGTTACCCTGTCATATGAAAACACACAAGAGTATGGATATTTTTACTTTCCCAGTACTTTCTTATTTGTTTTTGTGCGAATGAGACAATATGTGGTTCAGCTGGACCATAAACGGGCACTTAGGGCAAGAATAATCATCTGGAGACCATGGTATAAATACAGTGGACTAGTTTTGAGCTTTCCCAGAATGTTCTTAAACTATATAAACTATAAAATAAGCACAGTTGGCTGCCTACAGATTCTACATCAGATGCTTATGAGAGTGCTATAAAATGTGTTGTAAATTAACATCAAGAGAGTATTTATGGAACCTGAAGATGGGGTGTGGATGAGTTTTCTCAACAACTTTTCTGGAATGGAGGTTTGTATGTCAGCTCATTTGCTGTTCTGAAAGTAAGTTCTTTCATTTGTGGATCATAGCTTTAGTCTTTCGATACATGTGTAGCTCTCATTAAATGAGCTCCGTTTTCCAGATGACAGAGACCATTGCAGAAATCCATAACTGGTCACAATTAAGGAAGCAATGGACACCATGGAGTGTCCAATCTCAATTAATACATCTAAAATACAACTTATACTCTAACATTATGCTCAGGCTTTAACATATTGGAAACATGGAAGAGGAGGCAGGAAGATCCTGTCTGCTTCGAGATAGTGTCCTCTATTTATGAAAGGGTAGGTGATCCCATGAAATCACAACATGGTTGCCTGAACAAGACCTGCACAATGACAATACCAGTTGACATGGCATTGTGAATGGGAGAATGGCATAAGGTTCAACCCCTGTATGAAGAACTATAGGCTATCAGTGGCTGTTGAGAGAAGGAGAATCTGTCTTGCCCAGAAATGAGGTCTCTGATACGATACATCCAATATCAAGTGGCCAAACATAAACACATATAAATATAAGGAATACTTGTATATTAACATATATTTATATGAAATAATAATTAAGGAATAAAAGGCCATGAAAATCAGCTCTTTTTCATTAGCTCTAGAGTTCTAGTTTCTTACATAGAAATTGCCCATATGTTCCTTACCACTGTTCCTTCCTCCTGGGTGTGATGTTTCTGTAGCATCACCTCCATTCAAAGGAAATCTTTTATTAATGGATCACGACTTGAAGTAATACAGAAAACCATTAGGTAGTGTTATTCAACAGCTATTGCTTTTTTTCTGTCTTCTGTAAGGAATGGGGGTCTAGCTCCTACTGTAGTGACAGTGAACTGACATGGGTTAATGGGTGGCGAGTCTTCAGGGAAGGAAACTCAGGTTTGCTACTTTTGGCCTGTCTGCTCATTTTTCCCCAAATGACTGCTACCTCCAACTCTCTTGCCTCATAGAGGTGAAGATTCTGTGCCTGTTTTCAAAATTCCTAGCCCTTGTTTGCATCCTTGAATTTTTGCTATATTCATTCTTCCCTCTGGAACTATTTGTTTATAACAATGAGTTTATATTTTCAAAAATTTGGACTATATCTTTGTGATTTTGAGGTAGAGAGAAGGGATGGAAAGACCACAGTCTTTCACGTGAAATTATATACCATCCTGACCAGAAGTCCTTATTCAGAATGCTAAATCTGAATAATAATAGTGGGTTAGAGTGAACTAAGGCCTGAGATTTAAATTTAGTTGAGAGAGATCAAAGAAACTGCAAAGCATGCTCTGTGGGAAGAATAATAAAGAGAAGATACTTTATGGATTTAGATTTTACACTAGAGCCAGGATAGTGACTCTTAGCAGGGCTACAGTGCCCCCCAGGGGGTGTTTTTGAAATTGATGGTAGTCTTTTTGGTTATTGTAGGAGAACCAGTGTGTAGTAGGTGGAGGTGAACATATATAAGAAAATAAAAGATACACAATATTTGTCATTTTGGATCCAAGCTATCTCATTCAGGATGATTTTTTTCTACCTCCACGAGTCCATAAATTTACCTGCAATTTTTTCTTTTAATTCTTTTTATTTCTATTTTTGCGTGTGTATCTTTAAAAATTTGTTTTTGGAGAGAAGGGATTGATGGAAAGAAAGATAAATAGATAAATGATAGATAGATAAATAGATAAATAGATAGAGAAAATGAGCATAAAGTTGGGTGAATACGGAGGTGAGAGAATCTAGAGGGAAGAACACTGAAGGGGTGAACAATGAGGGGTAGAACAGTAGTCAAAACATATTATGTGGAGGAAAAATTAATAAAAAAGTTGTAGGTGCCACCACTTAAATCAGAATTATTATTTGAATATTAATATATAAGATTGAATAAGTGCTGCAACGTGTCAGGGGTTTTCCAGAGAGGTAAGGTTAGTACTCATCCTTGGGCTGAATAAACTGATTATCCTAGCAACACACCAGCTGATTTGTGAGAATGTTTTCTACTTATGTCTTCTACACATATAATGTGCCATCAATCTTGGCATGTACCTTCAATTTGCCCAATGTCATCTTCTTCCCTATAGGCAATTGCAGTCTATTGCTTATCCTAATAGGTTCTATCCCAGGCTACCACCTGACTGTCTTTTTTTTTCATCCAACATTATATTTTGAGTAGTTTCTGATTGTTTTTCTTTCCTTAAATGTTTGCATCATACACAGATGCACAGATTAATTTTTTCATCCATACCAGAGATAGGACATTATGCTAATTTTTTGATTGAGTCAAGGCACCTTCTCAAATTATAACCTCAATAGACTCCTAAATGTACTTGTAATTAGATAGGACCTTTAATAAAGCAATTAAGGTAAATTGCACCATAAAGATGGGCCCATATTCCAATATAACTGGTATCTTCATGAGAAGAGGAAGAGTGATAGGCACTACTGGTGAACACATATAGAAACCACACAGACACACAGACACACATATACACACAGAAGTACACACACACAGAGGCATACATATAGACATACATAGAGAAATACAAACACACACATAAAGATAAACACATACACACAAATACAGACACATATACACAGACACAAAACCTTCACCCCAATCTTTACACACACACTCCCAAGATCATGTTCAGTTATGGCTTGAGGGCTGTCAAGTTGAAAGCCAAGTAAAGCAGCCTCAAGGGAAATCAAACCTGACAGCTCCTTGCTTGAACCTTTCGCCTGAGGCACTGTGTGGAAAAGTTTTCATTTATGTCAACAAGTCATGAATTTTGAAATGGTAAACCTTGAAAACAAATATAGATGTGTATGTTGGCAGGTGAAATTGCTTAGGGTTACCTGTTCTGAGCAAGTTAAAACGGCACTGCAAAAATATTTGCCACAAAGGGGGTTCAACAAAGGCAATGAGTAACCACACAGTGGCTTCCTTGAATTTTGTATCCCAAGAAGGTAAATGGGGTCATAGAATCACCTCTGGACTTGAGAGGCCAAACCTACTCTCTCTTGGGACTGCGTTCCATCTTAAAAGAAAAAAAAAAAAAAAAGACTGAGAACTTGATCTGCAGCTGAACCCAAGCTGCACCCAAGTACCAGGAAATACCTCATGGCATGTCCTTGGCCCATACCCCAGAGTCACTCCTTAGCTACTACAGTCAATCAAAGATTAATCTGATTGTTTCAGATGTACTTTCAGACCATTTGTGATTGTTCGTGGTCTTGCTTCAGAGTACTCACCTGACGGTTTACAACAGTCATTCTATTAGATGCTTGCCAGGGTGGACATCACCTCACTTGCTCCCATTTCCTTATAAATACTCTCTTAATGAGAGTTTGGGGCTACTTCACCAAACTGTCCTATGGGTCAGTGGTGAGTAGGCCTAAACTCAAGTTTGTAATCAAGAGACCCTAATGTGACTACACTGGACTCCTTGGTGGTTTTTGGGGTTCATAAATGCTTCTGGGCCCAACAAGCTATGAACAGAAGTAACACCAGAGTTTAGTCAAGGTGTGATCCTCTGCTTCATCTCTACCTGCTACTTCATCAACAAAGCCTAGAGCCAAGGTGGAGCATAAAGAAGCCATATCTCATAGTTCCAGAACTGTCACTGACCATTATAGGCCAGGAGTACTCCTTTCTCTGTCACAAAATTAACTCAGGACACTTAGCTCTTTTTTTTTTTTCAAATAATTTTATTTATTTATTTAATTTTTAATTTTTAATATTTTTTATTACGTATTTTCCTCAATTACATTTCCAATGCTATCCCAAAAGTCCCCCATGCCCTTCCCCCCACTTCCCTACCCACCCATTCCCATTTTTTGGCCCTGGCGTTCCCCTGTACTGGGGCATATAAAGTTTGCATGTCCAATGGGCCTCTCTTTCCAGTGATGGCCAACTAGGCCATCTTTTGATAAATATGCAGCTAGAGTCAAGAGCTCCGGGGTGTGATGTTGGCAGCTGGATGCTGCCATCACAAACCTAACCTGGGTGTCACTGGTTGTACTGTCAGGTAATGAATGGCGAGAACATCTAGTTTGGCAAAATGGTGCTGTATGGTACCCAGAACCAAAGTATGTCATTTTTGGTAGTGTCAAAGCCTATCAAATGTAAACTGTGTTTGCAAAGGAAGATATTGATTCTGTCCTAGGTGTTATGGGTTGCATTTGGTAAGATTTTTAAAATATTAAGGGAGAAAGGAACAGAAAAAAAACATGATATTAAGTAAGGAATCCTTGGACATGCATTATTGGAAAATCCAACTTTTTCTTGCTCCTACATAATAGAACGAAGAATTCAGAAATAAAAGCCTTGAAAACTCAAAAACTTCTAGAAAGATTAGACTGAAAAGTTAGCTTTATAGTGGACTAGCAATTTCATAATAAAATCTAATATAGTCGAGACAAATAAACACAGTGGGTTATTGGAGTGCATTAATATAATCCCAGTACTTGAAGCTGGAAGCAGAAGGTGAACAAATTCTAGACCAGCTTGGACTAAATGGCAGGACCTCATCTCAGCAACATCACTCAAAAATAAACACACACACACAGACACACACACACCACCACACAAAGAAACCACCACATGTAAGACTGATACAAGTACAGGCCTGACATCTCAAAAATATTTGATGTGGTAGCTTTGGCATATTGCTCCCAGACATAGATGGCTATGAAATCTTATGTATTCTTTGGAGAGTAAACTACAAATGAAACCCAAGTGTTGTTATAAAAAAAAAAAAAAGAAAAAGAAAAAAGAAAAGCTGTGCCTACTGCAAACTTAGTAGATCGCAATGATTTAATATATTTTTTATTTTTCCTAACCTGATATTTATTCAGTAAATCTCATGGGAGCTCAGTGGTTCAGGTTGGTTCCAGCCTAAGGTTCTCACACTGCTCTAAATCAACACAGCTGAGTTCTAGCTGTAGCTAGAGGCTCATGACATATTTAATTGCATCATTTTAGAAGTGACAGAAACATTTTATGTGGTAGGCTGACAACTCTGTGTTTTTTTTTTTTTTAATTTTCCATTTTCTTGGTAGCTGTATCTTCACACATGCTGACTTGGTGAATATATCTTCACACATACTGGTCACTTGAATTACTTTTAATTATAGCATCTCTACCCCTCTTCTGTCCTGGTTAATTTAATAAAAATTAAATTAACAATAAGTTACTTTCACACAACTTAGAGTAACCAGCAAGTGGAACCCCCAAATAAAATTTGCTTAGCTACAGTCCTGATGTAGGAGGGTCTGGTATGTATAAATGCTAGCCGTGTGAGCCAGTAAGCAGCATTTTTTTCATCGTTTCTGCTTCAGTCCTTACCTGGGTTCCTGCCCAACTTCCCTAAATGATAGATGGTGACCCAGAAATGTAGTTGAAATAAACCCTTTCCTCCCCAAATTGCTTTTGGTCAGAGCGTTTTGTTTGTTTGTTTGTTTGTTTGCACAGCAACAGAAAATTAACTAATATGGAATCTGATACTGAGAGTAGAACTTGGCTGTGATACCTGATTGTGTAGCTTTTAGATCTTTGTTTTATGGGAGTAATGTAGATGATTTTGGAACTTCAAGCTAGAAAAATCTTTTGATCCTGTGAGCAGATTTTATCAAGCTGTCCTAGTGGAAACTGGAAAGACAGTAATGCTGAGAGAAATGTGGATGCCTAGCTCCTGAGAACAAGGCGTCTGCTAATAGCTTGGATAGAGGCCATTCGTTTGATATTTTTGGTCAACAATCTGTGGTTGGGATGAAGAATAAGCTGTGATGAACAGACATATTCACCACCAAAAATGATGCCTTCTATGCTTTACTGCAACAGTGGTTGCTGGGCATCAAGAGCTGAATTACTAACCAGTTGTGAATAGTAGGAGATCAGCATCCTGGAGATTTAATTCTGTGATTCATTGTAGAGGGGGTCAGAGGGGAAACCAAACAAGAAAGCACTTAAAATCTCTAGTTAACAGAAGGCAAGGCACCTTTAACTATGTTAAGTTGGTAATTGATCTTGGCAATGTGCAAGAGACACCCACTTAGTACTGGCTTGAAAACATGAGAGATGCAAGACTGGGGATGTCATGGAGAACAGGTGACGCTTGGTAACCCCTTCCCTTCCCTTCCCTTCCCTTCCCTTCCCTTCCCTTCCCTTCCCTTCCCTTCCCTTCCCTTCCCTTCCCTTCCCTTCCCTTCCCTTCCCTTCCCTTCCCTTCCCTTCCCTTCCCTTCCCTTCCCTTCCCTTCCCTTCCCTTCCCTTCCCTTCCCTTCCCTTCCCTTCCCTTCCCTTCCCTTCCCTTCCTTCCCTTTCCTCCACCTCCCTCAACTTCACTTCCCTCTCTCCCCTTCCCCTCCCTCCCCTTCACTGCCCCTCCCTCCTGTTCCCTTTCCTTCCCTTCCCTTCCCTTCCCTTCCCTTCCCTTCCCTTCCCTTCCCTTCCCTTCCCTTCCCTTCCCTTCCCTTCCCTTCCCTTCCCTTCCCTTCCCTTCCCTTCTCTTCCCTCCCTTCCCTTTTCTCCACCTCCCTCAACTTCACTTCCCTCTCTCACCTTCCCCTCCCTCCCCTTCACTGCCCCTCCCTCCTGTTCCCTTCCCTTCCCTTCCCTTCCCTTCCCTTCCCTTCCCTTCCCTTCCCTTCCCTTCCCTTCCCTTCCCTTCCCTTCCCTTCCCTTCCCTTCCCTTCCCCTCCCTCCCCTTCACTGCCCCTCCATTCCCTTCCCTTCCATTCCCCTCCCTCCCCTTCACTGCCCCTCCCTCCTGTTCCCTTCCCTTCCCCTCCCCTCCCTTCCCCCCCCTCCCTCCTGTTCCCTTCCCTTCCCCTTCCTTCCCCTCCCCTCCCCTCCCCTCCCCTCCCCTCCCCTTCCCTTCCCTTCCCCTCTCTCCCTTTCCCTACCATTCCCCTTCCCCTTTCTTCCCTTCCCCTCCTCTCCCCTTCCCTTCCCTTCGCTTCCCCTCCCCTTCCCTCCCTCCCATTCCCTTCCCTTCCATCCCGTCCCCTCCCCTCTTGTTCTCTCCCCTCCTCTCCCCTCCCCTCCTCTCCCTCCTTTACCTTCTGCTCCCTCCACTGCATTTTTCTTCCCTTCCCCTCCCTCCCCTTCCCTTCACCTCACTTCTAATCCCTTCCACACACTCCCATTCCCTACCCTTCCATTTCCATAAATTACCTTCCCTTCCCCTCCCTACCCTTCCCTTCCCCTCTCTTCCCCTCCCTCCCCTTCACTTCCCCACTCTCCCCTACCCTACTCTCCCTTCCTTTCCCTTCCCCTTTCTCCCATTCCCTTCACCTCACTTCCCTTCCCCTCCCTTGCCTTCCCTTCCTTTCCCCTCCCGTCCCTTCCCTTTGCTTTTCCTCCCTACCCTTCCCTTCTGCTTCATTCCCTCCCCTCCTCTCCCCTCCCCTCCTCTCCCCTCCCCTCCCCTCCCCTCCTCTCCCCTCCCCTCCCCTCCCCTCCTCTCCCCTCCCCTCCCCTCCTCTCCCCTCCCCTCCCTTCCCTTCCCTAAGCTTTCCTCCATTCACCTTGCCTTGCCTTGACTTCTCTTCCTCTTTCCTTCCCTTCCACTCTCCCCTTCACTTCCCCTCTCTCTCCCCTTACCTACCCTCCTTTCCCTTCCTTTCCCCCCTCAATTCCCCTCACTTCCCTTCTTTTTCCCTTCCATTCCCCTCAGTTCCCCTCCCCTTCCCTTCAATTCCCATTCTGTTCACTTCCCTTTCCTTCTCTTTGCTTCCACTCCCTCTTTTTCACTTACCTTCAATTCCCCTCCTTTCCCTTCCCTTTCCTTTTCCCCTCCCTTCCCTTCCCCTCCCTTCACTTTGCTTCCCTTTACTTCCTCTCTCTTCCCTACCTTTTTCCTCCCTGCCCTATACTTCAGTTCCCTTCTGTTCCCTACTACTCCCTTCCCTTCCCTTCCCCTCCCCTCCCCTTCCCCTTCACTTCCTTTCTCTTCCCTTTTCTCTGCTTCTCCTCCCTCCCCTTCACTTCCCCTCCCTCCCCTTCACTTCCCCTCTCTCCCCCTCCCTTTCCCTCATTTCCCTTCCCTTCCCTTCCCTTCCCTTCCCTTCCCTTCCCTTCCCTTCCCTTCCCTTCCCTTCCCTTCCCTTCCCTTCCCTTCCCTTCCCTTCCCTTCCCTTCCCTTCCCTTCCCTTCCCTTCCCTTCCCTCTCTTCCCTTCCCTTCCTTTCCCTTTCCTCCCCTTCCCCTCCATTTCCTTCCCTTTCCCTCCATTCCCCTTTCAGTCCCTTCCCTTCCCTTCCCTTCCCTTCCCTTCCCTTCCCTTCCCTTCCCTTCCCTTCCCTTCCCTTCCCTTCCCTTCCCTTCCCTTCCCTTCCCTTCCCTTCCCTTCCCTTCCCTTCCCTTCCCTTCCCTTCCCTTCCCTTCCTCTCTCTTCCCCGTTGTCCTAGAGGGAATGGGGGGTTGGTTGTTATAGCTCTTCTTTTTCTACTCACCATGTTGGAGTTTTAATGTTTGTTAGACAGAAAAAGTGATGCCATCAAAGCTGGTAACAAATGATTAATTCTCAGTTCAGATACCAGATGTGAAGATAGAAGTCAAGTAGTCCTTGGGATTAGCAATTGAAATTGCTTAAGGATGAGAACTATGAAATAACCACTAACTGTGTGGAATGGAACTAGCCAGCATTCATGGAAGATGAAACCAGAAACACAAAAGTCCTCAAATGAGTTTTGCATATTTAAGGAGACATGGTAGGAAAGAGAAAGAACAGATGTGAATGCCTGTCCAGGACAGAAGATGATAGTGGAGGAAGGAAAGTCCAGAAGCTTTATAAATATAGTTAAAGCTAGTTGAAGAAGGTACTTATAGAGGACTATCTGGCTTGTTTGCAGAATTTCATAGAACTGAGTGTGGTTAAAAATACCCAACAAATTGGCTTGAATGACACTGTCTTGTGGGGCATTAGGCTATGCAAAGACAATCTGGTTTCCAGTCAAGCTGAGGTCTGATCCTGGGGGACCCGGTGGTAATAATTCACCTACATGGGACAGAAGGAGTTCTCTCATGTCTCCTGGAACTCTGGCTCCTGTTACTGCCCCTCCCCCCACAGCCCCCACAGGAGAAGCATGGTTAGTAGTCAGGTAGGCAATGTCCCAGGCTTCTGACCTACAGGCTAACCTCCTCCCTATTTACCTAGCAACAGTAAGATAAAGCAGCCCACTATAAGAGGAGCTGCTTGGCCCCTCCTCACTCTCTTACTCCTCTTGCTCTCTTGATCTTACTCCCCTTTCACTCTTCTCTCCTCTCTTACTCTCTCTCCCTCTTGTTCTCTATCCCTCATACTCTCTAGCCTTTCTTCTCTCTCTCTCTCCTTTTCCCCCTTCTCTCCTTTTGGCCATGGCTGGTTCTCTCTCTCTCTCTCTCTCTCTCTCTCCCTCCCTTCTCTCATTTTCCCCTGCCTTTCTACATTAAAGCTCTAAAACCATAGACTGTATCTGTTCATCAGAGCCCATTGCTTACTCTCTCCTGAGTGGGAACCTCTCTCCCTCAGCCCTCTCTCCCATAACCCTGGGGCTACAGGGTGTCACCCCAGGACCTGTTGGTTTTGGGGGCTGTCCTTTGTCCACCCCCCATTGAGTGGGGTCAGTGGCTTAGATGCCTACCCGGCCGAGTGGAAAGTGTTTGGCAGCCCTCCTGCGTCTGCCTGCCCAGAGCATAGATGGACCTCTCACAGGACGTGGGCCATCCTCCCTTTCCCCCTCTTCCCCTGCCCCCTTTTTGTCCCCAACCCCGTCTCAATGCTGAGAGCTAGGGGAAAGGTTGATATTGAAAACAGAGAAGAGAAATAGAAAAATAGGAGGGTTTCCAACTGGGGAGGCTTGAGGGGGTCAATACAGAAGGAGAAGGAAGAATGGTATCGAAGTCACCTGATGAAGCTTCAATTAATCATAACACATGCAAATGTACACACACACACACACACATGCACACACACACACACACAAAAGTAAGTTATGCCATTTGGGTTGAAAATGCTCCCCACAAGAACCATAGACTAATAACTCCTCTATCCCCCAGTACTAGGGATGAGAAATCTCCTTTTGAATGGTTGGTCAGGGTGGTTCAATTGACTCTCAAAACAGTATAGATTAATCATGTAGACCCTAGTTTTACAGAAGTTGAAGGCAAGCCCCTATTGCTGAGGACACAGCACACATAAGACACATGACTTGGGTACTTCGAGCTAGATCTAACCTGAAAGCTTCCACAGTACCAGGATAAACTATGCAATTTCTTAAATGTCCCTAAATATACTTCCATCACTTAAACAACATATTTGTGAAAAGTGTAGTTTTCAGCCCTATGATTATAAAATCAAGGTATTGATCATTTCTGAAAAACATTGAAAGTGTTCCCTGTCATGCAGCATCATGTACTCAGTAAAATTTAATTATTTATGTAAAAGTAATCAAATATATTCATCTCATTAGGAGAGAAATTTGCTATAATCTTTAATAATTGGTAAAATTACATGCATAATGAAGAAGTGTTTTAAAATAAATTTCTTTATGGTGTAGTATCAGTTTATGTTTAATTGGTTTATCTATTTTATATACATGTATACCTGGAGTCATAGGTGAAAGGGAAAACATTTAGGTTGCAATGCTTGAGAAAAGAACTCTGTGGAACTAAAGGCATTACAAACATCACTTCCCATTATTCCTGACTCTTGTTGTGTTATTTTTGGTCTCATGACTTTCTTTCCTAGCCTCTATGTGCTGGTCATATCATTTGTTATCTACTGTTTCCAGTGAATCCAGTGATGGGAACAAGCCAAATATTGACAAGTCAATTTGTCCTTCCATCAGGGAAGTCTCATGCCTTCTGTCAAGTGTGGCCACTGCATGGCTGTGATCTCAGTACATGAAGATAGATGGCTTGATGGTCATTTTACCATTTTCATAAAGGGAACATTTGTTTACACTCAGTGCATCCCTGTGTCCCTGTTAATTTTCATATCTTTCCCCTCCTTGTTTCTAAGACATCTTTCAAGTCACTCAGGACTGATTGAACCTGATAGTTCTGGAAGTCCAGTGTCTTGAGGCTTTTCTATAGTGGCAGATTATGCATGTCTGGTTGGAAAAAAGGTGAGTCTGAGAGACAAAGGGGCAGACAGACTAAAGAGAACTGTAGTCCCTAGCAACCCATCTTGTCTAGTGTGACAGCTCACTTCATGGCTGAAGAGGACATGTTTAATCATGTGATGAGATTATGTGATGTCTTCTCATGCCAAGAATTTATTCTAAACTCTATATTTTGATCTTTTTTAGTTTTTTTTTTCCAGAAAGCTAACAGTTCAAATATTGTCTGCCATTAGCCTTTAGCACATAAAAGGTTAGTTTACACTAACCTTTAGCTCTCATACTCTGCAGGGAAATGGGAAACACAGCCTCAAGAGTTATGCCTCTGCCTGTTTAGTAAGGCTCTAGTTTAAACTTATTTAAAAGCGAACTTTTCATTTTGAACACAGTAAGAATTGAGGAAAGTCTTTGAACTAGATTTCGTATAGTCCATGTTTAAATTTAGGATGTTAAAGTACAGGATACCAGCAGCCCAGCAAAGAATAAAAACCTCCTGCACAGATCAGTCAGCTTAGGGCTCTGCTGGTGAGGGTCAAGATGAAACCAGGTACTAACAGCCCAGGGTTTCACAGCCTCCACACAGAGCACACATTAGTGGGGCTGATTATTTGCAGTGGAGCTATTTCATGCACCATAGAAAGGTTATCAGCACCCCTGGTGTCTGACCACTAAAAACTATTATCTCATGTCCTGCTTTCCCAGGTATGACCAAAAAAATGCCACTAGACATTGAAAAATACCTCTGACTGAGAACTTTCTAGTACTAGTTAATTTCCTATTTTTTTCTATGAATTTCAGATAAGATGGCATAGAGAAACCTTTGGAATCTGGGATACAAGCATTTCTTTGGGCTTCTGAGATGATAGGAGGAGAAGGAAAACTCACTAGTTAATGAGCATTTGTACATAGGAGATGCACATGGTATTTTTAGGTAAAAATTGGTTTCTCATGTTGGTATGAAGGTTGCAGCTACATTGATGCTCTTACAAAATGAGCCTTTATGCCCTTGTTTTTATTTCATGGGAAATATTTTTATTTAAAGCACAAATGCAAGGAGTGGAGAACAAGACACGTACTACAATGGACATTAAAGACAAAATGTAAATGTTTTTATTTAAAGTACACATGCAAGAAGTGGATTATAAGGCATGTGTTAGTATTGAAATTAAAGACAAATTTTAAAATGGGAATGAGTTGTGTCATGACCAGTGCTGTCCTCAGATTCTCTGTAGCTACAGACACTTTCATGTGGCTTTTTCACCCCAATGGAAGCATATGGGAAATGTTCTGCATATTAAGCAGTGTACTTTTCGGAGAATTAAGTAGGAAACATATTTAATATTTTTAGATACAGAAATTAAAATGTAGAGGGGCCAAGTGTCTTATCCAAGATTGTATAGTTACTATACAATTACTATTAGAACTTTTATGAGTCTTTCAAATTTTGTGTCCTTTATTTTGTTTCTCACACTGTAATGGACAGAACTATCTCTGAAAAAAAATTGGTGAATAGAACAGCGTTTTATCTTTTCTTTCTTTTCTGTATGTCTGGACCATCCTTCTCCTTTCCTCTGGCAACGTTCTTCTCAAATATTGGATAACCAGAGCTCTTACTTTGTTTATATATGAGCATCCAGAAATATACCTCTTATCATCCAAGGCTGCTCACTGATCAACCAGAAGAATGACCATGTAGAGATGGCAGCAGTGTAGAGTAGGGGTGTCCCTGTCACATGTTATTGAGTTAGTCCATTCATGCTGAGGACTAACCTGGATAGTGGCAATATGCAGGGGACAGAGCTCAAGCCCAGGGTTGTACTCTGAGTGGCCTTGGAAATTTTCGACTTTAACTCTGCAAGTCCAATAGCTGGAAGGTTCAACTGCTATTGGAAAGATCCAATTTCCTGTGATATTCTTAAAATCTTTTAAATGAGGAAAACAAACAAACAAACAAACAAACAAACAAACCCACCCAACAGGAGCTACACATTTTGGTCTGTGGTGTCTTTGCAATATTTAACATCTTTTCTTTCCATGTCCCATTTATCCTTCTTTTCTTCCTCACTCTGTTTTTTGTTTGTTTGTTTGTTTTGCTTATGAAGTTCAAACTGGCTTCAAACTTTCGGTCTTCCTCCCCTTCCTCTTCCATGACTTAAGGTTACAGATATAAGCCACCAAACCTGATATTATGTTTTTATTTGACTCCACAGTACTAAAACATCCCCAGATAACTGGGGAGACCAGCTGCTAGTTTTTTCCCTTCCAGATAAATATTAAAGCAACTTTTCTTTTTAGCCTGTCTTGTTATTCTTCTCTTTCACTGACCCTAGAGATGCAGTTTGTAAAAGTAATGCTAATTTCAGTCATCTGAGTAATCATTTGCCATTTATGCCAAATTGCTGTATAATACTGCTTTGATTATACATGCCATTAGATAAGGGTCATGGTAGCCTTGTTTCCTTCATTATGTCACTAAATTGCAGTCATGATTCCTAGAGCTTCTATGATATTGTGACCATTTTATAACTTACAAACTAAGATGTAGAGAAATTTGGAAGAAGACATCTCTTCCTCCTAGCCTCAGTATAACTATGAAATTGAGAGCCATTTGTCTGACTGCCATCTTTGGGTCTCTAAAATTACTTCTTGGATCTCACACTATAAATTTTCTTCACAAATTCATCCTTTTGATACATCTAAAAAGCAACTCTTTTTTTTTTTTTTTTCTAAAACGTGCCCTAAAAAGTCTGTCTAAAACTTGGCAAGCATGCCTAACAGGTTCAATCAAGGAAGACTGGGCAGAATTCTTGTAAAGCCAGATGTCCAGGGTGCATGCTGCCAGATAGTGCCCCAAAATATGAGTGAGAAGATACACCCACAAACTCACAACATCAAGGCTGTCTGGATACAGTAGCATAATTATAATACCAGTTAATAGTCCAACAGAAGTTCCATACCTACATGAACGGCTAAGGTTCCACACCTACATGGACGGCTACAGTTAATCGTTCCCGAGCGGGTGAGAATCAGTTTCCGTCAAGGACAAGCACCCATAAAAGTTGTTCAGTTGTGAACATATACATATATGAGCAACACGAAAAAGACTCAGTAGATTGTATATGTATGTGAATACACACATTTGTGCGTGTAGCAATAGTCATCAAAGAACAGATCATAAATTAGGAAGAGTAGACATGGCAGGAGTTTGACAGGTTGGATGCAAAGACCAGAATGATGTAAACACTTATGTATGAAGTCTACTCTAAAAATTTAAATAAAAAATGAAAAAATGCTTACATTTTCCTTCTGAATTAGTCTTTTCCCCCCTACAGTTTCTGTCTTCATACATCTGTATAATTTTTGTAAACAAAAGAATATCACTATCTCAGCTTCACAGAGGTGAAATCTTAAAGCATATACCTACACATTGGTGGTTCTGCCTTCATATCTAGCATTTATGTTTTTTTAAGAACAAAAACATTTTCTATACTTTTTAATTCACTTCGATTTTGTTGTCAAACAACTATGTTGTACAATTATTTTTCAAAAGAAAATATTCTTTTGCACTGAAATATTCCTTGAATATATTAATGCTTAACTAACTACTTCACTAAATTAAGTATCCCTTTGGCTGTTATCTTTAGCAAAATCATGCAATAGTGTAAAGTTTTGACCATCATTTTTTAATATAACCACACACTTAATATCTTATAACTATTCTGTGTTAACAAGTAGCCTGTGTGCAAAATACTGTGTGTATTTTGTGTGTAAAAGAACTGCTGACTTTTGAAGTGCTTCATGATGGAGTTGAGAGAAAATTGCTTCCATTCTTAGTTTTAGACACACAGTGTTCTGAGAACATTCTGGAGAGGTTTGTTGGTAGGACACCTTATCTAGTACATGTAAGGCCCTGGGTCAGTCCCATCATTGAAAAGCAAAATGGCCTTATCCTCATTTTCCCTGTCAGTAAGTTTTGATTCAATTTGCAAACATCCTTTCTATATGATTTAGCCAGAAATATAATACTCGCTGATATCAGCCCTCATTTAGACTGTTCGCCAATCTTAAGTCCATTTTTCTCTTTTGAAATGCTTTATACAGTGCTTCATAATGCTCTGTGGAAGTCAGTTTTTCTTGATGCTCCATATTTTGTGTGCAAAAGAACTGCTGACTTTTGGAGTGCTTCATGATGGAGCTGAGAGAAAATTGCTTCCATTCTTAGTTTTGGACACACAGTGTTCTGAGAACATTCTGGAGAGGTTTGTGGAAACTCCTGTTAAACCAGGGATCCCAACTGCCATTCCATGGCTTCTGTCTGCCTTGAGAAGACTGTAGTTTTGCTGTGGAGCTAGACTCAGGATTTCTATTATTAAAAGATGTGAAAATAAGAAAGGAAGGCAGGCTAAAGTTGGGCCCGGGCTAAGACTTCTTCCTATGTTTGAAATTTCACTTTTTAAAAAAACTTAACACTTTTAAATGCTTTTTTTGCATTTCCTTTTCCTGAAGTGGGTTTCACACCCGTTTCTCTCTCTTAATTACCAGGAAAAGTGCCCAAAATGAAGAAAACATGGCCTTTAGTGCTGATCCCTTGTGTTCAATGAGCAGGGATCACAATAACCATTTCCTGTCAGCTTTGCTGGCCAAGTTTTAGATTTTCAAAAGAAACTATTCATGACTTAGGTTGCAATCATAAAATTCACCACTAGACAGAGCTGTTTGTCTTATTTTAAAACACTGCCTATTTCAGGTTCTGCAAGAACATAAGAGCTGATGGAGAAAGGAAGCAAGCTGAATCAGTACATTGTCTGTCATGGTATGGGTGCTCCTGATGTCCTTGTGCTGCTGGTATATAATTTCCAGGTTGTTGGTGTCAGTAGGGATGTTTTGACATTAGTGACAAACTTTCACCTACCACCAGGAAAATTTCAGTAGTTAATAAGGCATAATCAGCAAATTATGCAATTTTTTCATTCCTTTACATTATGGTAGATAAAGTCAGATGGATACACTAAATTCTAATCTTTTCATCTGGACAGTTCATACTGTGGAAAATTTGTCCTCTGCTATTTTCTGTGAAAACATTCTAATTTATAAAAAGAAAGTAGAGGTTGGGGTTATGGGAAGGTTTTAAAAATGTGTTATAAGCTCAATAATTCTTTACAAATATATGGGTTATACTGAAAAAGTTATGACCCAGTGTAGGTGAATGCCAGAGCAGGGAGTCAGGAGTGGGTGGGGGTTTGGGGAGAGCACCTTCATAGAAGCAGGGAAAGGGGTGGGGATGGAATAGGGAGTTTCTGGAGGGGAAACTGGGAAAGGGGACAACATTTGAAATGTAAATAAAGAAAATATCCAACAAAAAGAATTCTATAGTCTAAATTAATCATTAGCCCAACCAACAAAGTGTTGAATTTTGGTGGTTTTGTTAGAACCGGTTCCTCTGAGGAAGGCTTTGGGCAGAAGGCCAATACAGCACCAACTTAAACAGTGAAGGGCAGAATCAGTGACTTTACTGGATAGCATTTGTTTTCACAAGGTTTCAGTTACAACGAGCTCTCCATTTTTGCAATCTGGGTGCAGAAGAAGCTTTTGCAGTGAGTAGGAATTATGAACGGTACATTTGAAACACATAAGGGTCTTCTGAAAGTAGATTCATTTGATGTTTGTCTTTACTGAACCCAAGTCACACCCAGGCTGCTGTAATCCAGAGAAATATAGATAACACCATTCCTCCTTGATCCTTTTCCAGATCTCCAGGTAACCAGGCAATAAAACAAAGTGTAATTTATCAGAACTCGGCCAGTGACAGGGAACCCGGTTACTGCGGTGTTCATAGTAACTCAGAAGGAAGTTGGGCATACTTTAACTTTAGGGATTTGGTATCTGAAATATGGTGAACTAGACAGCTTTTCAAGATGGATAATTGATGTAGGTCAGGCAAAGTTATGATATGATAGTTAATTGGGGGGGTGTTCTGAAGGGAGGATTTTGAAATGCTTGTGGTAACTGTGCAGATCAATGTTTTGATCATTGATCTGTAGCAATTTCCTGAAGTAATTTTTTTAAATGTTGGGTTACACCAGGGCAACTAACCAATTTATGTAGACAGAAATAATCTATATTTTAAATACAGTTATGTCAACATAGATGGTATCGGCACTCATCTCTTTCATTATTTAATATGTGTCTTGGTTGTCTTTAAGACTAAAGCTTGGAAAGGAGACTTAAGGCCTGAACAAGAGAAAAAGTGATGAAAATAGGGAACTGTGAGTGACATTGAGAAAATGCAAGTGACACCATACTTTTGGATGTTTGAGGTCTTGTTTCAGTCATAGCATGAGGAAATACAAGTCCTAACTTTCCTTTCTTGATGTACTACCTGTGACAATCAAATATGGCATTTAAGCAAGTGAAATAGAATTTCCTCCCTCATTCCAGCTGTCTACAGACCATAGGAACAGATGTAGATGGATGACCGGTAGAACAAGGTCTGAGTGAAGACTTCTCATCTAGGCTTCTTTTGCAAACATGGTCACCACAAGTGATGTAACTAAAAGCAAAACACCAAAACACAAAACTGAAGAAAAATAGTGTGTAAGTGACTATTTAGGCTTATTCAAACACATAAGTCTATGAGAGTCATATCTAGCCATAGCAAGCAAAATAAATTTAGTTCAACTTCCAAAGTCCTCATAGACCATAGCAGTCTCAATAATGTTAAAAATCTACAGTTCAGTCTCTTCTGAGATTCATGCAGTTTCTTAACTGTAATGCCCTAAGAAACAAAAACAAAACAGCAGATCATGTCAAATCACATAGTATATACATTACAATTTCAAAATATCATGGTGAGGAAATATTGGACCAAAGCAAGACAGAAAACAAGCCGGACAAACTCCAAGCTCTACATCCCATGTCTGAGGTCAAAGTGCTTTACAGATCTCCAATTCTTTTCATTTTTGTTGACTACAACAAACTTCTTCCTCTTGGGATGGTTCCACTCCCTGTTAGCAGTTTTCCTCAGCAGTTATCCCATGGGTCTGGCATCTGTATCATTTTGGGGTATTTGAGGCTTTTTGTTCCAATGTTTGGGAACCACACATTGATCTTCTAGGTTTTTCCAAAGGTCTTAGATCACTTCTCCATCTTTTCCCTCTGTAGCAACTTAACATGCATATATCATTGCATGGTATGGACATCTCCAATTTGCTGGAGTCTTCCACTGCGATGAGCTTCACCAGTAGCCTCTAATAGAACCCCTTCTTCGTGCCAAGCCTCAAATTATTTGCCTAAACCCTTCAGTCCTGGGCCATTAATTGCAGCTGAGGCTGTACCTTCACCAATGGCCTTCACAGTGCCAAACTTCAGCTGCTCCCCATGACCCCTTCCTGGCTTCAAAACCAGTATGACCTGGGTGATTCTTACACATTACTAAGTCCAGATACAGCATGAGGTACAACCTTGGTTATCTCTGGAACATAGCTTCTTTGAACTCTCAGAAAATATTTCCCAGAAGATTTCACCTAGACCACATACTAAGATTTGTCTCCTCTGAAACCTCTTGAGACAGTAGACCTTCAGAGTTCAAATCACCCTCAGCACCACCATCTTTCATATTCCCATTAAGATGGCCAACTAAAAATTCCACTTAAAGCATTCCATTGCTTTCCAAATCCAAAATCCCAAGATCCACATTATTCTGAACAAAAACCATGGTCAATATCTCAGTCTCTGGTACCAACTTCTGTCATAGCTAGGGTTTTATTGCTGTGAAGATACACCATAAAGCAACTCTTTAAAAGGATTGGTTTACATTTTCCCAGTTTCAGTCCATTATCATCATGGTGAGAAGCATGACAGTCTGTAGACAGATATGATGCTAGAAAAGGAGTTGATGTCTGGTGTTGCTAGAGAGAGGAAATGGAAATAGGCCATGGAGCCCTCTTGGTGCTGGTCTGCTTGTGCTTGTCTTTTCTGTGTGTTTCACCATTTTACTTCTCTTTATTTTCTCACTGCATTGGTTGGTTCACGAATATTGATCCCATCTTTATTTTATTTTATTTTATTTTATTTTATTTTATTTTATTTTATTTTATTTTATTTTATTTTATAAGGACAGCATTTAATTGGGGCTGGCTTACAGGTTCAAAGGTTCATTCCATCATCAGTAGGAGCATGGCAGCATCCAGGCAGGCATGGTGCAGGTGGAGCTGAGAGTTCTACATCTTCATCTGAAGGCTGCAAGCAGAGCACTGGCTTCCAGGCAGCTAGGATGAGGGTCTTAAAGCCTACTCCCACAGTGACACACTTCCTCCAACAAGACTACACCTCCTAATAGTGCTATTCCCTGGGCCAAGCATATACAAACCATCACAAAGATTTTATTTTTTTGGTGTCTTCCATCCCTACAGGCTCTTACAACCTTTCTGCCTCTTCTTCTGCAGAGTTTTCTGAGCCCTGAGGGAAAGGATTTGATAGCAACATCCCCTGTAGGACTGGATGCTCCAAGGTCTGTCTGTGAAGTTTCCTTCTTTTTTTTTTAATTTTTAATATTTTTATTACATATTTTCCTCAGTTACATTTCCAATGCTATCCCAAAAGTCCCCCATAGCATCCCCCACTTCCCTACCCACCCATTCCCATTCTTTTGGCCCTGGCATTCCCCTATATTGGGGCATAAAAAGTTTGCAAGTCCAATGGGCCTCTCTTTCCATTGATGGCCGACTAGGCCATCTTTCGTTACATATGCAGCTAGAGACAAGAGCTCCGGGGTTCTGGTTAGTACATCATGTTGTTCCGACAATAGGGTTGCAGATCCCTTTAGCTCCTTGGGTACTTTCTCTAGCTTCTCCATTGGGAGCCCTGTGATACATCCAATAGCTGACTGTGAACATCCACTCCTGTGTTTGTTAGGCCCCGGCATCGTCTCACAAGAGACAGCTATATTTGGGTCCTTTCAGCAAAATCTTGCTAGTGTATGCAATGGTGTCAGCGTTTAGAAGCTGCTTATGGGAAGGATCCCTGGATACGGCAGTCTCTAAATGGTCCATCCTTTCATCACAGCTACGAACTTTGTCTCTGTAACTCCTTCCCTGGGTGTTTTGTTCCCAATTCTAAGAAGGGGCACAGTGTCCACACTTTGGTCTTCATTCTTCTTGAGTTTCATGCGTTTAGTAAATTGTATCTTATCTCTTGGGTATCCTAAGTTTTGGGCTAATATCCACTTATCAGTGAATATATATTGTGTGAGTTCTTTTGTGATTGTGTTACTTCACTCAAGATGATGCCCTCCAGGTCCATCCATTTGGCTAGGAATTTCATAAATTCATTCTTTTTAATAGCTGAGTAGTACTCCATTGTGTAAATGTACCATAATTTCTGTATCCATTCCTCTGTTGAGGGACATCTGGGTTCTTTCCAGCTTCTGGCTATTATAAATAGGGCTGCTATGAACATAGTGGAGCATGTGTTTTTTTTACCGGTTGGGACATCTTCTGGATATATGCCCAGGAGAGGTATTGCTGGATCCTCCGGTAGTACTATGTCCAATTTTCTGAGGAACCGCCAGACTGATTTCCAGAGTGGTTGTACAAGCTTGCAATCCCACCAACAATGGAGGAGTGTTCCTCTTTCTCCACATCCTCGCCAGCATCTGCTGTCACCTGAATTTTTGATCTTAGCCATTCTGACTGGTGTGAGGTGGAATCTCAGGGTTGTTTTGATTTGCATTTCCCTGATGATTAAGGATGTTGAACATTTTTTCAGGTGCTTCTCTGCCATTTGGTATTCCTCAGGTGAGAATTCTTTGTTCAGTTCTGAGCCCCATTTTTTAATGGGGTTATTTGACTTTCTGGAGTCCACCTTCTTGAGTTCTTTATATATATTGGATATTAGTCCCTTATCTGATTTAGGATAGGTGAAGATCCTTTCCCAATCTGTTGGTGGTTTTTTTTGTCTTATTGATGGTGTCTTTAGCCTTGCAGAAGCTTTGCAGTTTCATGAGGTCCCACTTGTCAATTCTCGTTGATCCCATCTTTAAATATGAGGCTTTTAATTATGCAGAGTGTTTTAATGCCTTCCTTTATTTCTATGGTTTAGTAAGATATAAAATAGTAAAGACACCTGAGGGAAATTTAGGTAATGTAGTGAGAAATAGAGCATTTAGAAAGTCCAGGTAGTTGACTGAGTAATGTCAAGTAGAGAAGGGATGGAGAGCAGTGGCTGAAGGAATAAGGTCATAGAATCTACCTGAATAGCCAAAAATGCAGTAGCGTGCACCTGTAAAGCAAAGAATATATTTCTTAAATTTTTCTCCTGTCTAGATTAGAAATATACATGTGTATAATATACACATATTATATAAATATAACACACATATAATACTTATATATGATATTATATATGATTTATATAAATTATATAAAATTATATGTATTGTATGTATAGGCCACTGGAGCCTGAGTTCCTGAGTAAGTAAATTAAATCTGCTGGCATAGACTCCCTGATGTTTGAGGTACACTTTTCTGTGCTCACAAGAATTCTCATGGCACTGTGTTTTTCCTGTGTGCCATTTTTATTGACTGTGGGTCCATGAGTACTCTCAGCCACCATGATGACTTCCGAGCATCTTCCACGTCATGATGTTGAACCCAAGCTTCAGTTAAGCTTCCTCAGCTGAAGATATTGCTCTACAACTCTTTCTAAGTCATTGCCATCAGAATTTCTGCAGGCAGCTCACTTTTCGCATCCCTAAAACAATCCATTGTACGTACAAACACTAGATTCTTTTTTTTTTCTCCTAGCAAAGATTTTCTGAACATCAAGTACATTCTAGATTGTCTGAAGTTTTCCATCTCAGAATGGACTGTGTACTTAAATGGCTAAAGCAATAGTCTTGATGTATGCCTTTGTACAGTCTTGGAGTAGTAGGTCAAAGTTTGATCTTGGACATTTTGTTTGAGCTTTCTTTGCTTCAGTTTCTCCATCTGTGATACTGAAACAATAGAATCTCTTTAGAGAGTTAATGTGTGAATGCATGGATTAATCAAATTCCTATATACTGCAACTGCTGAACATAATATATATTCAATATACAATGAATAAAATAAATTGAAATTGAAAGTGAAAACTTAAACATTATATCTCATGGTGAAATGTTCCAACTGTATTATCATCATGACTTTGACTTCTTAGAAGTTCTTGTTAATGAACTGAATAAAGATTAAAATTATACAGAAAGAAGGAAAATGACAATTGTTTGCAGGTTGTTTGATTATATGAAGAAAAAATCAATCAATCAACTGATATATAATGTAAGTAATAGGTAAAAATGCCTTAAAATAGCTGGCTATAATACTGAAATGAGAAAATCCAACATAATAAAAATGAATGGCTTTAAGCAACCAACAAATAAAAAAATGTGAGTAAATGTTATAAAACTTAGCTGGCAAATGGTGGTGTCCTCTTTTAATCCCAGTGTTCAGGGGACAGATTCAGGTGGATCTCTGTTGAGTTTGAGGCTAGAGAGTAAGTTCCAGGCCAACCAAGTCTACACAGAGAAATCCTGTTTCTAAAAACCCAAAGAAAAAAGTTATAAAACTTAATAATTGACATGAAAACATCTTCCCATTGCTTCTGAGAGATCAAGCAATTTGGTCAAGTGTAAAGACAGATATCTTGCCATACATTACTTTAAACATTATATTTATTAATTTTTGGGTATTGTGATCTCAATAAAATGCAGCATATTTATATTTAAACTGATATTCTAAAATTCACTTAGTGTATGGTTGGAAGATAAGCTAGGGGAATTCAGGAAGTTCTACATGAGGTTGTATTTCAGTGTATGCTAGCTCCTGCCTAGCATACATTGTGCTGGACTGGTCCCAAGTACTGGGAAAAGAAAAGAGTGTATAACAAACTTATAGACATTTGCACTTTATATGTACCTAAATATGGTGTACCTAAATGTAGTGACGTATGCCTTTAATCACAGCACTCAGGACACTAATGAAGGAGGATCACAAGTTAAAGTACAGCATGAGCAACACAATAAGACCCTCTCAAAAACAACAAAGCACAAAATCAAAAGTGCTTGTTGCAGTTAACAAGTGTTTGATAGTGATACTATTTGCTAGATATTTATAAGTACCTGGAAAGAAATTCACTTGCCACTGCCAAGCTGACTAATTGAAGGGAACTTCAATGATAAGACAGTAGGATCGCATCTGAGACCTGTGGCTGAGGCCCCTAATTAATGTTTCCATCAATATATTCAAGAAGTGCTTTGATTTATGACTTTCTTTGTTTTGTTACTATAAAATCTTCATAAATTATTATCACATTGGAACATAAAGTTTAGGATAACCAAAGTCTGTTTTCTTAGGCACATAGTTTCATATTTAGCTCTAGAATAAACTGTCTTTTATCTACTTTGAGAGGTGAGAGGTGTTCTTTTTTCTGATACATACATACATACATACATACATATATATATTGTATATATATATATATATATTTCTTCTGGCAAATTATATATATATGTATATATATATATATATACATGTATATGTGTGTGTGTGCTTTTGTGTTGAATAATGTATGTAAACCTTATACAAATGCAGTAGCAAGGTACTATTGTCCCTATGTTACAGTTATAGAAACTAATGCAACATATAGGTCAAGTAATTTATTTGTTCAAGATATCACCTCTATAACCACATGCCATTTTATTAGGGTTTTCTGAATTTTCATATTCCCCTTATTTTAAAAAATTAACTATTTGAGAATTTCATGCAATATAATTTAAATGTGTTTACCCTTTCCCAGCTCTCAACTCTCCCATCCCTTCCCACCTATAATTGAGATGACTTCTTTTTACTTTTCTTTCCCTATCGAATGTAGTTTTTATTGCATAGCTAGTCTTAGGATTGGGGCTTGCTCCTGTATGTAGTCAGTTAATCAGTGGGCACATCATCATCATCTTCATTATCATCGTTATCATTGTGACAGTCATCATCCATCATTACCACACCACCACCACCGCCAACAATAACAAAAACTAAAACAAAAACAAAACCAACTGACTTCATCTCACCCAGCAGCTATTAGATACTCATAGCTCCTCAGCTAGTCTTTGGAATACACATCTACCCTTTTACCTGCTATTGCTTGCATTTTGTCTGGCTGCAGCATGGGCATGTCTTTTGTATCCTGTCACAATCACTGTGAATTTATGTGCCTTGTTGTATCTGGAGAACACTGCTACGGTGAATTTATCCATCACCTCTTTTTTTTTTATTTTTTATTAGGTATTTTCCTCAATTACATTTCCAATGCTATCCAAAAAGTCCCCAATACACTCCCCCCCCAGTCCCCCACCCACCCACCCCCACCCCTTGGCCCTGGCATTCCCCTGTACTGGGGCATATAAAGTTGGCAAGTCCAATGGGCCTCTCTTTCCAGTGATGGCCGACTAGGCCATCTTTTGATACAAATGCAGCTAGAGTCAAGAGCTCTGGGGTACTGGTTAGTTCATAATAATGTTCCACCTATGGGGTTGCAGTTCCCTTAGCTTCTTGGGTACTTTCTCTAGCTCCTCCATTGGGGGCCCTGTGATCCATCCAATAGCTGACTGTGAGCATCCACTTCTGTGTTTGCTAGGCCCCGGCATTGTCTCACAAGAGACAGCTATATCTGGGTCCTTTCAGCAAAATCTTGCTAGTGTATCCATCACCTCTTGCTCTTACAATCTTTCTATCACATTTTCTTTCAACTCCCCCTGAGCCTTGGGTTGAGATATGAATATCTAATCTGGGACTGAAGACTCTACAGTCATTTGTTCTATGTATGTTGATCATCAGAGGGTGTTGCCTTGGTATTAATTGCTATATCCTGCAAGGAGAAACTTCTTTGATAAGGAATGACTGATGCTTTGATCTATGGATACAATAATAAGTCATTAGGATTTATTTCAATACTATTTCCATTAGGCAGAGTAATAATATTGGGTTCTCAGTGAGAGCCTATGGCCAATGTAGGCACTTATTGTTGGCATCTTTAATGGTGCCAGCTATCAGTTTCATCTCTTGGATCAGGCCTTTGATCCAATTAGAAAGCAGTTGGATACTTCTCTAACACTCATACCATTAATGTGCCAGTGTCTCTATCTTGTCATGCCAGTTATTTTAGCTTGCAGCTTTCACAGATGGATAAAACTGAGGCTTACCTCTTCTGAAAACATGTATAGCATGCTTTTATGAATGATGTAACATAAATGACATGATTGATAGAATGTAGATATGGAGGTTGTAGGTGAATACAAGCTTAATATATCCATGTTCTGTGATTCACATATATGGTATTTTCAGCAATAGGAAAATACTGTCAAGTCCTAGAGGGTAGTCATGTGTATTGGCAGTAACTAAGTATTGTTTGGGGTAGGGGTGGGGGTGTCTATGTGACCAACAATGCTAAAACAAAACAAAACAAAACAACAACAACACCCTAACCCATTCCTGGTAATGGGTTTTTATTTGTTAGTATGAAGTGTCTAGTGGCTATTACCCCTACATTGTAAGATAAGCACATTAAATCGCCTTTTACATATGTGTGTGTATATATTTTATTAAGGCTTTATAGTAGTGGGTTTTGATATGGCTTTTCCAAAAGGCCTTTCATATTAGTTATCTCCTTTGCCTCCATATTTCCTATTAGGACTTACTCTCTCATCTCCCATCCCACTTTAACACTTCTTGTTTGATTTTTAACTTCTTTTTTAAACTTTTACCTTTTTATACTATTCTATTTTATCTTCTCGCCCTATAAGGCCTCTTCTACAATATCCAGTACTAAACTTCTGACCTTTGAGTGTTCTAAATGGAATTTATGTATCTGAAGAATCAAAGCTAACATTCAGAAATGAAAGAAACCATGCATCTTTCTTTATAGATACGGTTTTTTTTTCAGTTGGAATGATTATTTCCAGTCCCATTCATTTACTCGTGAATTTTATAATTAAAATTTTCTTCTCACCTGACTAATATTCCATTGTGTAAATGTAACCACATTTTTACTATCCATTCACTAGTTGATTGATAGATAGGCTGTTTCCATATGCTGAATTTTCTGAGTAGGGTAGTAATGAACATGGGTGAACAGGCATCCTCATAGCAAAATACAAAGTTCTTGAAGTATATACCTGTCTTAGTCAGGGTTTCTATTCCTGCACAAGCATCATGACCAAAAAGCGAGTTGGGGAGGAAAGGGCTTATTCAGCTTACACTTCCATACTGCTGTTCATCACCAAGGAAGTCAGGACTAGAACTCAAGCAGGCCAGAAAAGCAGGAGCTGATGCAGAGGCCATGGAGGGATGTTCTTTACTGGCTTGCTTCCCTGGCTTGCTCAGCCTGCTCTCTCTCTTTTTTTTTATTAGGTATTTTCCTCATTTACATTTCCAATGCTATCCAAAAAGTCCCCAATATACTCCCACTCCCCTACCCACCCACTCCCACTTTTTGGCCCTGGCGTTCCCCTGTACTGGGGCATATAAAGTTTGCAAGTCCAATGGTCAGCCTGCTCTCTTATAGATCCAAGACTACCAGCTCAGAGATGGTCCCACCCACAAGTGGCCTTTTCCCCTTGATCACTAATTGAGAAAACGCCTTACAGCTTGATCTCATGGATGCATTTCCCCAACTGAAGCTCCTTTCTCTGTGATAACTCCAGCCTGTGTCAAGTTGACACAAAACTAGCCAGTACAATACCCAAGAGTCATATAGCTAGGCCATGTGGTAGATCTATTTTTTTTGAGGAACTTCCACACTTATTTCCATAGTGGTTGTACCAGTTTGCATCTCTACCAGCCATGAACATGTATTCCCATTTCCCCATATTCATTCCAACATCTGTTATCATTTGTTTCTTTGATCTTGGCTACTCTGAATGGGTAAGATAAACTCTCAAAGTAGTTTTAATTTTAATTTTTCCATGGATAAACATGCAGAACATTAAAAAATATTTTACGTTTCATCTTTATGAACTCTCTGTTTATTGTGCATAGATGTTTTGTCTGCATAGCACATGTGTCCCTTGTGCTTGTGGAGGACAGAAGAAGGCATCAGATCCCCTGGACTGGAGTACCAGGCCGTTGTGAGCCACCATACAGGTCCTGGGGAATAGAGCGCTGGTGTTTTGGAGGAACCGTCAGTGATCTTAAGCACTGAGTAATCTCTCCAGCCCAAATACTCTAGTTTTAAATTGGATTGTTTGTTTTCTTGTTTTGATTTTAGAGTATATTATAGGAACTAACTCTTTGTCACATGTATAGCTATGAAAAAAATGCCAGCTCCCAACACCACCCTACCCCACTCCCAACAGCACACACACCAGATCACCAGATTCTGTGGGCTATCTTTACTTAGATGACAGTGTCCTTTGATGTACAGAACATTTTAGATTTAGGAGATCCTGTTTATTAGTTGTTGGCCTCAATGCCTGGGCTATTGGCTCCTGATTAGATGTCTTTTCCTGTGCCTATGAGGTCAAGTGGATTCTCTAGTTTCTCCTCTAATAGAGATTAGGGGTTTCAAGTATTATGTCAAAGTCCATTTGGATCTGAATTTTATAAAGGCTGAGAGGGAAGAATATAGTTTCCTTCTTCTACATGCAGATACCCAGTTTTAATAATACCATTTGTTGAAGATGCTGTCATTTTTTTCCAGTGTGTGTTTTTTGGCTTCTTTGTCAAAAGTCAGGTATTCATATGAATGTAGACTTATATCTGTGCTCTTAATTCTATTGCATTGATTGATGTGTCTATTTTTATACCAGTACCCTGTTTTCATTACTAGGGCTCTGTAGTATAGCTTCAAATCAGGGATGGTCATACCTTAAACTATTCTTTTATTGAACAAGACTGTTTTGGGCATTTAAAAAATTTCCAGATCTTTTAAGATGAAAAGAAATCCATGAAAACTGAGTTGAAATTTTGATAGTGATTGTATTAAATCTCTCTATATATTGCTTTTGATAGGATGGCCATTTTCACAATATTAATCCTGCCAATCTGTGATCCTGGGAGGCCTTTTCATTTTTTGGTTCAGAAACTTTTTTCTTCAACATCTTAATTTTTTTTTATTATCTAATTCTTTCACTTACTTAGGTAGGTTTGTTCCAAGATAACTTTTTGAGGCAATCGTGAATTGAGTTGTTTCCTTGATTTTTTTCTTGGTACTCTTGTCACTGACAAGGTAAGAAGGCTACTGATTATTGCATGTTAATTTTATATTTTGCTACTTTTATCAATTAATTTATCATCCGTAAAATTTTTGGTGGAGTCTTTGAGAGATTTTATGTATAATATCTTCAAATACAGATAATTTTATTTCTTTCCACAATTGTATTCCCTCATTTCATTCGACTTATTGCTATAGTTAATACATTAAGGACTATAATGAACATGGCTGATAGAGTAGGCATCCTTGTCTTGTTCTTGAATTTAATGGAAGTGCTTTGAGATTTTCTCCATTTGACATGATATTGGCTATGAGATTGTTGTATGTTGCTTTTATTATTTTGATATATGTTCTCTGTATTCCTGTATGCTCTATAACTTCCATCATGATGGGATGTTGGGTTTTGTCAAAAGCCTTTACTGCATCTAATGAATGACCGTGTATTTTCTATCCTTAAATTTGTTTATGTGGTAGACTACATCATTGATTTGTATATGTTGAACCATTCCTGACTATTTAGGATGAATCCAGTTCATAGTAAATAATCTTTGTGATGTGTTCCTAAATCAGGTTTGCAAATATTTTACTGAGAATTTTTCATCTATGTTAATTAGAGAGATTGGATTTTTAAATTGGATCATTTTTTCATTTATTTATTTACTTAGTTACTTTACATCACAAGATCTACTCCTCTCCTCCCAGTACCCCCTTAAACATAGTTCCTCCCCCATTTCTCTCTCCCCTTCTCCTCTGAGAAAGGGGAGGCCCCCTCTTGGGTATCATCCTACTCTGGTAGTCAAGTCACTGCAGAAAGAGACACATGTTCTCCTACAGAGATCATAGAAGGTGTTGCAGTTAAGGGAACAGGATCTAAGGCAGGCACCACATTCAGGGACAGCCCCTGCTTAAGTTGTTGGGGGATTTGCATGAAGAACAAGCTACACATCTGTTATACATGTGTGAGAGGCCCATGTTCAGTGCATGCTCACTCTTTGTTTGATGGTCCAATCTCTGGGAGCCCCAAGGATCCAGGATAGTTGACACTGTTGGTCTTCCTTTAGAGTACCTAGCCCCTTGGGTCCCTTAATCTTTCCCCCTCCAATTCTTCCACAAGACTCACCACACTCCATCTAATGTTTGACTGTGGGTCTCTGCATCTGTTTCCATAAGCTGCTTGGTGGGGCCTCTCAGAAGACAGGCATGCTAGGTTCCTGTCTATAAGCATAACAGAGTATCATTAATAATGTCAGGGATTTGTTCTTGTTCATGGAATTAGTGTCTGATTCGGGATTGGAGTAATCCTCGCTTCGTAAAGAGTTTGACAGTGGTTTTTCTTTTCTTTTTTTTTTTTTTTTTTCTTTTACAGAGTAATTTTCTTTGTTTACAAAGTAATTTGATGCACATTGGTAATATGTGTCCTTGAAGGTCTGGTAGAATTCTATGATTGCATTAAATTCTTTTCAGTCATTGATCCATCTACATCTATATATAATGTTACTCACCACTCATGATATGAAAAAATAAACATTAAAGTACTCATTTTCTTAAAAAAGCAAGAAAGACATATTTTTTGGGATAAAGGACATTTTAAATTTGAGGACATAGAATTTATTTCCCTGATACTTTGTTCTGATCTCTCACTGTTTTGCTTATTTGAACAATTCCTAAGCTGATACAGGCCTAAACTAACAGCTGGGGACACTTATCTGCCTAAGAGGAAAATTTAGGGGCTATTTATGACCTATAGGTACAACTGTCTTCCTACTTGAGTCCCATTTCCCTGTCCACCCCACCTTCAACTAAAGGAAAATAGACTCTTGAAGTCATAAATAAAGAATTGTTCTGTATCTCAAAATAAGAGGTATACATGTTCTCAGCCAACCAGAATATTTTGATGAAAACACTTCCCAGTAAAAATGGTCTGAAAATGCTGCAGCCATGCTTCATATTTGCTTCAAACTGTGCCAACCTCACATTGCTTTTTAACAAGACTAAGGAGGCAAGCGCTTCAAGCTAGAAAAGCAAAAGGCCCCACTGGAGCCACACTGAAACTCCTGCTGGCTAATGATGCTGTTTCCCTTTTATTTCTGTTTTCAACTGCAACAAAGCTGGTACATTCAAAACACAAAAGTCAGGTTCCTGCTGTGGCTTCCCAAAGTGTTTCTCAAAATACCCACACAGCAGCAGAGGACACAATCAAACCATTCATGTGCATCTGGATAGCTTTCCTGATCTGTCACAAACATGCAGTCCTCACTTTTCAGGTATGTTCCAGGTTGGATAACCTGTTTCTGAAGTCTCATGATTCCAGTATAGTTTGAACATAGCTTGACTGATGCC